>NW_020185338.1:6841707-7058935 GCF_003031525.2 Neophocaena asiaeorientalis asiaeorientalis | reverse complement strand
AAAAAAAAAAAAAAGAAGGTAAAATGGTTAAGCTTCACAATGGAGTATGTAAGACACCTCAGAGAACTGCTCTACATACTCGGTGTTGAGATTTGTGGAAAAAGCATCTTGATGTTTTCTTTCAATTTTACTCTACCTGACTTCCATCTTTGACAGGAATCTAAGTTGGACAGACATTTGACAAAATATCATAAGAAAATGGCAAATCAAAAGCAATATAAAAACATTTTTTAGCATCATAGACTATAAAATATAGCCATAGGTTGTGATAAAGCACCAACAAATGGATCCTGAAATTATTGCTAAAATTTAAGTCAAAATTGCTGGGATACATGCCCTGGCCATTTCCCAGCTTAATAATAAATGAATTGAATGTCTAGATAACTTCATGCAGAGCACTATAATCATTTTTTTTAGTAAAAATGTCAAATGTTTGATAGAACTGTTTTTACATATTTTGGATATTTTTTCTCTTCCTCTCATGCAGAGTTTAATCATTTTATTCCTACCTTTTTACTTATGAATATTTTATACATTTATAATAAGAAAATATTAGAGACTTAAACATTGCAAGCAAAGTAAATTAAAAGAACTTCTTCATCCACATTAATATATAAAACAAGTTAAATAATCAGCAAGTTCTACAAGATGCTAAATGGTGCATAACTTCTGCATCTGGGTAATAAACATGAAGTTAATTTGGAGACCCCAGTCACCTGAATCACAGCTTACTGGGACAACAGGTGTCTGTGGTCCTGTTTCAATGCATGTGGCAGAACTGGAGGCAGCAAATTTTATGCTACAGCACACCATGTCCTGATTTGCTCACTCTAGAACACTCTGGCAGAGGTGGACTGGAGAGGGAAATTGACTGCAGTCCATCTGCTCTATTAAAAATGCACAATGGGTATGCAGTAGCACTCATTAAAAAAAATGAAGCAGCTGAGGACAATGCTGGTCAAAAACATAAGGATGAGTAATAGGGGTGCAATGACACAAGAAGAGATGCAGAAATTCTGCATTAGGAGTTTTTTATAGGAGTGGGCACTGCTATAAAGTAGTATGAGAACTTTTTTACAGCTAGTGAGATGTCACTCATGGAGAAGAAATCCAGAAGAATGACAAACTGTAGGCCCCAACAATGTGAAGCAGTGAACAGCTGGCTGAACAGATATTTTTGAAGAATCAGATTTGGGTTTCTAGTCCAAGCATAAGCTGAGGATTGGAATAATGGGCTATTGGCAAGGCACAAAGTAAATCTCAGGAGAATGTGGTTGAGTGTGTTTATTCAAGAACTAACTGCCCTGCTCACCAGGCTTTGCACCTGTCCTGATATAAGAGTAAAAACTGTCATGATAGACCATTAACATGCTCAGACTTCATATCTGTGGTTCAACTGTAACAAAGTAAACCAAAAGGTCTATACCTTGTAGAGATTTTGCATATTTTGAGGTACAAATTTGAAGTGATAGCACTTTGAGTTGCTGAGCACTTATCCTATGAGTGAGTCTAGATCCCTTGGGAGCCAACATCTCGAAAGGACTTCATTTCTCTACTTCCAGGAAGCAGAAAACATTGCATCCCCCTCGTTGTAAGTCATGGATCCACAGCCTAAGAAATAAGAGTCCAAATGGCAGAAGTAGTCCTTCATATCCCATCAAGTCTTAAAGAAAATTTACTATTATTTTCCTTCAAATGCTTATTTTAAGTGCCTAATATATAATCATTATTGCTGTAGGAATTATGGATGATAAAAAATGATAAGACAAGATATCTTCCTGCATAGAAATTAGGCTCTAATGATACGCTATATATAGACAAAAGTAAGTGTAACAGACATTTGAAATTAAAGCACTGTTAAAGACAGATAAAGTATTGCAGTTCTCGAATGGGAATATTACTTTCTTCTAGGAGCAATAAGGCAGACCAGATAATGAAAATAACACTTAGCCAGCTTTCAAGAATAGGAAAAACCTGATCCTGCAGAAATAATAATAATGGAAGCAATTATTTATTGAGCTCTTACTACATGTCAATCATTGTTCTAGATTGTGAGGTAGATACTTGTCTTGTTTAGAGTGAGCTAAGATGTTGTACTAAAGAGAATGCAAATGTTCAGTTTCTTAAAGACCAAGAATTTTCTACTTCTTTCATGTATCTCATGACTTTCAGCATCACATTAGCCATTTCATTCCAATAATAACCTTAAATCTGTACTTCTCTGTACATGGCTCAGTTACTCTACTTGGGCTAGTTTTTCTGTGTGGGAAAAATCTTTACTCATCATGTCTGTTCCTCCATGAGACAAGATGAGCTTCTTGACTAGGGTGGCACTATAGGAATGGAGAGGAGGAGTAGGTACAGTTTCTTTTTCTATTTTAAATCCAAATCTGAAGCTAAGTACAATGAAGGGGATGAAGGAGACAGAGAAGAAATAAGATCACAATTTCTTAGAAGACTAGAGGTATATTGGTAAAACTGCCTCAAAATGAGTAAGAACCAAAGATCTTTTTGGTATATAGTATTCGTATTCACTTAGTAAATAAAAAATAAATTTTATATGAATGAGCAAATATAAATGGATAATTGGGGAGGGTAGACAGATTAGTGACAAAGATAAAATAACTTTAAAAGGGTGAGAGTGCTAGTGTTAGATTGTTATGCACGTTCAAGCCTGGTATTCTGCTATTAAGAAAAGATTCTAAGTAAAAATGTACATAAATTGTCCAAAACATTGAAGTTTCCCACTTATAATTTTCTATTTCAGTATTGCCAGGACTTTCCCAATTTTCTTCACTAAAACTAGGACTTACACCCTAAATAATCTGGTTTTTATTTTGGGAATTTTGAACACATTCATTTAGAGTGAAGCCAATTTTATCAAATAACTGCGAACTAATTTCCTAATTAATTAGTTGAAGTGGAAACCTTAGAAGTCTACATTTGATAGCCTCTTAATGGCTGCATAGGGTCGAAAATAAAACATAACTGGAGTAACCCACTACAAAATTAGAATCCAGTAGAGACATTTCTAAAATACAAAATAGCTCAAGAAAGAATAAAATAAGAGGGGAAAAAACATACAAGCCCCCAATGCTGTATTTTTAATGTCAAAAGTTATTTCATGCATCTTGCTGTTGCCCTTTCAAGAAGCAATCAAAAAATGACATCAGCTTCTGGGAGTTTCGGGGGATCAGAAGTGACGATTATACGATTTACAGTTTTGATTGCTTTAATACTATCTTCTTTTACGCAATTACTGCGCTGGTGGATGAGTTCCAAAGGATCATGACATAGGAGTAGCTGTTTTGCAATTTTTCAGAAAGTTTGAGAGAGTCATTTCTAGCAACTTCTAAACAAATCCTGAAAATCAGCAATACATGTCAGAATTGAATTTAGGGTTCTGAACCATTAAATTTAGGTAAAGCTCTGATGCCTTAAGTTCTGGAGGCCACTGATTAGGAAAAAAAAGTAATGGAAAGGAATTGTAAAACCAAAGCAAAAAGCATATTATACAAAAGAGGCAAGGGTTCAAAGTTAAATGTTATTTCCTTTGTCCCCTTCCCCAGGGAAGAAACAAATGTATTTCCATGGTTTTAAAACAACTGGTTGAAAAATGAATAATGGATTTTCTTTGCAGATATGCAGGTGAAATCATTTAAACTAAATTTTACTTGTCCAATTCTTTCATCATTGAATAGGAAAAGAGCATGTAAAAGTAGGGAGGGAGAAAGGAAAATCATGATACAAGTATATAAAGCTGAGCAACAAATTAATGAAATTGAGAACTAAGAAAGAAAAGCAGAAGTTAAAAAGAAAGCCTGAGAAATGAAGAGAGTCAGAGAGTCAAGAAACAAAGAGACACATACACTGATAATACTGAATCAAGAGGGGCCTTATCTCTTAGTACGTTTATAATATATAGTCACGTGTTCAATAAGGTGAAATATTAACTGATATTGGCCACTTTGAACCAGTGTGTGGAAGGATACAATGTCTGTCAAATAAAATGATTCAAAGCAGGATCAAAGTTAAGCTGAATGAGGAGGAGAAGGAGGGAAAAATTTGGAAAGAAAATCCCTAAGTGAACATAGAAAATGGCATATATACTGCCTGCAAAATGAGGATGGATGAAGATTAATGGTCTACAGATATTCTGCTCATGCTTTTCAGGAGATGGTTTTGCTTTATTTATCTTGGCTGCCACAAAGAAGTAAGGCTCAGGCGTACACAGACATATCCCACATGACAGTAGAAAGCATCTGCTTTCAGAAATAACTCTGTACTCACATTAGAGAAGCATATTATCTACATATATAAGATGGATAGAAATTTCAAGTAATTATGCTTCTCAATGTTAATTTGTACCTTTTATATGACACTGATTGTGGTTTTGTGCTTTCCTTGATTCTTTTGGACAAATTTCTTCTCACAATTAAAAGCAATCTCAGATATTTACATGTCGCAGAATCATGATATGTGGTTCTGTGTCTATAAAAGCTGTCATAGGGGATCTTTAGCAGATTCAGAAACAATTACTATGCTGAAGTGAGCAATCAGTTAAAAATGGATAATATAAATCTGTTATCCTGAATCTATAAAATGATTATCACCCCGATTACTCTGCTGAAATGAACAATCAGTTAAAAATGGATAATATGAATCTGTTATCCTGAATCTATAAAATGATGATCACCCAGAGCCTGCAGAAAATAGGTCATAAGAAAAGCAGACAACTCTGGAAACCATGTATCAAAATTAAGAATCACAACTTGCAAAATGCTGATTCCAGTATGGTCTTAGTCTAAACACTATATACAAGGAATAAAAATAATGAATTTGAATATATTCATAAAGCAGACATCTCAAAGACCAGTAGTACTCTGTCTATTATTTTAAGCCCCATTCAAAAAATAATCCTGAAACTAAATGTTCAATTATATAAATACATGATGTTTGTACTGCTTTACAATTTACAAAGCATTCACATTAAATGTAGCTCATTTAATCTTAAAAAAATCTGCCAAATAGGAATTATCATCTTTAAAATTTTTAGAGTAAAACAACTAAAACTGAAATTAATCAGAAGTTACCTAAAATGTTTCAGCTATAAAGAAGAGAAGTTGAAATTTGACCCAAATTTCTCTAACTCCATTCATTAATGAAGTTGGGCAAAATTTGAGTGCCTACTATTCTGGCAAAATTTGAGTGCCTACTATTATTCTGTGTCCAGGTGATGACATCATGATGGAATTGAAAAGGTCCCTTCCCCCATGAAAACTATATCTGAGCAAGCAATTATCTAAAGAGTTATTTAAATAAAATTTTGATAACGTCCACAAAAGACAAAAGCAAAAAACCAGTGTTATATCAAGGGACCCACCACAATTTGGTAAGTTTAAAAAGGCTTTCTTGAGAAAGTAAGCCAAAGTGGACATCTTATAAGTTATTTAGCAGAAAATGAATGTCTATTGAGGCTAAGGAGATAGTACATGGGATGACCCTGAAGCTAGAGTAAATATGACTTATGTGAAGAATGAAAGACAGCTCATGCCAAAGGAACAAAGATAAGGAAATGGTTGGTGCTAGGTGACATGGGTGATGTTGGTAGGGCCAGATCACAGTGGACAGTCTGAAAAGCTTTACTCAAGGAAGTGATATAGTAGTAAGATCAGATTTGGGTGCAAATCAGAGAACGAATTGAAGTGGAATAAAAATGGAGATAGACTCTGTTAAAAAATGGGTAGAAGATCTAACAGACACCTCAGCAAAGAAGATTACAGATAGCAAATAGCATATGAAAATATGTTCAACATCCTATGTCATTAGGAAATTGTAACTTAAAACAATAATGAGATACCACTATATACCTATTAAAATGGCCAAAATCCAAAATACTGACACCACCAAATACTGGCAAGGAATTGGCATAACAGAAACTCTCATTCACTGCTGGTGTGAATGCAAAATGGTACTGTCACTTTGGAAGATAATTTGTCAGCTTCTTACAAAATTAAGCATACCGTTTCCATAAGATCCAGCAATTGCACTCCTTGGTATTTATGCCAGTGAATTGAAAACTTATGTCTATAAAGTTTTCAAGTTTATAAACTTTATTCATAACTACCAAAGCCTGGAAACAACCAAGATGCCCTTCAGTAGATGAACAGGTAAATAAATGGTGATACCTACAGACAACAGAATATTATTCAGTGTTTAAAAAATGAGCAATCAAGATATGAAAAGACAGGAAGGAACCTTAAATGCATATTACTAAGTGAGAGAAGCAAATCTGAACCGACTACATACTATAAGATTTCAACCATATAACATTCTGGTAAAGGCAAAACTACAGAGACAGTAAAAAAAAAACAAGAGAGGAGGAACACTTAAAAGGCTGGGATAACAGTATAGTTAAAAATGACAGTGGCCTGAAACACTGTGACCATGTAGGACAGCAAATTATCTAAACATACTCCTCAAATAAGCTCTGCAAGTAATTTGAAAAACTAACTTACTGACTTGAAAACAATTGTGATTCAGTCATTACCTACTTCAAAATCCCACTGCTTCCTGATTACAAACATGCCCGCATCTTTAATGTGAATACTTTCCCCAGTTTGTCTTTAGCCACTTCTCTACCTTACCTGCTCCATCTCTCCTTAAAGTTATCTGCCTTTGGCCACAAGTCTCAGTGTTCTCCAAGCATGCCCACACAGTGGTGGCCCTGTATATATTTCACTTTGCTTCTGCCTAGGTTACCTCCTCTATCTGGTGAACTCTTCCAACAAGAATCAGGTCAAATATCACTTTTGTGTCAAAACTCCAAGGCTTCCTCCATTCAATATATTTCCTCCATCCCTAGATCTCCCATGATTTTACATTCATTGTTGCAGTTATCCTACTGAATTATGACCAAATTGCTTGCACATCTGTTCTGTGCCACCGACCTTTTGTCCTTAAAGGCAAGGCTATTCCTTACTTAACTCTCTATACTCAGTAGCTATGTTCTACACTCAGTACTTAAGTCTTCAATAAATGTTGAATTAGTAAATTATCTGTTTAGCAAACACAGGGAACAAAATGCTTAGGAATCCAAAAGTGAGCCAGGTGTTATATGGATATGTTTTTTTAAATAGGATTTCTTGTACAGTTGAAATTGCAGATGTGGAACACACGATAAGGAGGGCCAACTACAAGTTATATGCAGATTTTCGGCTGAGTAGGTGTTGCGCCCCAAACCCCTGCATTGTTCAAGTGTCAACTCTATTTTATTCCTAATATTCAAACTGAGACTCAAAAATATGCTTTCTGAGGAAAACTGGTTGTTGCTGTACAGCATAATGGTTGATGGGGCTCATGTTCCTCTATTTTAAAATAATGTTTCATTATAGTGGTACAATACAAGTTTGGGTCTACCTTAAATGGTTCCATACATCAGCATGTATTATTACAATTCTAGAGTAGAGGCTGACAAACTACAGACCAGGGCCTGGCCCAATGCTTGTTTATATAAATAAAGTTTTATTGGAACACAGTCACCCTTATTCCTTTACACCTGGATGCTTTTGTGCTACAACAGTTGAGTTGAGTTGTGATAATGACTGTCTGGTCTGTAACAGTTAAAATATTTATTTTTGACCCTTTACAGAAAATGTTTGCTGACCAAAGGATAAGTTCTGAAATCAGTTTACCGGGGTTTCACTTCTACTCCATCACCTGCTAGACAGGTCATCTGGAGCAAATTATTTGGCTTTTCTATTTCTTAGTTACTCATCTAAAAGTGGGGATAATAATAAAACCTAATTCATAGAGTTACTCTAAAAAAATAAATGATAAAATTGCTGCACAGTGTATTATATATAAGTGGTCAAAAGAGTTATCCATTAATAGGGATTGTATTTTAGTATTTTATTTTTCTTAGTAGAAAAATGGGCTAGGGTGTTAGGATTAAAAGTCACTGTAATACATGTAAATGTTTGGCATAGTGCCTGGTACAAGGTAAAAATTCAGTAAACGTTATCCTGCTTGTAATATAAATAATTTCTTTGAATAATCACTTATTTATCAATGTAAACTATGGAACCTTTCTTCAAAGTGTTTATATTTTCAGCTTATATTAGCTGTAATAACATTCATTTATACGCTTAAGAGTGGCATCATATTTGCATAGAAATTTATGAACAATGTAATGGAGAAATTAACTCTAGGTTACTTTGTTACATCTTTTTACAAGAATGTGACTTATTTTGGTGCCTATTTGGTGTGAAGGTCTGACATTCTTTACTGTTTATCCTACACCTGCCTGCTGGGGGAGGAAAAAGCAACAGCTAGAAACACAGTGTACTGAAGTCTGGAGAGTCTCTGAATAATATAAAACTCTTTTCAGTCAAACAACATAGCATGGAGTTGTGCTTTAGTTGTCCAGACACTCCCTTATTCCAAGCAGCTGAAAGTGACTGACAGCTCAGTCACATCCCAATCCTAAAATTCCTTTAATCTTGAAATTATTAAAGAAAAATTGGGGTGGTAGGAAGGATCTATGTGTCTAATATGCAAAGAGTTTCCTAAAACCAAGGCAAGCCATTCATGGAATCAAGATAAACTTGTCTAATTAAATTTTATAATGGTTTCACACAGGGGAACACTAAAGTTTTGCTCACATTATTTTTTCCACCTGGAATGTCCTTTCTAGAAATTCCTCATGGCCAAATCTTATTCGTGTTCAAGACTGCCACATCTGGAAAGCATTTCCTGATAAGCCTCTCATTCATCTTCAGAATTCTAAAACTTTCATTTAATCATTTCTTATTTGTTTTTGAATATATAACATATAATATATAATATGCATATAATGTACCTTATGACATACACTATAAAGAAGCTTATATGGAAATATATGGATTTATGAGTATATCTATATCTATCTAAATTTTCCAATAAGTCTACTGAGAGGGAAGACAGAGAAGAGCTTGCCGCCTGATACCGAGAAATTGGTCTTAACATAGATCCCAGCAATGTGGCCTCTGGAAGTCCATGATCCCTTCTCCAAATTAATGTCAGGCGGCCAAATCTCCATCAAGTTTTCTCTTCTTGGCCGTAACTCTTTTTGACCTGCTTCTGCAAATCACAATTGTGTGCCATCTAGGATAATGAACTCAGCTTTTGTTTGCATTCAATCCCACTGTGTGTTTGTGAGTTTGTGAGTCTTCATGTGATTTTCGTTTTCTTTGTGTATGAACTTCGGAGAGTCTTGAAGGGAGTACACGTGGCTTCTGCAGTTTTGACGTCTCCTTTAGCTCTGTCTTCCCCCATTCTCTTCCCCTGAGACTGTTCTTGAGAAATCCACATTCTTCTCATTCTATTATTCAGAGCCACTTGCCTTTTTCACTGTTGATACATAAAATTCAAGGTTTCATTTCCAAGGGCTCAGCAAAACAAAGGACCCTTCCGTTGAAAGGATTCAAGCCGTCTCCCACCTTAGAAAGCAATCAAGGATACAGAGGCAAATGCTTCCTGGTTGTCACACCATTCCCCATGTGACAATCACATAAATACATTCAGGTTTAAGGGATCAGCATGTCCTTCACCAGAACAAGAACAACTCATCTGAAACTGTAGCTGTCAATCTCTCAATGTATGTTGATTGACTTTGACTGACAAAATAAATGACTAAGCTAATAAACTAATTGCAGATTACTCTAGGTCAAGGAACAGCTGTGTATCTATTATGCTAACACACTGATGGGCTCACATGAGCTACCTTATAAACTTTTGATGTGGTTAAATATAGAACTAAAATTTCAGAGATCATTATTTGTATTACCAGACACATTTTTGCATATTCTGTGAATGTTTATAGATCAAACTAACTGTTAATGGCCCTGCACACTGTGGGATTTCACTGAACTCCTTAGTTACCAGGATTAGTTATCATTTTATTTAGTTCTTTGTTAAGAAAGATTCAAACAGAATAATAGCCTACTGTCCTAAATGTTATCAAGTATGCACCTCTTGCTTTGAATTGCTTGCAATCTATAATAATCCAATCTTAGTTAAGTGTCATATAATAAAATATAATTGTGATGTTACTGGTTATATTAATGTTGTCTGAGTTAGAGGAGGGAGATGAATTACTTCATAGGGAAAAAATTAATACGTAAGGCCCAAGTGGATAGAAGAACAAGATAAAATGACCCCAGGCTTAAGTCCTTAGAAAAATGGTATTTCAAAATATGACTCTGTTTTTCTGTTGGATCATTATACTTAGCTAGAGACTTTATTATTTTTTTTAACTGTCTTTAGTTGGGGTTAAAAAACTAAGAATTTATGTGAATCTTTAAATTGTGTTTCTATAAAATTAAGGCAAATCGTGGACAGAGTGGATTTTTAAAATATGCAGCATTATTTACTCTCAGTTTAAGTTGTCAGAGTACCTTGCTGATGTGTGGCAGGTCAGGGGCAGAGGTGGGGGAGTATAGAAGAACTAACACTGATGCAGTGTTGGTGTCTTACTCTCATCAAGTGCGCATGTCATTTCCATATAGAAATACTGGGAGCCAAAGTTAAGCACATATCAATCATTTCATAGAAAAATGAAATCAGTCAAGCCAATTAGGCTTTTTCTCTCTGCTACAAAGAAAATCAAAGCTCAGGGGGAAGGGGGAAGGAACCGAGGGCTGAAGTGAGATCACAGTCTGTAAATGACCTTCAGTCTCTCTCTCATGGCCCCTGTGAATAGTTCTGACAATCTGTGCCTCTATTCCAGGCACTGTGCTACAAACTTGTTATTCACTTTCTCCTTTACAGCTCAGCACATCCCTTTGAGATAGGCATTATTAGTATTCTTCCTCTTTATGTGATGAAACTGTGATGTGAGAAGTTATTTGCCCCAAATCATGAGACTAGAAAATAGCTTAGTACAAATTTAAATCTGGGTTTAAAGGATGTTTGAAACATTGGTAGGGTTTGAGTGGTGTATGAGAATATAAATGAGAGGCTCATTATTCATAGAAGATCCAGAAAACAAAAAATGACAGAAAAGTGTAGACTATGCCTGAAGGGAGGGAAAAAAGAATCACAATTTTAAAGATTGATTATGTCATTAAAGAAAACAGGTTATATATGGATATTATCTCAGTTGATCCTCACAATAATTCTATGAGTCAGTTGTATAATCACAAATGTACTGCTGACGAAAATAAGGTTGAGAAAAATTAAATACTACACAAAATTTGTATCCAGATGAGATTCAATCCAGAACTGCAAAACTCAAGACATAATGCATTACGTGGGAGACAGCTATGCTTATCATTAATGACAAAACCACATAGTAATATAAGCACAGATTCTTCTAAAAGTAATTGAAATAGTGACTATGTCCCAAATTTATTTTTTATCTATTTGTTGGGTGTTTGGCATTATAGCAGTTGCTCAGATGATAAGAAGAAAATATTGTTACTGCTCTGAAGGAACGAGTTAATTTTTTTGCACAAATGCCAAAATGGAAAGGCAAATAATTCAAAACCCAGATAAATTAAAACTGTAGGAGAAAAAGAAAAAAAGCACTGGCTAAACATATGGAAGAAGACATTTCAGGTGAGAACAATTGGTCAAAGCAATTTCCAGAGTGAGACATTGTGTAAGAAGATTGTGAAATACACGGCTATTATCCAAAAGAAAGGACTCTAATGGGCATTTGGTGAATCTTAGTTTAAGAATAAATTCCAGGGAAAGAAAAAACAATAAGCAATTATAGAGGATCTTAAATGACATGGCCAGGAGTTTATAATTTATCTGCTAGGCAATGTATAGGTGCAGTATAAGATATTTACGATCCTTTAAAATACCTATTAAGACCTTGGGAGCACAAAGTTCCTGCAGCTTTCCTTGTAAATTCTGTTCAGATTGGCCCTGGGAATAACTCAGGAGCTTGAATTAAACATGAACTTAAAGATCATAAGTAAAGGATAATGATTAATAGGCTGTAGAGCCTTCTGGGGGAGATATCAAGTGGACCTCTTCAGGTTTGGTGCTAACGATCTGTAAGAAGGTGCAGACAGCAGGCTAATGAAATTTTTTGGTAACATTAAATTGGGAGAGGCTGGAACATAATTCAGATTAGAAAAATATCTATTGTGGAAATGACTATGAGGAAGTTAGGAACATGAAGGAAATAATAAAATGGCAACCAATGATACTAAATTCTAAGCAGTATGTCATATGATACATTTTTAAAATAACAAAAGTAAGACTTCACTGAAAGCATAACAAACTACCTTAGAAGCTAAGAGTATAAGATAGATTGTCCATATGACACATGGACATGGCCGTTTCTATATGACCAAGGCAGGGTACTGAGACTATTATTCTTAGAAGAGAAATATTTTTTCAGTGCATGAAGACCTATTATTTGTGTTAGAAACTACTGAAAGCAATGATAAGGCCAATGGAATAGGGGGCATCAAATTTATCTTTCAGGGTGTTTCTTACTGTACAAATGTATGCATAAATTCATTCCAGGCAGGTAAAATGAGAGCACCAGTTTTCAGAACAATTTTTTGTGCTCAAAGAGAGAATTATGGTCTGTCTGAAAAGTAAAGCATCATAGACATAACTGAGATTCCATATTATGATAAATTGAAGCCTAAAAAGAGAGAACAATGACTAGGCTTATTTATACAGGTAAAGGAAGTAAAATGGTCTACTTCTCCAAAAGTCCTTAAGAACAAAAATTATATCATGTTGAATTCCAACTGGAAAGGCTTTCGTTTTTAACTAGACTATGTTCTGACATTTCTTCCAACACACATAACTACAGTGGCAAGCATTATTAAGCAACTCCTTTTTCACATACAAGGAAATATTATTTTATTATTAACAACAGCCTTGTTTAGAAATCTTGAGTTAGTATAACACTGTAATTAAGAATAAAGATTCTGAAGCCAAATCTAGAAAAAAAACCTTGGCTCAACAATTATTTAGTTATGTCATTTGGGGCATGTAATTGAACATTTGTTGCTCAATGTTCTTATCTGTGCACTAATATAACTATCTACCTCAAAGACTCAAAAACTTTTGGAATTAAATAAGAAAATGCATATAAAACATTTAGCATAATTTCTCAAATAATGTAGATGCTATGTAATATTTATCAAAATTATATTTACTAAGCATAAAATCATCAAACATTATGATTGGAAGAGATTTTAGTGATTATAAGCTTAACCACCCCAACTTATAGATGATCTCAGAATGAAACCACTCCCTTAAGATTACAGAGGTAGTTATTTAAAGAATGAGGGCAGGATTCAGGTGTTATAATTTCTTATCCAGGAAGATCATACAACAGCTTTACTATGATACATGCCCCAGTGATTTATATAGGTAGTACGGAAAGTTACAAAACGCATGAATTTCATTTTCTTCCATGGATTCCACTGGTATTTTCTTCTGTCCCATCACCCAGAAATAAACAACTCAATGGCACAGCGAAGTGTCCTTTTAAAACCTCAATTAAGGCATTAGCTTAGGGACAACACTGTCCTCCACAATGCAGTATATACATTGAACCAGTAGCCAGGAATGGTACTCAGTCCCCATAGCTAGACCACTCAGGTCTAGGAAGCAAAAGGGGGAAATAAGATAAACCTCTTAACACCATGACTCCCAGAGGTTTGCTGTAGAACTTGGGTTTTCCTTCTCCACATTGGGTTCAGTTGAATGAGATGAATGCATTTCCATGAGATGCTTTCACCATAGTCGAAGTATTTCACCAAGTACATAAGTGTTCCACTGAACTTGACAGTAAAACTATACCTAAGCATTTGACCTCCTTTTTGTCCTGCAAGCAAAGAAAGGTCTTTTTATGCTGGTAAGAGTAATAAATCCTGATTACCAGAACACATATTGTTTATGCTGTATGTGGAGCCAAGAATGGCTGTGTATATAAACCCAGATAACCCATGGGATGTCTTTTTCTGTTCCCAGTTACAATGGGAAATGGGCAATTACATGGTACTTGATCCAAAAGAGACAAGACGACTAAGGGTTCAGACTCCTTGAGTTTGGAGATCTGAATCAATCTCTCAGGCAAGCAACTCATATTCAGTGAAGTACGGATGTAAGGTGAAGGAAATCTAGAAAGGAAAGGGGGATAGGTGATGAAGAATATGGGAAAGTTGCTTCTACCCTAAGCCTTTTGCATTAGTATTTGTAGAGACCGTGACCTTGAGGGGGTTTGTAATGCAAAATGAAGTTAAGGAGGACACCAAAAAATAGAAGTTGTAAAAGAAAAGTCTTCCAACCCCAACAGCTTCTTTTGACTCAATAATGGGGCTTCTATGGAAACACACAACACTCATGCATACAATTTCAAAAACCAGAATCCCAGGAGGGTAATATCCCAGGGCCAAATGTGAATGGCAGCCAGTGGATACATGCTTAATCTTTCCTCCCTCAAGACCAGACCATCCTTAGACGTATTTCAGGACAACCCTCAGATTAAGGGACTTGTGACCTTTAGAGATGGCCAATTCAGTAACGTATTGAATCTCTCCCTATTCCTCTCTCCTTGTGTTCACTCTTGCTTCCTGATCACACTCCCCATTATTACTTGCATTTAAGTCATTGATCCAACTTTATTTTTTGGAGATCCTAGGCTAAGATAATTTCTAACAAAAAACCCCACATATGACTCAAATCTCCTCCTTCCTCAATCGTCTTTATCTTAGTAAGTAGCGATTCCAGTATTACTAGTGTATAGGCCAAAAATCTTTGGAGTCATCCTTGTCTTCTCTTTGTCATAGCTCACATTCAATCTGACATCATATCTTGTTGTTACTACCTTAGAAATAAATTCAGAATATAATCACTATTATGATCCTGGTCTGAGAAACAATTATGTTTAATTGGCTTAATTAATCTCCCCATTTTTATCCTTACCTCCAATAATCTTCTTTTGACACAATAACCACAGAGATCATTTTATAGTTCTAGTCAGTTTTTTCACTCCTCTCTTCAGAAACTGCCAAGGTCTTCCCACGTCACTCTGAGTAAAAGAAAAACTCCTGCCGGTGGCTCACATTTATAACTTTGGCCTCCTTTTCTACTGATGTCCCCTAGATCACTCCACGTCAGCCACACTGGCCACCTCTTTTTTTTTTTTGAGGGAGCTACTCTTCGTTGCGGTTCACGGGCTTCCCATTGCAGTGGCCTCTCGCTGCGGAGCATGGGCTCCAGGTGTGCGGGATTTTTTTAGTAGTTGCGGCACACAGGCTCAGCAGCTGTGGCTCATGGACTCCAGAGTGCAGGCTCAGTAGTTGTGGTGCAGGGGGTAGTTGCTCCACAGCATGTGGGATCCTCCCGGACCAAAGCCCAAATCCGTGTCCCCTGCATTGGCAGGCAGACTCCCAACCACTGCGCCACCAGGGAAGCCCCTGGCCACCTCATTTTGATTTGAACCATCCAAACACACACCTACCTCAGGACTTTTTCTATGTCCTCTGTGTGGAAATACAGACAGCCTGTCTGTCTTCCCCCAGACAGCCACATGCCTTATTCCTCTAGTCAAGTTTTCACATATATACTTCTTATTTATCATTGGGATTCCTTCCCATTACTAAGGCATTCCATATCTTTGTGCCTGCTTTATCAAAATATTTATTACTATCTAAGGCAGATTGTTTATAAAAAGTGGCCATAAAAATCTATATCATCCTTGTATGTGTGTCAGGTTTTCAATGGTTCTTGATATATTTCTCAACAAAAGAGGGAGTTCATTTCTCCATTCCTTGAATCTGGGCTAGCCTTATGATTTGCTTTAACCAAAAGAATGTAACAGAGGTGATCTTGTGGGAACTCCAAACCTAGGCCTCAAAGGGCTTCACAGCTTTATCTTTCCTCTTCTAGAACATTGCCCTGGGTTCACCATGTGAAGAAGCCCACTTTACCCTACTGGAGGATGAGAAGTCTTATGAAGCACAGGCAAGCTTTGCAAAATAAGGCCCCTAGATCAGGTAACAACAGCCGGCACCAAATGCAAGTTGTGTGACTGAAGCCATCTTAGACCATAAAGCCCCAGCTGAGCCACTAGATGATTGCAGCTACATGATTGACCTTAGGGAAGAACAGCAGAAGAACCATCCAGCTGAGTCCACCCAAATTTCTAACCTATTGAATCATAAGCAAATACATGGCTGTTATTTGAAGCAACTAAGTCTGCAGTGATCTGTCACACAAAAAAATGATATAATCTAATTACTATCTAAATGACTATATCTTTTATATTTAAAAATTATTATCTTTCTCTCTCCTCTAAATAGAATATAAGTGTCATGAGGACAGGAATTTTTTAATCTAATTTTTATTTATTTGTTTAACTGCTATATTCTCAGAACCTAGAATAGTTCCTGGTAAATAGTACATGCGATAACTAATTAAATCAATGAATGCCTCTTGGTAAGTACACAACTTAATCTAGAGCAGAAATATCTAGATACACTAGGAAGTATTTCATAATCTGGGAATGTTGCTACTTTGATGAACAGTGGTTAGGAACAGAACAGACGGCCTCTTTAGTCTCACAAATAAATGGCATAGAGAGGAGTTTAGGGAACTTCTGTTGTACATACAGTTTTCATTTACTGAAAATTTCCAGTGCTAAAATATCAACTTAAATAATTTTAGAATTTTTAATTCAGACGCATCTGGGATGTAGCTTGTAGGATGATACCAAGCTTTTCCCATATTGTCTGTACAGCTATTAAGTGAGTTTTGATTAAATTAATCATCCAAGAAACTATACCATCTTTAGTCTGTCACTGAGGTGGAACATTTTGTTTCAGTGCACAAATCCATAACCATTTGGATCAAAAAGAATGGAAACACATTCACCAGTTACATTAGCATTGATTAGAGATAGAGACTCCAGCTGGGTAAATAAAGTCATTGATCTTAGACTTCTAACCAGACATTTAGGCTCTGTCAGACCCTGGAGGAAATCTAGAAATTTGGTCAATTTTCTAGGAATTTCCAAATTTGTTTCTTACACCTAGATTGATAAAGTATGTGATGCTTGCAAAATTATTCAGATCTTAATAGGTTTGGTCTTGTGAGTTCATATCTGTTTACCTCAAGTAGATGAAGTAATATCTTATTTTATTGACTCCTACCTGCACTCAAATATTCAGATAAATATGTTTAATCAGTCATGTCCAGTTCACAGACAATACATTAGAGCTAGAACTCAAGTAATTGAAAGGACAATGGTGATGTCATAATAGCAACCTTGGAGCATGCATATTTCTATTAGTATCTTGTTAGTTTCATCATTCTAATTCCTGTTATATTTAGCACTAAGATTACACATTGAAACTCTATTCCCTGCAGAACATAATTTCTCTTTCCTTTTTCATTTTATAAAAGCTTATAGAGCTGAGCCCGAGCTTTCAGGCCATTTAAATTATTACTTTATTTCTCTAGATAGATTTTTGTGAAATCATATACTTGCAATTAGTACCAAAGAGCAATTTTCCCTCAAAAAGAATGTTTCCCCAGGCTCAGAAATGTGTATGCAATATTTGTATTATGGAATCCACAAATAAGAAAAGGGAATATTCAATCTGGTAAATTGTATATGTTTCTGGGAAGGGACAAAATATACACAGGAGCAATGAGCTGATACTTAAAATGTCCAGCCATAGACTAAATTTTTATGGAAAAATAGAAACTCAAATTATCAATAATCACCCAAGGGAAATAGTGAAAGTCTCATCAGGCAAATCTTAAAAAGCTAATGAAGACTTAAAAAAATTCCATTTTGACAGAAAGGTACATTATAACAGAGCATCGTTGGTTTTTCCTTTTCTTATACTTTTGATCCCTATGAAAAGCAGAGACGGAAGAGATAGAAATTCAGTATTTAGGCAAAATAATAATCATAATGATTTCTACATAGTCCTTTATAAAGACACAGCAACTTGAAGAATTTTTTTCTGTTAACATTTAGGAATAAATTAATCACCTAGAGCTTGGGCAGAAGTCCATCTTTGTTATCATTAATGGCACACTCCTGACATGTAGCAACATAACATGCTAGGAATATAAGAGATACAGCTTTTATATTAGTGGTAGAAACAGCTGGAGGAGCAGAAGACCTTGGCTTGGTTGTATATACCTTTGGTCTAATACTGCATCTACCCTCTTGTATACATAGCCATTTGTATTTCACGTAAAGCTACCAGCAACTCCATTATCTTGGCAACTCCATTATCTTGGCAAAGTATCCCTTGAATCAGGACTCCGCACAGAGACATAATCCCTAGGACAGTTCAATAATAAGTGATATCAAAGCCAGTTGTAAATGTCAGTTTTACTACCCTCCCCTGGTAGACCCATTTGGATGGTTAAATTTAAATCAAAGGGAAAATTAAGCTCTGTTTCTAACTACATAGAGTAAAACGTATATGTGTATCAGAAATGCTTGCATATTTGCATATGCTGGTATAATAATGTGTACATAAACAGTCCCAGGCGTCTACTGATTTCACATAATTAACTGGTAGCATTAACTACGGTTTTTATATGAAGATATCTATAGACAAACCTTTCTTAGGTCAAGACCTAGTCCATTTGAGATGGACAACTTGCTTTTCCTGATCAGGGAGGTTTCTTCTCTGCTGGGCATTTAAAAGACTTCAAAAATAAAGTGAGTGGCATGGACATATATACACCACCAAATGTAAAATAGATAGCCAGTGGGAAGCAGCCACATAGCACAGGGAGATCAGCTTGGTGCTTTGTGACTGAGGTGGGATAGGGAGGGTGGGAGGGAGACGCAAGAGGGAGGAGATATGGGGATGTAGGTATATGTATAGCTGATTCACTTTGTTATACAGCAGAAACTAACACATCATTGTAAAGCAATTATACTTCAATAAAGATGTTAAAAAAAATAAATACCTCATTTTTCAAAAAAAAAACTGGCCCCTCTATTATGAAACAGAACTGTGTGTTTGGCAAACTCATTATTCTAGTGCTTAAAGTGATGGTACTGAAAATGTTAAAATAAATTAGATCCACAGTAAAAAGTAACCCTGCCAAAGGGTAGACTTTAGTGAATATGGCAGATGATTGATATAGATAGCAATAATAATGACCAATACGCACTAAGGATGTATCAAATGCCAGGCATTGTGCTCAGAGCTTTACAGATATCGTCTGGTTTTGTCTCACAAGAATCTTACACAGTGAGTAGTATTGTTACTATGCCCATTTTACAGGTAAATTCACAGGGGTAGGAACCTGTCTTAAGGCTATACAGCAGTCAGTACTGGAACTATGCTTTGAATCTTAGCTTTGCAGTTTACAAAACTAGCCCAAGATTTCTGGCGCTGTTCCTGCCATTCATTATCTTACTCATTTAACCAATATTTATTCAGTACTTACTCATTCAGGATTGAGTACTTATGGACCTAGGCTGAGGACCTGGAACCTGTCTACAAGCCCAGACAAGGGTAAGGATAGTAAACTGTTCCTATCTCAAGTACTAACACTGATAAATTGGCAATGGTGGCCTGAAAAATGTGTTAAGAATTCCACAGTTCAAGTTAGGTCAGCAAGGAACAGTGGGGTAGATAAGAGCAACGTCTATGACGTGTGAGGTGATGAGGGAACAGCAACAGGGGTCTCCAGTATTTGACTTCCCTGAACTAGGAGGTAACGAAAAAATGGAGGAAACTCTCCGAAGTCAGTTGTCAAGCGGAGTTGAATAAACAGAAACGTGAATACTTTAGGATTTATATTAAAGCAATATGGAGGGCCATTAAGAGCAAGAGATACAAACAGAACCTAGTGTGCAAAGATAAGACAAGGGTAAGCAAAGGCAAATAATGAAGCAGACACTAAATAGAAAGGTGCAATGCAAAAGTACACAACTATTCAAGAGGATGGTCAATTCAAACACAGTCAGAAAAATGGAAAGCCAAGTATTCCAGAGAGACAATAAGAAAGTTCTTCCTCATAAGAAAGAGCGTGGATAACTAAGATAGGGTACGTGCCGCAGACTCCAGAGGCAACAGCTATCCTTCCATGATTTGTCTGGGCTACGAGGTCACAAGGTACACTGGGCAGAGGTAGAAAAAATGAGGAGAGCTGGAGTCAGGCTTTGTCAGGCCCATATTAATGTCCCCAAGTAGCTTGACTAAAAAGTTGACTTTAGGGCTTCCCTGGCGGCGCAGTGGTTGAGAGTCCGCCTGCCGATGCAGGGGAAACAGGTTCGTGCCCCGGTCCGGGAAGATCCCACATGCCGCGGAGTGGCTGGGCCTGTGAGCCATGGCCGTTGAGCCTGCACGTCCGGAGCCTGTGCTCTGCAACGGGAGAGGCCACAACAGTGAGAGGCCCACGTACCGCAAAAAAAACAAAAACAAAAACAAACCCAACCTTTTCAAGGGGAAGGTGTCAGAGCTTAACACTTGCTACTAGATTTAACATAAATGACTACCTGCGAATTAGAACCAGTTTTCCAGTTATTTGTGATCTAATATATGAAAATGAATGATGTGGTTCAAGATGAAATGAAATCTATAATCCTCTGTACAGTGCTGAAATATTAATCACGTTAAAGGGGTGAGTGGTGAAGGGGAACACTTTGTTGATTTACACCTAAATAACAAGTGTGTCTCTCAATCAGATCTCAACTTAGCTGGCAAAGCATTTGGCTTATGGGAAAAAAAACAAAAATGTGGACTTCTAACAGTTTAAAGGTGAAGTTTAGGATCTAGAAGACAAAGTCTAATTATGTTCCTGGACAGAAGGACTAAGATAATCAGCCTGGCAGAGAGGGAAGGGTGGTGGGAGGAAAGGGGAGACCACCAGGGTGCCCTCACTTCCTGGCAAGTGTGTCGTTGTACCATCACAGAACCCAGGAAACTGAGCAAGGCCTAGCATTTATTCTGGGGAAGGCATCCAGCAGAATGGGGCAGCTGATTTTGCACCTCAGTGCAATGCATTCTAAGGCAGCTTTATTATTCATTGAGGCCACCCGGCTAGGTACACTGAGTGACACCAAGACCATCTGGATAGAAAATACCTGGGGCTCTATGTGGCTTGTATTGTCTAACCCAGTGTCTTTGAGAGCTTACCATAGCCTTGGACACTCTTATGGGTTGAATTGTGTATCCCCAAAACATGTTGAAGTTCTGACTCTGCAGTACCTGTGCATGAAACTTTATTTGGAAATAGAGTCTTTGAAGATACAGTCAAGTTACGGTGACGTCATAGTGAATTAGAGTGGGTGCTTAATCCTGTATGCCCAGTGGTCTTGTAAGAAGAGGGAAATATGGAAACATACAGAGACACACAAGGGGAGAATGTCACATGACAACTGGAAGCAGAGATTGATGTGCTTACCACTGCAAGGCAAGAAACACCCGAGGCTTCCAGCAGCTTGAAGACACAAGGAAAAATCCTTCTTTACAGTTTCAGAAGGACCATGGCCCTGTTGGCAACTTGATTTCAGACTTCTAGCCTCCAGATATCTCCAGATGTGAGGTAATACATTTTTGTTGTTTTAAGCCATCCAGTTTGTGGTACTGTTACAGCAGTCCTAGGAAACTGATACAGTTATCTTTATTCTAACAAAATATACTCAGAACCGTGAAATATTAGACAGGTAGATACAAAGTCGACCTGGTCAAAGCTGGGATAAAAGTAACAATTCACACCTGAAAGATTCCTAGTCTTCTACCCAGTGTGAAAACTAGGGCCCCTCTGAGGAATGTTTAAATCTCTCAAGGGTGTTAATTAACACATGCTAAGTCTTTTATTTTTTAATTAAAACAATATTTTAAATTATCTCATGAGTGTTTATCTAAATGACTTTCCATAAACTGAAGATACCCATGTCATGAGCACTCAGATTGAGCATCAAAACATCACGGGTGTCCCAGAATCCCCTCATGTTTCCTTCCACATCCCAAACGACACACGAACTCGTGTCCCCTGCATCGGCAGGAGGATTCTCAACCACTGCGCCACCAGGGAAGCCCTATCATGTCCTTTTGATTTTTGAAATAATGTAAGTCTCTTAAAACACTTCTGGAGGGAAGGTTGTCTTTTAAAAAATTCAACTGACTCTGTGCCAACTTTCTTAAGTATCCAATAACCTTTGTGTTTCTCATAATATTAAGAACGGTTGATATTAGCTAGTTTATAGCAATATCAAATTCACATGTAAATTTAATCAAAAATATAAAAAGTCCACATAAGAAACTTTAAATAATTATCGAATGCCATTTTTTTTTTTCTCTCTAGGCTGGGGGTGGGCAGGGAACCCCGCCTGCTGCTTCCTGGGAGTCAGTGGCCTCAGTCCCTCGGTTCCTACAGCTTTGATGGATAGTGAGGGCTTGGGGACATGACCGGGGACACGCGTGGATGATGGAAATCTCATGCGTGTACCTCTCAAATGTTGTGGCTCCCACACACACAGGAGGCCGAGGAGGTCGAAGTCAGTGGACTTTATTTGGAAGAGGGGGTTTTCTGCTGGTTTTGATGGGATGGGGGTAGGGTGAGGACCGGCAGGGAGGCACGGTGAGACCCTGATCACCCAGGATTAGTTCCTTCACGTCTGCAAGTCAGGCAGGCTAGGCAGCCTACTGGGTAGAACCCACATCCTGGATGGGCAGCCCCCAGCCACGAGGAGTCGCCTTCAAGGGGCAGCTTCTCCGAGTAACCAAGTAACGCCCAGTGAGTCACTCGGGCTGGTCAGCGGTCACTGGGAAGGTGGCCAGAGCCACGTCTTGCGGGGGCGAGCCCAGCTACTACAACAGCAGGAGCAGCAGGTAGGCCCCAGCAGGGGGGCCATGGTCAGAGCCTTCCTGTGGCCACTGCCCAGCCGCTCGGCCTCACAGACGTCCCTCTCGTCTCGTAGCCTCGTGTTCAGCTCCCTGAGCAGTTCCAGTTGCCGCAGGAGGCTGAGCTTCTCTTCCTGCATGTTCCTCGAGACCGCGACCACGTCTCTCCCGCTGCCGCAGCCCCCCGTGCTCCAGCTTCTGCTCGCGACTCTGCAGCATAATATTTATTATCTGGCTCTTTATAGAAAAAGTATCCTTTTTTTTTCTTTTTAAATTCTTTAAGCCTATAATAGTGCCTGCCTGTATTTCAAAGAACTTGCTATCTGGCTGTCTTGTTTAGTCAGGGAATATTTCAAACACTTTTTAGCTCCCAACTTGATATTTTTAGGATACTTTGCATATGAGGAAGTTATATGTAAATTAGAGGGAATGAATCTAATTAACTAATTTTCATTTATGTAAGTAAATGTACTCTCCCATCTAGATGAAAGCTGAATATGTATAAACAAAGTAATATTATTATTATTGTATCTCCATCTTTTCACAAAATTGATATGGTGACTTCTAAAACCATCCAGCACTTGAAGAGTGTTCATTTTTGTGTCAGGTATTGCTCTAAGTGTTTTTATGTATTTTTAAATTACTTAACCTCATAACAACACAATGAGATAGGATGGTTATTATTCATAGTCTACCACTGAGGATATAGGTCACAGAGAGTTTGAGTTGAATTCCCCAAGGTTACAGATGAATGGAGCTCAGATTCACACCCAGGCTCACTAGCAGTTGGAGTCCATAATCATCTTGTTATACAAGCTTTTAACAGAGAGGTATTCAATACAATGATAATTTTACAAAAACAAAAATAAGGACAAGGAAAAATATAAAAAATTCAGCCATAAAAGTCCATATATTTCTGAAGTTGAATTTGAAAATATGTTTCTTTGAGCCTCTTCAGAGTAAACACACAAACCAAGCAAGCCAAAATCACTCAGTTGCAAAGATCTCACCATTTTTTTTAATTGGAAAGAATAGCAGCTTTTCAAAACACTTTCCAAATATTGAATTTGAGAATTAATTCTTCAAATTATAAATGCATTTATACTTTGACCCAGCAATCCTACTCCAGGGGATCTATCGAGCCAGTAGACCTGCTGCACACATACAGAAATGATTCACATGCAAGGCTAATCACAGAAGTATTGGATTTAATAGCAAGGGGCTGGAAACAACTCAAAAGTCTGTTACTAGGGACTAGTTACATAGAGACTATGCATTCCATATGTGAAACCAGAAGGGCTCCATACATATCTTTAAATAAGATGAATGTATAAATACCCACATCATAATATGTAGCATTATACACTTTAAAATAAATTGAGAAACTAAGTATATCTACTTGTACATACATGAAGATACACCGGAAGGATTCATAAAAATCAACAAAAGGCAAAAGTCTTCTTTCTCTCCCATGACACATTTGCAAATCTCATTGGTTCTGCTTTCAGAACAGAAGCACAAATCTGACTGCTTCTAACACTCTCCTACTGTCACTGCTCTGGCCCAAACCACCATTATATCATGCCTGGACAATTATAATAGCCTCCACCTTTGAACCTTCAAACCATTTCAACATGACATCCAGAGTGACTTTTAGAAAGATCTGTCACTCCTCTCCTTGAAATCCTCCCATCTCAGAGTAAAAAGCAACCCATATTATGACTTACAAAACTTTATATAATAAGTTACTCTTTCTACACTTAGTCACTACTAATCTTCCCTTAGTTCACTTAGGGGTCCCCATTGCTCTGTCTGGAATTAGAAATATACTCATTAGGTAACAAAAAATGTGAAAATAATGAAATTTTTTCTCTACAATGAAAATATTCAACTGCCTATTATTAGATGTTCCTATGTTTTAATGTACATGCATGAATCATATCCACATATCCACATACACAAACACACATGTACACACACACACATATAAAAAGCAATATACAAACAGATAAATCATTGTAACGTTTAACACAAAGTGGTGTTAGGTTTTGTTTTTAGGGCTGCATGAAAGGCTCTTTGAACAAGGAAGAGACTAAAAAACCTGAAAACAATCTTGAGAATAATATCCAAAGGCTGAGTAGAGAGGAATTCAGGAAATCATTTACAATAACGTAACAGGTTGGTTCAAAATAAAAGAAATATTGCTGAGTATTTTAATACTTTAATCTTTCTCTCAACCTCCTTCTCTCTCATTAGAAAAGCTATTGTTGAATGTTAACAATTAATTGTTTAGATCTTCTTTTTGTCTTTCAACTGTTTTAATAGATCCCCATATGTTCCTATCTGCCAAAAACGGCATGGTGATATTGATGTATAATTTCTCACTTTATATTTTCTTGTGTGAGGAAATGATATTGAACCCAAAATTTTCCCTTATGAAATAACCATTTAAAATTTTTATTTTGGGAAACAAAATAACCTACATTTCTGAAAAAAAAACAACCTGAAAGGAATAACCCCACTGAGTTACCTTAAGTGACTTAAAATAAACCTTTCTTTTCATTGTCTATGCTAAAAATAAACAAATGAACAACAACCACAAAATGGCAGAAAATGCTTTCTATAGACATTGTTTGAACTTCTGACTATTATGAATTGATTTATGAGTACAAGCCATCTAGATAATAAAATTCAGTCTGAAGTGTGTTTTAGTTCAGTATAGTTTAATAGCAATAAAGCTTAAAGATTTATTGTAAATGGTAATAGAAGCAGGCCTAAATCAGGCTGGGATTTAAATGTGGTTCTGGACCAAGGCAGCCCAATGATCCCCCAGTAGCAGTTGACAAAATTTCACTCTAACAGTCCATTGTTAATATGCCCCAGAGACCCCCATTCTGTTTCTTTCTGATCTTTAGGCCTCCAAGTTCTAACTGCTTAAGGGTAGACATTCAGTCTTAGCTCATCTTTTTAAGTAGAGTCTCACATGCTGTGGGTTGTTGCCCAGTATTGATTCTTCATGATCTAACCAGCTACTGCCAGGGAACCAAGATGACATGAACCATTGCCCAAACTGCACTGTGAGCAAATTTTCTGACAAAGGAGCCTAGATGAGATAAATTCCCAAACACTTATTTAATGCATTGCAACCCAATATGTCTAATACATGTTTCCCATTGACTTGGAGAGTGCCATGCAGATAGGTGGCAAAATAAATCCAGGTGTGCTAGGCAAATACGCCCACATTCTTGGGACATCTATCCAAAGCTGTTAATGCTCAGCATATTCCAATGCTTGTGAGCACAACTACAATGTTATCACTCCTTCCACAATACACCACAATACAAAGGAATAGCCATGTTCAGTTTCTGAATCCATAGACAATGCCACAGTTCCTAAAGTCATTGTCAGTCACTGAGTTTTTCCCTGTAGTTGTCATCCTCTAGTTAGGAGGTTGGCAAACTCCAACCAGTAGGAGAAATCCATCCCACTGTCTATTTTTGTGAACAAAGTTTTATTAGAAAATAGCCATGCTTTTTTGCTCACATATCATCCATGGCTGCTTTCAAAATATATTGGCAGAGTTGAGACCTCATCACCCACAAATCTAAAATATTTATTATCTGGCTCTTTATAGAAAAAGTATGCTGACCACTGCTCTAGTGCATTCATTCAACAAATGTTTAATGAGTACCTACTATAAGCTAAGCATTGGCTTAGCTTCCAGAGATTTAGAAGTGAACTAAACAAAGCCCTTGATGATTTACAGCTTATATTTTGGGGTGGGCTGGTGAACAAACAGTTTTTAAAAATTGTGTCTTATGAAGAAGTTTTGAGTGCTATAGATAAAAGGTGAGACATGAATAAACTGTTGGGCATGCTTGGTGGCTGGGATTATGGTTGTTGCCCTTTACCATGTGTAAGGCTAATCATGAAAACTCTTCCAGTAATGTGATATTTGAGTAAAGGTTTTAAAGAAATAAGGAAGAGATCGTTTTGGTATCTGAAGGAAGTGTCTCCTAGGAGAGGTAATAATAAATTCTCTACCAATACAGTCCCAAAATACATAAAACAAAACTGAGAGAGTTTAAGAAAGTAACAGGAAATTTAAAACAATAATTAGATATCTAAATACCCCATTTTCAAAAAAGTATAGAAATACGTGGAAAATCATAAAGGAAATAAAAGATCTGAACACACTATTAGACATAAACCACTCCTCCCAACAGCAGCAGAATACACATTCTTCCCAAGAACATGTGGAACATTCTCTAAGATAGACCATATTCCAGGTCATAAAACAGGTCTCAGTGAATTTAAAAACACTGAAGTCATACAAAGTATATTCTCAACCACACTGGAATTAAAATAGAAATCAATAACAGAAGGATATTTGTAGAATTCATGAATATGTGGAAACAAAATAGCACATTACTAAATAACCAATGGGTCAAAGGATAACTTAAAAGAGAAATTAGAAACTATTTTGAGATGAATGAAAATGAACATATAACGTAACAAAACTTATGGGATTGCAGCTATAGGGGTGTTTAGATGGAAATTTAAAGCTGTAAGCCCCTACGTTTAAAAAGAATAAGGATCTCAAATCAATAACCTAACTATTAAACAGAGAAAAAGAAGAGCAAGCTAAATGCAAAGCAAGTAGAAAGAAGGAAAAAATAAAAATTAGAACAGAACTAAATCAAACAGAGACTAGAAAGACAACAGAGAACCAAAGTTTGGTTCTTTGGAAAGATCAAGAAAATGGACAAAAGTTTAGCTAGTCTGAATAAGAAACCAAAGAAGGAAGACTCAAATTACTAAATAAAGAATGAAAGAGGGGCCATCACCGACCTCACAGAAATAAAATGGCAACAAATTAGATAATTTAGTTGAAACAGTAAATTCAACTATTCCTAGAAAGACAGATTACCAAAACTTACTCAAGAAGAAGTAGAAAATCTGAATAAACCTATAGCAAGTAAAGGGGTTAAATTAGTAATTAAAAACATCTCACATAGAAGAACCCTGGCCAGATGGCTTCACTGATGAAGTCCACTAAATGTTCAAAGAATTAATATCAATCTTCCACAAGAAGAGGAAGGAACATGTTTCCAACTCATTTTGTGGGACCAGTATTACCCTAATACCCAAACCAGGCAAATATCAAAAGAGAAGTAAACTACAGACCAATATCTCTTAATAGAGACACAGAACTCCTTGACAAAACTAGCAAAAAAATACAGTAACATACAGGAAGATGTATATATCAGGACCAAGTGAGATTTACCACAAGAATACAGGTTGGTTTAATGTTCAAGGTGAAGAATGAAGTACTTACTCCTGCCCCAGCTGTAACAGAAACTTATCTCTAAAAGTGTAAAAACAGTGGAATCCAAAAAATTAAATCAAATATATAGCTGCACTCCAAATTCATAGTGATATATTCATATTCTTTAAAAAAAACTAATTATATCAGAAACATCATCTGTAATTGGAGTCACTACCCTGGATCAAGTAATCCAAGGTCATTCTTAAGCATCCAACAGTCTTTTTGCACTATCAAGATTGGGAAACAGGTCTATCGTGGTGTTGCTAATACAATACCGTCACTTCTTTCAAGAATATCTTTCACCTAATTGAGGTAGGGTAGAGGTAAATAGGTTTCCAAGTTTGATACTTGACCCTTTACCCATAAGAATAAATATCAGAATTTGTGATATTTGGAAACTGGAGAAATAATCAACATCAGATGAACTTGGGCAATCAGAGCTTCATTTGTAAACTGTAGCTGACCTCAGTTACATTACAGTTGTGTCCTGGATATAGGGATTACATTGTCTAGGGTGCTGGTAGTTGGTTTATTTCTCTTCCTTCAAAGAATAGATACCAAGATAAAAAGTCACAGGTTAGGGCTTCCCTGGTGGTGCAGTGGTTGAGAGTCCGCCTGCCGATGCAGGGGACACAGGTTTGTGCCCCGGTCTGGGAAGATCCCACGTGCCGCGGTGCGGCTAGGCCCTTGAGCCATGGCCACTGAGCCTGTATGTCCGGAGCCTGTGCTCCGCAACCGGAGAGGCCACAACAGTGAAAGGCCCGCGTACCGCAAAAAAAAAAAAAAAAAAAAAAAAAAAAGTCACAGGTCATACCAGAAGAGGCTACAAGAAAGTTTCATGTGGTGCTCTTGGAAGATTAGAGGCCATTCCTTTTTACAATCACTCCCAGGACTCCTTTTATTCAAGAATCCAGGGATAATAAAATAACTCTTGTCTAGAAACTATCAGATCCCATGACTAACAAGCTGGTTTGAATCAGAAGACCTTTTTCCAAACCTTGAAACTTTTGCAATTAAAAAAGGAAAAAGAAATAAGAAAAAACTCTCAAAACTCATATCCTTAAGTGTACTAAGTGTGCAGTCCTACTTAGTTTATTTTTTTACCCTTGATGAAACTGTAGTCCAGATGGAAGTACCAGAGATCTCCGTATGCCTGGTCATTCCTTAAACTAGACTACTGGTCACTCCTCTGCTGATGGCAAATGATCACATCCACTTTGCTACTTAACTGTCCTTGTTGGACCAAGACACTTTTGATTCCTCTCAAACCTAAGTTGCGTTAAGTTTCCATCTTCCCCATCAAGATTCCTAGCTGAGAAAGAATTGTCAGGAGTGTCAATTCCAGTGTGGCAGAGGCTTCTCTGATAATTACTTATAACAATGGAAAAGAAGAGAAAATACTGTAACATAATTCAGAGGTCAGTGGACAACACACACAGAAAAGACCAGCCTAACATTCATAGCTCCTGGGGTTTTTGAATTCCTTCATTTAAATTGTGATAATGTGTGCTGGTCTTTTGATGTCAGCTATCATAGGCTAGCCTTGGATGCAAATTTCTATCAATTGACTCAGCAAACTCTTTCATCCACAGCTGGCTGCCTACACGGAAGGCAGAATCACTGGCACAAGACACCACTAAAATTAATTTGGCTGCATGTAAAATGATGGTCTGTTTTGGCAGCATCTGTCAAAATGTAAAAGAGATATGATCTCTTTTGCCAAGAAGTTCCACTTCAAAGGATTCATTCTTCAGATATTCTGGTATAAGATCCCAAAGATGTATATAAACTGTATTCACTGAAGCCTTTTTTGTTGATAGCAAAAACCTGGAGACAAAAGTTGATCAATAGGGAATAGGTTTAATAAATCACCAGATTTGCAAGCAATCTTTATAAAAGATGAAACAAATCTGTACATACTGCCTTAGCAGGTGCTTATGATAATATTTTTACTGGGAAAAGAGAAGTTAAAAACCATATGAGCAGTATGTTTAAAATTTCATCATTAATGTTACATATTTGTTGTATATCAGCAGTGTTGGCAATGGCTACCTACCTCTGGTAGTGGGATTATGATCAGGGGAATCTTTTATTATCTACTCTCTTTACTTTTATACATTTGGTTTTGACAAAGACAGAAATTAATTCTATTATTAATCTATTTAAATGTAAAAACTCAAAACAATGATAGAAAATTACATAAAATTATACCAGTTTTTCATAGTATAGGAAACATGAAATTTCTTATTTTTATATTTTATCTCTAGACCTAAGCTCCCCATCATTTACCTTTGATCACTCCTATGCTAGTGGCACCTCTTTGTGAAATAGGAAATTACTCTGGGTTTAAGGGTACATTCTTGGACTCAATAGACTAAGGAGCTTGATCTCTTACTGTTGGCCTCCTAGGAGCTCTGCTTTAAATAACAGAGCTAGCCAACTCCAGATGCCAATCTGTCTGAGATCACTTGGATAGATCAGAACTGGTTGAAAAACTGCATATGCGATAAATGAACAGTAATCCAAAACTGTTATGGAGCGATAAGTTTATTTAGCAAAGGATTAACTCTTGCTAGTATGTTGAAGGCAAGTAATTGAAGGCCATACCTCACAACTGAACACATGAAATTTAAACATAGTGAATAGGTCACTTTATAATGAGGGTTAGTGCACATACCCAGGGACCTCTGCTGAGTATAGCCTCTGAAACAGATTCACCTCCCACTGGGTCTGAAGAACAAGTGTGCCAAGAGTGCAGCTCTGAAATCAGGCTCCCTGACTTACTATCCACATACTGAGAGTCAGCTATCTCCTTTGTGTAGTGAGATGGATCATAGTACCTTCCTTGTAAAGTTATGGTGAGCATCCAATAAGTAGGTATTGGTAAAGCATTTACAAGTGTGTGGTTTAATAAAACTGGAGTTGTCACTATTATTTCATCATTACTATAAACATAACAAACCCAGAATCCAGCAAATATATCCTTTAATTTCAGTCATTTATTCAACTGGCAACAACAAAACTAAGCCTTATTGTCTCAAAAACTCATTATTGACTCAACTGAGTATTTTCCAGATAGTATGAATATACACTTGAAACATGACTAATGATCTCCATATGAATTTTCTAAAAGCTATGGAAATGTTTAGCAGGTAAGAAACATTCTCCTATTATACAGCGGTATTAATAAATAATTTGGCATCCAGAAGAATATATTCAGGCAAACTTTTCAGATGCTTTCTTAAAGAAAACTTTGTTGAAAAACATTCACTTACGTCAATTTGGTTTTGGGTTAATTGCCAGAATCTATCCTTATCAGAGAAGGCTTTGAAATATTATTTGTCTTTCTGCCTACTTTTGGATAGCCCAGGATAGGCTGCAGTAATAAATGAAGCTTAAAATCTCATTGGCTTATCATAACAAAGATTTATTTCTTGCTTGTGTCATAGTGAGGGCAACTTTCCTCCAGTTTCAGCTACTGTTTCTGGAACGATTGGCCTCTAAATTTTTTGGAGAGAGATCTGGAGGGACATTCAAGATATTCTTAAAAAGCAAGGCAGGCCAGAAATCAGTCTGTATCATTTTGGCCACATTCCATTTACTCAAATTCAGGGAGATGGGTTCAGCCTCACTGCATGGGAAGCTGCTGAATGAACCTGGCTGTGTGCTTAGGCACAGCAAGCAAAGCAGAAAACTCAGAACCTTGTCTCTGGCATACAGTCCACATACACAAATGACTTGGAATTCTGCATATTGGTGAGCCTCAAAACTGAAATGCAGAACCATCTTATTGATGACTAGAACAGGGGTCTGGAACTCAGCAGGAACTCCAAGAATATTGGTGGATTAACTGATGTAGAACCACATCATTACTTTTTAAACTATACAATGTTGAACTGATTATCTATAGTACTGACTGATTAGGAAAAGTTCCTCTCGTTCAGGAATTTGTACTCAGGTATCATTATTTCTTTTGAAAACAGTCAATTATATTTGGTCTTATTTGCATTTCATTGTTTATTTTTAATTGTATCACATTATTATGATTACCTTGAAATGATATTTACCCTTACCTCTGATTTCCAGGAAGCAATCCAGGTTTCCTACTTTGGGTAGTAAGAGGTGTGTTTCTTTTAAAATAAATGTGTTATTTTTATTTTTTTATTTTTTTTAACATCTTTATTGGGGTATAATTGCTTTACAATGGTGTTTTAGTTTCTGCTTTATAACAAAGTGAATCAGTTATACATATACATATGTTCCCATATCTCTTCCCTCTTGCATCTCCCTTCCTCCCACCCTCCCTATCCCACCCCTCCAGGCGGTCACAAAGCACCGAGCCGATATCCCTGTGCCATGCGGCTGCTTCCCACTAGCTATCCACCTTACGTTTGTTAGTGTGTACATGTCCGTGACTCTCTCTCGCTTGTGTCTGGAGCCTGTGCTCCACAACAGGAGAGGCCACAACAGTGAGAGGCCCGCGTACAAAAAAAGTAAGACAGTTTTTATATATTATAATACATATTAAGTAAATAAATAATCATTAGGTGGTATCATGTCGCGGAGCGGCTAGGCCCGTGAGCCATGGCCGCTGAGCCTGTGTGTCTGGAGCCTGTGCTCCACAACAGGAGAGGCCACAACAGTGAGAGGCCCGCGTACAAAAAATGTAAGACAGTTTTTATATATTATAATACATATTAAATAAATAAATAATCATTAGGTGGTGCAAGCACATAGGCAAAATTGTGATTGCATTCCTCAAATAACTGAATTTTGGAAATCAAATGTCTAAAAAGCATGAATTCAAGCCATGTATTAGTCATAAATTAAAATAGGGCTGATGCTTATATGTAACCATTAGAGAGAAAGTAGCTCATTTGGAGTAGAGCCAATACTAAAAACAGCAAATGAATTCAAACTCATTTCACAAGTCTAGCCTTAGTATCATGTAAGTCACTTGCCTACATTTATATACCTATTCAGGGTTAGCTATTGTTTAAGCTAACAGCGAGTTAAGTTTGAAATAAAATGAATAAAACAATATATAAATTGGCTATTTTTCCCTGCTTGCCCTCAACAGGGTCAAGTATTTAGCATTCCCAATGTTTGTATGTATATGTTTATGAAATGTCCCCTAAATGACAATGGAAAAATACCACCCTCAAGAAATCATATTTCAAGTTAAATAGATTTAATAGCTATTCCAAAATTTTATTGAGAGCCATATACTATGGAAAAGTTATTTGATATAATACCGAGATATTATAAATAATATATAACATTGTAATTCAGGATAAATGTTGGTTTTCAACAAATGTTTATTATCTGACCGGCACATGCTAGGTTCTGGGATTACAGAAGAATAGGTCTTACCCTTCAAATAAAGGGATGGCATCCACTTACAAATCAATATGATAAATGCCAGGGGAGTGGTGTCCACTAATCATATCAGAGCAACATGGAGGGAATATCTAAATCATTTTTGAGGGAATACAGGTGGGGATGTAGATTTACAGAGATAAATTTATGATTGCACTATGTGAAGAATAAATAGACATTTTCAAGGTATTCAAGTGGGGTATAACCATTACAGGTAGAAGAATACCACCAATGTACAAAGGTAGGATGTTCAAAAAGCCCAACTACTTCAGTATAGCTGGAGGTAGGCAGAGGATAAGAGAAAGAGCCAGCTACATAATTTGCAGATCCTAGTGCAAAATAGAAATGCTGCTGGGAATGTGTGGGATGAGGAGCAGGGAATCTTCCGTTTTCACTGGGTCTGCTATCCCATCCTCCTAACAGATCGAAAATCACATACTGGAATATGCTGCCTGCTCTGGGTACCTAGATCAGGGGTGGGTTTAAGATTCCCATCAATTCATCTGCCAAATCATCTGGGCACATGGCCTATGGTGCTGCCTTCCCAGATGGGACAGACAAAGCCTTGCCCTGCCTTGAGTGCCATCAGGAGTATGTTGGATTCCTACCCTTCTCTACTCTCCCTATACTCATACCCAAGACAAAGCCAGGGCCAAAGTCAAGGACAGTGAAATGCAAGCCTGGCTCCACTACTGCCACCCAGTCATCGCCCCCAGCTGAGAGTGGCAGAGGTCAGTATGTGGGTGTGGAGAGGGGGAGGCTGAGAGTCTCTTCTGGGGGTGGGGAAGGGGATGTTCCATGTGTAAGCCTACTGTCCAAGCCCCTGGCACATGCTCCATTCTTCCATTGAACTTCACGTACAAAAGCAGATTTGAAGATAAAATTAGCAAGCATTTGAAGACAGCAACTGTAGAGCATCAGACCTTAAGCTGCTCTGGCCACATGCTCCAGAAACTGTACCTGGGACAGCAAAAAAATCAGACTAAGTAGAAATAAAGGCTGGCTCTGTCTCCATGCTAATGTGTTTGAGCTTTATATTAGAGGTAAATGGTTGGTATTAAAGGATTTTGTTTAATATAAAGGACAAGTAATAGTGTTATAATAATTGAAAAGAAGTGCAAATCAAGAGTCAGGAACATTGTAGAGTTCTCAGATTAAAAGTGATGTTATTAATATTTATTTCAAATTAAAATTTTTATGACTGAATGAAACTCACAGTCATTATTTTAGACCATGGTTTTATTGTGTCATAGTAGTAGAAGCATCTAATGATTTGATTTCAAAATTGTAAAATGCTAAATCTTTAAGGATTTGATTTCTGTCATATATCTAATAATATGAAACCAGGAAATGAATATTACTAAAATACAAAATCTCAATGCACCACTGTTTTCTTATAAAATGATATTTACAGTGGAGATTATATTTAAACCTTTTCTATTACAAAATGTGTACACAACAACTTTGTTGGAAACCAATAAATAGACTACATTAAAACCACAGGATACTGTGCCATATGAGGCTCAGAAATTATCTCTTGGAAAGTACAAACTAATGCCTTTCCAGAATTTTATAAAATCAAGGTCATGATATTGTCAAACAGCTAATTTGATAGAAATCTCAGCACATTAATAATCTGATTGCTCCAAATTTATATCCCAGATTATCTTCGTTGAGCTACTCACCTACTCTCTCTAGCATTTAATTTTTTTTTTTCTTTTTTCCAAGCAGGGCTGCAGTGATTTTGCTTCAGGCTTATTGTCATAATATTTACAAAATGCTTCTGAGCCAGATTTCTCTCATAGAATTTTAACATGTCCTACAAACAGATAAAATAAAATGATCTCATATCCAATAGAAAAACACAGAAGTGAGTCACACTCATGTTTCAAGACCATGAACTTATCTAAGCAAATTTTGTCTATCTATGCAGCTTTAATGATGAGATAATGGGATGATATATATCGTCACAGCCCTCTCTCTCATCTCATCTCTCATTTGCTCCTCCAGCTGCCACATAAAACTTTCACAAAGTCACTGGAAGCATTTCTGGTTCCTGACCTTCACCGCTCCATCCCTTGCCACCATATTTAATGTTGTTCTTCAACCAGTTAGTCTGTATTTTCAAATCTACTCACCCTTATTGTAAATATTCATGGGGACTTATATTTCAAAAGATGGTATTAATTGGACACATTTCATCTTGGGGAAATACTATCTTGTCTCATTTTTCTTAGGTCAAAAAATTTAAATACTATTTAATCAGGCTTTAGTTGATGAAAAGCAAGTAAAGTTTCTTTAAAGTCTCTGAAATGAAGAGTTTCTAGAAACTCTATTGTACCCTTTCCATCTTTCTGATTTCTAATAAGTAAATCAGGATTCTCTAAACTAGGGTTAGAAAACTAATACTTTTGAGAACAGATAGCTGGAAGAATCTTGGTATAAGACAAGAGGATATGATGGAAACATCAGAAAACTGGAGAATGCATACATTGTCTAAATTCATTCAAACTGAATTTTAAAAATTTAGCTAATTCTACTAACCAACAGTGGTAGATTGTTTCCAAAGATGGACATGACAGTAGCTCACATCCCAAATGTCTTTCACAGTGAGACTTTACCACTCTCATAAGCCAAAATTGTATCACCCTTACCTACTCCCTTTAATTTCACCTGACCTTCTGACTAGCCTTGATCACTCCAATGCAGCCAAAGCAAGACCTTGGCTTCCAAATCTCATTGTCATAAACTCTCATAGTTTCTGTTTTCTGGCTTCTGAAAGGCTTCCCCTCAGACTTCTGCCCTCAGATCTCTGTGCTGTGAGAAAGGCCAAGTGAGCCACATGTAGAGACCATAAGGAGGAAAACCAAGGTGCCCTTGCTGACAGCCTCTGCTGTGTCCTCTTTCCTCCCCCAGCAAAATGCAGCCATTCCAGTGACCTCAGATGAGTCCAACAGAAGAATCATCCAGCCATCTGACAGAATCATAAGAGAAAATAAATCGTTTTTGTTTAAACCACTAAGTTTCAGTTGTTTGTTCTTTAGTCATTGATAACTGACACATTACTAAAACCTCATTTTCTCCAGTTTGTGACCCTACCTCTAAACTCATATGAAACAATTAAAACTCTAGGACCTAGTAGAACGGAATCATACTAATTAATTAAATTTAATTGTTTAATGCTTAAGCAGCTTTCTTTTAGTCATAATATATGCTGTCATAATACAGCAGGTATAAACTCATTTTATATACATTTTGCTGTATACCAATTCAACTTTTGAGCATGGTAGGTGACAATTTAATTTTTTACTGACAAAAGCTGGCTTAACATAGTAATTTGACCTTTAGTTATAAACTCAAATATACTTCACACTGCTTCCTGAATTACATCTCTGGTTTGGGGTGGAGAAAACAATCTGAATTCAATAGAGATTTTAGTAATGGTTTTAATATAAGCCCACATATTAGGTTTCATTGCTTTAAACCAAAACCTGATTACATGAAATATTACGCAGCAGATTCCTTGTACTGTAATTGCTCCATAGAGAGTATATTCAGTATCACATTCTTTCTCTCTGTCCTTTCTTCTATCCATACTTACGGTGATCCTCCTTCAGCTGGGGGACAACTCTCCACGACTTCCCAGTCGTGAGGATCTACATAACAAACTCATATTTACCTGTCAAGATGCAACTTAAGTATGAGCTATATCACAAAACCTTTACTGATCCTGCTAGGCAAAGTAAATCATTTCCTTCTCTGTGTGCTACTCTGTTCTGTACCTGTGTCTATAATAGTACCTATAATATTTATTTCAACATATTTGTTAAATGTGTGTATGCTCCCTCCCTGATTATAAATTTCCTAAATTGAATGACCACTGTCTTTCTCATCTAAAATGTCTAGAACATAACAGAATGCTTGGTCCACAGTTGAAAACTTGATAAATAAATGTTAAGGAGTGAATAACTGAAATTTCTATTTACTTTTCTGTCTATATAGTCTTTATTCACATTAACCCTTATCTTAATTTGCTTCAAGTATCCTTATTTTTGCTTTCCAATCTGTATAATATTACCTGTAATGCTATTTCTCCCAAGAGTTTATGAATTTCATCCCATCATACTCTGGACCCAGATAAAGATAGAGTCTCAGTGCTATTCTAGATGTTTCCAGCTGGGCTAATTTTATTTTCATTTACTTTTTTAGCTCCTTATAAGCACTGTGCTAATTATTTGCATTAATTGCCACTTAGTTGTGAATTGTCACTCAGTAAATATAAAATGAATGAATAAATGTTGTACTAGGTCAAACAAATGTCAAGTTACTTTACTTGTTAAGTACGTGATAGTTGCTTTAGACAAAAAGACCCCCAACAGTGATTAAAGTCACAATTAGAATATTATCCTATTGAAAAATGTAACCCCTTTGACAATTATTATCTTTATGATATAATTTACTGAAGAGAATTGCAGAAAAAATTCACCTATCTATGCAAGACTACTATATGATATATTAACTTTTCTGCTTTATATTACCTTTAGTTACACAGGTAATACATGACTATTATTTCTTGCAAAATTTATTCTACGAGCTGCAAAATCTTCTTTGATTACTCCCTCAAATCCCTTCTCCTTTACCTCCTCTCTAGATGTAACTACAGTCAAGTTGTATATTTCTTTGTATATCTATAAGACGTACATACATGGTTAAGTTCAATTAAATTCTTTGTGTTTATGTACCTGTCATTTTGCCATAAGAAAAAGAAAGAAGTGAATATTAAATTCCATTAATGTAAGAAGAAGCTATCCAATCTTAAATGTGTATTTTTCTTGAGCACATAGTTAAAATCAAAAAACCTGCCAGTCATAATTTGAAATTGTTTTTTTAAAAGCCCACTTCATTTCTAATTATATCTCTCAGATAAAAGAATCCAGCTGTTTATGTTTTGTGATAGCGTGCTTGGATGTGGTCCAAAAGGTGAAGTGGGTGAGTTTACAATCTCCTAACTAACAGCATATTGAAGCAGCATGCTGCAGCAGCAGCATAAGTGTGCTTGTTTGTTTTGCTTTATTCAAACATTAACATCTTTTGCATTACAAGAGGGACCTCTGTGGACTCAGAAGGACACCTATTGTTTACATTCCCAAGTCTCCTTCCTCCCTACACCCCGACCTCAGACATCCCCAGAACATCTTCCACCAGGGCCTCTTCAGCCTTCATTGTGAGAACAATGGGGCTTTTCATAAGGAGCCACTCACCTCCGCAGCCCTGCTGGTTCCTTTATGGTTTCTGTGTGAGCTGGACTGATTACCCAGGGAACATACCCTGTACTTTGTCAGATTTCTTATTAAGGAGGCTGGAACTTGATTTGTAAAGCACTGAGAAAAATACGTTTCAGTCTTGACTGTTCCATAATACAGTTCCTCTGGGCACACTTTACAGAAGACTCAAGGTGAGGCAAGTACCAGGTTGCATTTAGGCAGAGCAGGAAGGCACAGTGCATCGTGATGAAGTGCTTTTAACATTTCACAGTTTAACATAATTGGATTCTAATAGGAGGTTTCTGTCATGAAGTCTTTTCAGTCAAGAGATCTATCAATGATGTTGGGTCACTTACATCTCCATTTAAAAGGCAAGTTTTATTCCAAATATTATCCCTGGGGATAACTAAACAACCAAAAGATATATTGGCAAGTCATGAGACCAGCAAGGTACCTACGGTAATTATATTTACATGGATTTTACAGAATGTATGTATATCTATGAACACACACACACAGAGGCATATACATACTTATTTACAGTTGACCCTAGAACAACTTGGGGGTTAGAGGTGCCAACCCTCTAAGGAGTGAAAAATTGCCTATAGCTTATAGTCAGCCTTCCCTATCCTCCATTCTGCAAGTGCGGATTAAACCAACTGGGAATTGTGTAACAAAAAATAACACTTATAAGTGGACCTACATAGTTCAGACCTGTGTTGTTCAAAAGCCAGCTGTATTTGGATGATATATCTTCTATTATTCAACAATTGGTGCAGGAGGAGATGAATATTATTCAGCTTTTATTTCATTATTTACAAAAGTGAAACACTTGAAGGTATATAAGAAAGTTAGATATGTGTTAGATATATGATTTATCCTCTATCAGCAGAGGCACATATTTGTATATGTTTATCTATTTTAAATGAAAACAGAGACACAGAGGTTCAGGGTAGCGATTGAATTCCCAAGAATTTGGAAATGTTATTTCAGATTTTGACATTAGTCTTCTGTGTGCCTTGAACATTAACTTTCCTTCTTTTCTTCATGATTCCTCAACTGTAAAATGGAACCCAAATATTGGATAGAAGTTGACAAGTTTTGCAGGAAACACTAAATATGGCTTCTGTAAAAGTAAAGATTTTCACCCATAAAAAATCCTAAGTGCCACACTTAATAAATAAATAACTTTTATTTACTATTCCATTTCTCCTAAGCAAATAAAAAGATGTTAGGTAAACAGTCATCTGATATCAGTCTTGACAAGCTTCTTTCTACCAATTTATAAAGTTGTACAGTTTTTAAATGTATTTGGAAACATGTTATTTTGCACACTCAAGCATTTTATTTTGCAGCTGGAGACTCTAAAATGTTCAGTTCTCATATCTTTTAGACCTTGGAGTGGGACAATCAGAGGAATTTATATTTCTGGAACTCAGATGGAAACCCAGATAAGTGGTACTTGATTAAACTAAATGATACAGTTAGAGTTTCTTTAAGAAGACTACTCTGTGCCCTTTGGGGACTTTTACTACTTATTGATTTTTCAAAAATTGTTAACTCTAAAACTTGGGAAAAAAGTAGGAAATGCTATTCCAGCATAAAGTCAATAGATTGTATGTATTTGTTACCAATATAAAATCTATTATTGTTTTACTATGTGATCAAATGTTACAGATATGTTTTGAATACCAGCTACCATAATATTACTGTACTGAATCCTATAAAACTTAAATAACTGTCTAGTCTTTTTTACCTAACCAGAAGAATGTTCAGTCATGTAGAAAACTAATCATGGTATATGCAGAAGAAAGAAAATAATCAAGATTTAACATCATGATTTATCTCTATAGTCATTTGAACTCTCCAGATAACAGTCTTTATTCAGAAACAATGTATGTGCTGGACAATATATAGCATTTATCATTCAAAGAGACATGGATACTAGTTATAAATTTCTTACTAGATTCGTGATTTTACACACATTACTTAATTCCCTAGATGCTGAGATTCTTCATCTTTAAAATGGGGCCTAAATTAGACTATATTAAAACTAGTAATAGGCCATTTTCTCCCCAAATTGATTAATAATATGAATCTGGTAGATTCAAGAGAAGGTCCACAAACAGATAAATGAGACTGACTTCTATTTTAAAACATTTTAGAAAATGGGTAGATCACTAAGTAAAAAGAGAAAATCTTAGAAATTATAGAGAAGAAGAAGAAGAAAAAAAAACAGATAAAGCCATTAAACTGACAACAAACTTCTCAATACCAATAACAGAACCCAGAAAAGAGTCAGATAATATCTTCAGAAGGCTCAAAGAACCCAATTTTCAACTTATAATTATCTTATAATTAAACTGTCATTCAAAACAATACAATAAAAGTATGTTACATACAATAAAAATATGTTACATGAAGTCAGACTGAGAGAATATGACTAAAAGGTCACTATTAAAATAACTTTAAAGAATTTTGAAGAAGGAAATTAAACTAGAATGAAAGAATGAGACAGTAAGAAAGTACTGAATAAAGAAGCTTGTAAATGTATAAAATTTTAAAAATTCAGACTTCTCATTTCAGCTGTTTTTTTAATTGAAGTATAGTTGATTTACAAAATTGTGTTAATTTCAGATGTACAGAATAGTGATTCCGTTATTTTTTTCAGATTATATTCCATTATAGGTTATTACAAGATATTGTTGCTATACAGTAAATCTTTGTTGTGTATGTATTTCAGGTATAGTAGTTTTTAATCTGTTAATCCTATACTTCTAATTTTTCCCTCCCTCCTTCTCCCCCTTGGTAACCATAAGTTTGTTTTCTATGTCTGTGAGTCTGTTTCTATTTGGTTTCAGCTTTGACATGTAAAGATCATCACTCCTGTCCTGACAACAAGAAAAAGCTGAAGAAACCAAATATCAGTAAATTTTCTTGGACCCATCGGAAAATTGAGATTGCAGAGCAAACCTACCGCCCCAAAACCTAAAGAGAGGCTAATCCACAAGTTATAGCTAAGATCAGTTTACCTTGGGAAGAAGTCACTATGCCATAAACTGGTAGGAATTACCACTTAATTGTCAATTTTGATGAATTGCTGCAGGAATAGTGTGGACTAATGTGAACGACATACCCCCAGGAACTGAAATTTTAGAGAGACCAAGACACTTTTGTGAGTTTACTTTCAAGAACTCCATCAACTTTAACAGTAAAGATCCCAGAAAAAGCCACTTATGGCTCTGGCAGTGAGACGGGATGAATGATCATACTTAATGGTAAGAAACAATCTGTTTCTCCTTAAGACTGAGAACTAGGTAAAGATATCTTACCACTAATATTCAGTATTATACTGAATGTTCTAATTAGTATAAGACAAGAAATGAGATAAATATACATATTGAAAAGGAGAAATAAAAAGTTGTCATTATTAAAAGATGATACAATTTTCTATATAGAAAATTCCAAAGAATAGACACACACACATGCACACGCACAAAACTCCTATGACTAATAAACAAGTATAGCAAGGCCACATGAGACAAGGATAACATAATGAAGTTATTTGCTTTCCCATTTACTGGCATACCTGGAATTTGAAATTACAATGCTATTACCATTTACAATAAGGCCTCCCAATGAAACACTTATGTACCAATCTAACAAAATCTGTACAAAATCTGTATGTGGAAAATTCTCATGAAAGATATCAAATGAGATCTAAATAAATGGGGATATAATCCATGTTCATGGGTTGGAAGATGCAATATTGTTAAAACGTCAATTCTTCCCAAATGGATCTAAAGATTTCATGTAATCCCAATAGAAATCTCAGCAAGATATTTTGTAGATGTTGACAAACTAATTTTAAACTTTAGTTGGAAAAGCAAAAGACCTAGAATAGCCAACATGATATTGAAGAACAAAGCTGGAAGATTCAACCTACCCAATTTCAAAACTTAGTGGAAAAATACAATAATCAAGACGTTATTGTATTAGTGAAACAACAAACATGCAGATCGATAGGACAGAATAAAACCCATAAATAGACCCACACAAACATAGTCAACTGGTCTTTGACAAAGGAGCAAAGAATATCCAATGGAGAAAGGATAGCCATTTTAACAAGTAGTGCTGGAACAAGTGGATGTCTATATGTAAGAATAAATGAACCTAGACACAGACCTAATAACTTTCACAAAATTTAACTCAAAGCAGATCATAGACCTAAAAGTGAAGAAGAAAACATAAAAGAAAATCTATGTGAGCTTAAGTGTAGTGGATATACCACCAATAGCACAATCCATGACAGAAAAAACTGGTAAGCTGGACTTCATTAAATTAAAAACTTTAGCTCTGAAAATGTTAAGAGAATGAAAAGACACGCTATAGGCTGAGAGAAAATATTTGCAAAATACACATATGATGAACAACTTGTATCCCAAATGTACCAAGAATCCTTAAAAGTCAACAACAAGAAAACAATCTAATGGGCAAACAATCTGAATGGACACATCACAAAAGATATATATATATATATATTATATATATGATATATATATCATATATATATGAAAAGATGCTCAACATCATTTATCATTAGTGAATTGAAAATTAAAACATCTCTTAGAATGACAGAAATCCAAAAATTGACAACATGCATTACTAGGATGTGGAGTAATAGAAACTCTCATTCGTTGTTGGTGAGAATGCAAAATAGTGCAGCCACTGTGTAAGACACTTTAGCAGTCTCTTACAAAGAAAAACATATTATTTTCTTACCATATGATCCAGCAATCATGCTCCTTGGTATTTACTCAACTGATTTTAAAACATTTATGTTCACACAAAAACCTAGATATGAATGTTTATGGCAGTTTTATTCATAATTGCCTGAAACTGGAAGCAACCAAGATGTTCTTCAGTAGATGAATGAATAAAACAATTATGGTACATCCATATAATGGAATATTATTCAACAATACAAAGAAATGAACTAACCAGCCACAAAATGATGTGGATAAATTTAACTGTGTATTACTGAGTAAATGAAATCAGTCTGAAAAGGTTACTTTTCCAGTTATACAGCAATCTGGAAAAAGCAAAATTTTGGAGCCATTAAAACTATCAATATCTTGATATGAATATATTAATAATATCTTGGGATTCAAGGGTAGGAGGTGAGGCCTGAAACACACAAGACTTTTTAGGTCTGTGAAACTATTCTGTATATACTGTAATGGTGGATATAAGACACTATGAATTTGTCAAAATCCATAGAAGTTTACAGAACAAAGCGTCAAGACTTTAGAAAACTAAAGGCAAAAGAAACTGTAAGCATTGTACTCTAGTTGATAAAGTTTCTCATGGGGATCTGGGCTAACAATACTGATACTGCTATAGATGTAAATGGGTACTGAAAATTAAGGAAATGGATGGCAGATTATGGAAGTCAAATTTCTTATTGTTAGAGTTTACAGATAAGCAAAGGGAGGAGGTTAGAATGATCTATGTAGCAATTAAAGGTGGAGATAGCAAGAACTCACGTTTAGATTTATATAAATACAGATGTTTATATATAGAAATATTTGTAGATATATAAATACACAGGTTAGTGTACACACATATATTGATATTTCCCTGCTCTATCAGCTAAGAGGCCATAGCAGCAAAGGAAACTCCAATAGCAATGATAACATCTTGGATCCAAGTCTTGGTTTCTAATTTCATTGTACAGAGACCTTTGGAGAAATAGTTGATTCTAAGACTAGGGAAGGAAACTAACTGCAAGATGATCCTAGAGTATCTTATAGTGACAGAAATTAAGAAAGTGGCCTGAAATACTGAAATGCTATTGGGTTAATTGTTTATTTTACTCTAAAAGGCATTGGCAGTATTTCTGTTTTTGATTCCTACTTGAAAGAAATCCAGATTAAGTGACATTAATTCAAATTTTCACTTTAAATGTGAAAGCGTTAACATTGATTAGTTAAGATAGAAGTCAGTTTCTAATCCTTAGTCTTCTCAGAATTAGTACTTTGGAAGTAATTAATAGTTATTATACAATAATAATTGATCCCATGGTACACATACCCTTCTCCTGTCACTCATTAAAATAAAATCATTTAATTTGATAATCAACTAAAATACCACTCAGCTAACAAGATGTAGCATTATTGACTTTATAGTCATATGTGGCAGAATACTAAATAGTTAACCTCTTATAGGAACATCTGGTAACCCTTTAATCATTGAACTCTCAGCTTTATGTATATAAATCTCAGTTTGATTCTATGTTGCTTAGATTTCATGAGTTTAATTTACCTTTGATGACTAAGTAACTAACTATTTGGTTACTCTATTATGTTTTACATTCTAACATAACCATGGACTGATTAGAGTACATTATAATCTATAACTTTATATTCTAAATGCATTTATGTAAAAAATCAATATAGAAACCCGTTTCTTTCTAAATATTTAAAATATTTCCATATCACCTTGTAATGTGTAAACAACATGAAACACTTATTTTACAATGAAGTACAGCAATGAAAGTCAAAATAATTTTTATATGAAATTACATATTTCATATTATTGCTTACTTCTTCATTCATCACAAACTATGAGTTATCACCCTTTGAATTCATCACAAACTTATGAATAAGAGTGTATGATCCCTAATTTGCAGATAAAAAAAGTGATACCCAAAGAGGTTAAGTCACTTGCCTGGGCCATTAAGTCAAGACTAAAATTTTTGCCTATTTTATTCCAAAGCTTATTCCCTGTATCCTGATTCTTTTCTTTACATTTTCATAACAAGCATACGAATACATTTGTTTTATTTCCGGAAATTTTAGGGAAAAACAATGTAACTTTTTCTTGGGTTAAAGTAAAGTGTTACATTGTCAAATTGTTCTCAGTTGAAGAAGTCAAAGCGGTAGGAGGAGGAGATGGGGGAGGAGGGAACAGAGAGAACAAGAGGAAGAAGATGACTTCTTCCACCATATCATCCATATCCCTATTTTATTCTCATCTCCAGATTAACACATTTCTCTCTCCTGTTTCAAACTAGGTGACTGTTTTGTATGTCTGAACCTATCAATATCCAGTGTTGTAGCTGGATCGGCCCTTGTGGTTCTTATGATTGTAAGATGCCCTCAGTGATAAACATCAGGGAACTTTGGGGAAAAAAACAAAAAAGGTTTTTTACTCACAGGTCCTGTAAAGCACATGGCACACCTGGGACCACACAATGAGGTGCTGGAGAGAGAAAGAGAGAGAGAAAGAGAAAGAATGAGCCTTGTGTTCTGCCTTTATTGGGATGGAGGGCAGTGGGAATTTAAAGGGCAGGAAGAGAAAAAATCAAGTGGCCCAAATTGTCACGTAGAGAAATCAACCAAGATCTCTAAACCAAAAGAGGGAGCCCCTGGGGGAAAGGAGTTGGGGAGTGGGATGGTGAGAGGTGGTGTGGTCTGACTTTTTAGTCTAGTCCTGTGGCTGGCAATGTATTTATTAAGAGATAGCCATCTTTGAAGTGGATGCCTTGACACTTGTATTACAAAAAAGAAAAACCAACTGTCAGGGTTTACACTACAGTGTCATAGCATGATAGCCAATGTTTGTTTTCAGCAATTTATGTTATTATTATTATTTTTTATCTATGCCAGTTTTTTTTATACTGGGTTGACCATACATAGTGAGATCATGAAGGTTTAAATCTTGCATCCTAAAGCAAAGTTCCTTTGGGTAATATAATGTACTGATTTGAAAACAGAAAGGACTTATCCTGGAAACCCTGATAGCATTTCCCAGAGTGCTGTTAAATTATGTATATACTAGGATCATGAAAATCCTACTCTCTGCTTTTCTTTGTTCATTATAGGATAATGGTGAGTAGAATTGATGTAAGTTAACAGAATAACAATTATCAATAGCAAATTTACAATTTCTTATCACAATACATATCAACATGCTTTGAAAATATAATTTTATTTGATTCCACATTTTTCTTAATATAGACCTTACAGTATCTCTTATGGGCATTACAACAAAAAAGGTGCACAGTTGCTCAGTGATTAATCTGTGAACAATTTAGACAACTGTCGATTTCTGTTTCAAGTTTGTTATCTGGGAATATATGATTAACTCATGGTCACACAATAAACCAATTAATAAAAAAAGGTAAGCAAATGCCTAATCCTATGTTCCCTCTGATACATTAGTTTACCGTAACTGAATATTCTAGAGTTAAAAGTTACCAATAAGCAGAAATCCCTTTTAAAGAAAAGTTAAATAACCTTTGGAATATAAACAAACCAATCTCTTAGAGGAGGAAGGATTCAAATCATTTCCATGAACCTGACCCAAGATTGAGACAATTCTCTTAGGACAAGGACTTTGAAATAAAAACCTGACAATCTGTTATATTGCCAATTTAGAAAATAATCTCATCCCCTACTGATTTAATGCCAACCTGTCATGTTACCAAATTTCCTCTTATTCTGTCAGATCATTCAGCATAACAACTGCTTTTTCTCAATCTTCCAGACTTTTGGGGCAGAGGTTAGAGGAAGGCTGTTTCTTTTTTGTTAGGAATCTTTTATACCTCCTTAGAAAAATAAAAGCGGGAAATAGAATCCACAAGTTGGAAGGTACCCAAATCTATTCCCAGTCATCTTTTGTTGCAGGAGCATAGAGTTTTCCAAATTCTACTAAATAGAATATGAGTTTTGTCAAATCGAACTTCACTGAATTGGTAGAATGTGGCTGTGAATCCAGTTGTTCTTCAGAATCATTGTCTTACTCTTCATAACAATAATATCTACTGTTGCAGTTAGTTCTGTACACGCCTGACTCTACAACTAGATCCTAACATTCTAATATTCTCGAATGTCAGAACCTTGTTCACACTATTTGCAATGTTTTGTACATAGTTAGAGTTCATTTTTTAAAAAGGAATATTTAGTGTATATACAGGTCTTTTTCAAACTGTACTTTACCTGCTATTCCTATAACTGATATTTTCTGCAAGAAATTGGGACTCATCAAGCTGATCTATCATACAAATACACTCTTTGCATAACACATTTTCTGATAGTCTTTCTCACAAGTAAATTTTGCCTGAGGAGTTGGAAGTGAGAAGACTGGGAGAGTATATGTACTACAGTCACCCATGTGTGCCCTACTCTACATCAGAAAAGATATTCTCTCTTAGGGTCAGGGTCTCTGTGACTTTATTTTTTACGATACATGAGCATCCATGTCACTTATATCTCTGATAGTGTAGGAGAGAGTGGGAGATAGAGTTTGTTTGTGTGTATATGCACAGTTATGTTTGTACTTCTGATTGTGGGTTCTTTGAATGCAGAGATCATGCTGCATTAGTCAAGGATCTACAGAAAAATAGAACAAATAAAATGCATGTAAGTTTGTGTGTATATGGAGAAAGAGAGAAAGAGAATTGGCACATGCAATGCAATCATGGGATCTCACAAGTCCACCAAATATAGAGCAGGTCAGCTGACTAGAAACCTAAGGAAGAGCTGGTGTTGAATCTTGAGTCCAAAGGCAGTCTAATGCCAGCAAACTAAGTGTCCATTGACAGATGAATCAATAAAGAAGACGGGTATATATGTGTATATATATATATATACACACATCTCATTAATATTTAAATGGAATTTTATTCATCCATTAAAAAGAATGAAATAATGTATCATACAAAGTGAAGTAAGTCAGAGAAAGATAAATATATGATATCACTTATATGTGGAATCTTAAAAAATGATACAAATGAACTTATTTACAATACAGAAAGGGCCTCACGGACAGAGAAAACAAACTTGTAGTTACCAAAGGAGAAAACAGGGGGAGGGATAAATTAGGAGTTTGGGATTGATAGATGTAGACTACTATATATAAAAGATAAACAACAGAGACCTACTGTATAGCACAGGGAACTATATTCAGTGTCTTGTAATAACCTATAATGGAAAAGAATCTAACAAATAAGATATATATATATATATATATGTATGTCTTTATATATATATATATAATTGAATTACTTTGCTTTACACCTGAAACTAACACAACATTGTAAATCAACTATACTTCAGTTGAAAATAAAAAGAAGTCAAAAGCAGTCTAGAGGCAGAACTCCCCATTCTTCGGGGACCTCAGTCTTTTTCTCTTAAGGCCTTAAACTGATTGAATGAGACACATCCACATTATGGATGGTAATATGCTTTACTTAAATTCTACTAATCTAAATGTTAATCTCATCTGAAAACTATTTTCATAGAAATATCTAGACTTATATTTGACCATATACCAGTGTACAATGTCCTGGTGAAATTGACACATAAAATGGACAACCACATATGCCATAGGGTCTGACCACCCAATGGGATTCCAACTCCAGTTAGACGTCACAAAGTTGGATGATTTTTCATATTTCACATATTAGCTTATATTTTTCTTCCCTCTGGAAGCTTTCACTGATCATGACCCAGTTACAGTGATGGGGTCTACATTCTAAGACCAATTCCTGAATTTAAAAATTGAAAAAACAAATTAATTAAATAGATAAAAAGAAAGAAATATGCAGAAAGCAGTCTTGTTTATTAACTAAATGTAAATGGTAAAAGGGGAAAATTTGGAGATATATTACCACATTAATAATTTAGTAAGATTAACTTCTATTTCAACATTGTTACCATCAATACATTAATACAATACATCAATACAATACATCAATACAATACATTAATTGTATTGATATTATGAATGGTAATCCTATATAATATTAAATCCTATATAATATTAAAATCCTATATAATATTAAAATTATGAATGGTAATCCTATATAATATGATTTGATCCTCTTGAAGAAGGGCTCTCATTGGCCTTCTATCATATAAATATTACATTCTCATGGTACAATATAATACAAGCCCTGCACTGCAGGGACTCTGCATCAGCACCCACTATTACTCCTCTAGTGTCCCAGGTAAGTATGTGTATATACAAAACACGAGTATGCACAAAGTATGTGTATATACAAAACACGAGTATGCATAATAGTACCATTTGTGGTATATTTAAGAGTAAAAGACATGGAGTCAAAGTCATAAACACATGGTTTTAGAGGTAATTTCAAAACATGTTTGAGAACTTGTTCTTGTTGAAAAAAGAAAAAAAGTAGTTCTAACACCATCCCAAATGTTGTGGGTAGGTTCTGGCTGAGTAACTAACACAGCATCAACAAGCAAGCTATGGCTGGGTTTTTGTTGTTGTTGTTTGTTATAATATATTAACAGAGAGTCAGAAGTCAAAAAAGAGGATAATATTCTAAACAAAACATTATTCTTCTATAGCAGGTCCACTTAGGAAGAATAGTTGTTTCCTACTGGCAGGATCCTCAACCAACAGTAGTTGCCTTTTGGGGACAAAAACAAAAGTGAAATTATTTAGTTCCAAGGAGGCTTGATATTTTTTCGTTATAAAAGACTGAACACATCGTGGTTGATGAGCTTTGTCTCCTTCAATTTAGCCAGCCACTTGCCTCTAGAACAATGATAACTCCCACCCCAAAACCAATTCTGTAATACAGTATCTAGTATATTAATAAAATCCAAACAGTGGTGTTACTAATAATGCTTCACATTATGAAAAGGCATGCCTTCATTACACTGCTGATTTTGTTTGCAAAAGTTTGACTTTGAATAAAGTCTGATATTCAATAGAAGTAGAGCCACTAAATGCAGAAGCTCACGCAACTTCAATTCATTCATTCATTAGGCAAATCCATTTAATGTCTTAGTGCATCTGACACTAAAGGAAGTTTAGGCAAAGCAAGCAAGATTAGTAGTCTTATGGGCTATATGCCTCTACAAACTATTATTCAAATACTATTCTACTCTAATATTACTCTAATAACATTACTGGATGCACATTAATAATATTCTACTTTGTTATAAAATGTAAATACTTTATCAGGTAAAGGAGCAGACTGTTGGACATTAAGCTCTCCAATAGGTCACAGAAGGTCACTGGAAACTGAAATCTGCTGAATTTTTAGTAATGGGATTGCTGTCAGTTGTTAAAAGGAGAAATTTGAGGGTTTATTTGGTCTGTTTTCCCTCCTTTTTTTCTTCCTTCCACTCCTACATCTCTTGCCCTTTCTAGCTCTTATTTCAGCATCCTTTTTTATACAGCAACATTTTGGGGCAAGGAAAGTACCATTTGTACAACAAAAATCAGAAAGAAAACTTTAAGTAAGAATATTTTGCTGGTTATCACCCAGTACTTTCCTCTACTAAGAAGATTATCATGGGGCCATAATTTCTTTTGAAAAGAAAGTACTAACAGTAAATCACAACACCTCTTAGAATACATAAAAATAATCAAATGTCCTAATGGAACTTCGAAATGACTCTGAAGCTGTGGTCCAGTGGGATTCTGATTAATTGGCACTATCTTTACATAAGTGTTTTGTCACCCCTCCCCCCTTACTAAGGAAGACAACTGCTTAATGAATGCAAAGGGCAGCAGGTCAGGTCTTCCAGGGTTACAGGGAGAGCCTGTGGTACAGTAATTCATGCCCTGTGCAGCAAGCATGTCAGCAAGGGTGTGTTAATTATATTTTTGTTTTATATTAATGTGCAGGGCAAGAAAATAACAGGAGATAAATGTCAGCAACCTGTTGATTCATTTTTTCTACCCCTCAAGTTGGAAACACACTTACACAACCATGTAATAGAAAGAAAAGAACTGTTTGTTGTCATAATTGTTGTAAAGCTTACCCCTGCAGGAGATGGAGAAAGACCTACATGCTCATTTGTGGAGGAAAAAGTTAATCAGGGAAAAACTTAATCCTGTTTTATGGACCTGTGGTCAGTGAAGGGATTAAAGCTTTGTAAACATGCTCTAAGCATTTCCTTTAAACATCAGTTAGCACAGTATACTTATCCAGATCCCTAAGCCTGCATGGAAACCAAATAGAAGACATGAGTTCTTCACTCTTTTATTAAAAAAAAAAAAAAAAAAAGAATAGGTTTGAAGGATATGAACTGTTTAGTTTTCCTCATGGATAAAATTTGTTGATCAGACCCTTACTATCAAACTATTCTTTTATCTGATGATGACTTTCTTGATAAATTTAGACATGGCTCCATAGTTCATAGCTCTTCATTTACTCGATTTAACTCAGTTCTAAACCTAGGGACCATATTATGTCTGTCCTATGTAGGGGGGACCAAAGGAGCAACTTGTGGCACTCCAATTCAAAATTTCCTCACCAACCATATGGAAGGGTGTTTTGTTCCACATTGGAAGTAAATTCCTTTAGGTGCTAGACTGTGGGTGCAGCAATGGGCTATGAAGACAAGACAGAATATTTGGGATTGGAAAACCAAAGCAAGATTAGGACAGCTTGCAAAAATGTTGGATCAGGACTATACTAAAATATGTAGCATAAAAAGCTAGAGTAACCTTGAGTCAAGGTGTAAATAGATAACTATGGCATGGAATAAGACAGAGGGTCAAACAGTCAGTGGCCAGCAAAACCCAGTTTTCAAAGTTCAGTAGTTTGGAGGTGGGTGTGAACTGGAAAAATCTATTGCAAGCAAATGGCATGATGAAGACAAGGCCACTTCACCATTCAGTAAATATTGGCTGTTGTCACTCTGTGCCTGTCAGTGTGTTAGGTCCTGAAGGTAAAATTAAACCACACTTCCTGCCATCAAGGAGTTAGCAGTCTAGCAGAGGACAAGCCAACTGTGACAGAACTATGAAAAGGTGCTAAAGGAAATAATATAATGCCCTCAACCTAGCTGGATGATGCTATTTGGGGTGGGATAAAAGGGGAGAAGGCTCTGGTTCTCCAAAAGCAGATGCTGAGTGTTTGGGGTACAAGATGTTTATTAGGGATCAACCTATGAAAGGAATGTTAAGCATGTTACTCCGCTTGGGCTGCCATAGCAAAATACGCATGTACTACTGATGCTGAAAACTTGGTCTCTGTGCACTGGTACTGAATCAAATCTTGGAGACAGAGTTTGGGGTGAAGTATAAAAGAATAGCTTTATTGCTTTGCCAAGCAATGGGGGACACTGTGGGTTCGTGCCTCTCAAAACTCTGCGTCCCAACCGAGAGGGATTTGGTGAGGAGTTCTATAGCGATGGTTCAAAGGCAAGGTTGCTGGTAAGGATTAGGGTGTGTGCAGGGCCTTCACTTCTTTAATTTGGCTTCAGGTGGTCTTCTGATGATCTCCTCAAGGTTATCAAACTGTGACCTTCTCTGGAATGAAGAATGCTAACATCTTCAATTTGTTGGGGATTTTAGTTCTGTAAAGGAGCTTAAAGATATTGTTGTGTGTATCCCTTGAGGCAGAACCAGGACCCTGCCCCAAAGTTACACTATTGCACAGATGCACTATTGTGTCAATCACTCTTAGTCTTTCAGGTACATCCAAATTGGCCATTCCCTTCCTTTTAAACAGCCTCCTCACTTGAGCTCTGTGACATCTTACTCCATTACTTCCTGCTGAGACCTAAGCACTCTCATTTTCTCTGCCCCATTCTTCTTCCTTCTTATGTTTAGATTTTGGAGTTTCTCATATCTCAAGTCTGTATTGCCTTCTTTTTCTTATGTGTCTCCCTAGAATGATGTATTCACTTCCATGTCCTTAAATAATATCTGTATTTAAAGAGCCCCAAATTTGCATCTCCAGTGCTGACCTGTCCTCTAAAGTCAATTCTTATACCACCAACTTCCTCCTTGATTCCTCTGTATTTGTTAGTGGCACAGTGAATTCTACATGTTCAAATGAACTTGTGAATATGTCCCCTAAGACTTGTCTTTATATCCTCATCTCAATAATGCCACTTCTATCAAGGTACTAGATCCAGAAAGTTGGGGCTTAACTGTGATTCCTCTTGTACAATCATCTGCACGTCTAGTCCATCACCAGGGCTCATTATTTTGATCTTTGACAGATAGCTAAATCTATCTATTGTTCTCTGTCCCCACAATCATAACCTGAGTTCCAGCTCCCAGTCTTGGCCACTTGAACCACTGCCAATAATTCTTAACTGGCTCCTTATTTCCAGATTTATGCCCTTGATTAATTCCTCACCAAGGTAATCTTTCAAAAATATAAATTGCATTCAAGTTATACCATGTTACTTCATTGTTTTAAGTTGCTAACAATCTACAATAATCCACAAAGAAATCTTTTTTACCATCTAATCTAAATGTCCATCTATATATGCTATGGTGTGAATTGTGTCCCCCTCAAAATTTCTGTGTTGAAGCCCTATTTCCCATGTTATGATACTTGGAGATAGGGTCTTTGCAGGGTAATTAAGTTTAGATGAGGTCATGAGGGTAGAGCCCTCCCTGATGGAATTAGTCCCCATATAAGAAGAGATATCAGAGAGATTTCTCTCTCTCTCTCTTTCTCTCTCCCTGCCTGCAAGGTGATGACCCAGCAGGAAGGCAGCCATCTGTAAGCCAGGAAAAGAGCCCTCACTGGAGAATCAAGTCAGTTGATACCTTGGTCTTAGACTCCCTAGGCTCCACAACTGTGAGAAATAAATTCCTGTTGTTTAAGCCACCAGCCTATGGTATTTTGTTATGGCAGCCTGAGCTGCCTAAAATATATATTTATATCTATATTGCATAAGTAAATTTGATTTCTTAATATCTATTTCCAACACTAGACTCTAAGACTAAGCTTCATGAGGACTGGTTCTGTGTCTGTTTTATTCACTTGTTATATCCCTGCCTGGTCAGGAACTGTCTTCTGTAAGTGTTTCCTGACCTTATGAATGACAGGAATTAAGCTGGTTCCAGGGGTTGATGATACACACAGTGCTTATGGTCAGGTCATCATATTCTTAATAGTTTAGCCATGGAGACAAACAATAAACAAATAAACGCATGACTGAAATAAATGTTGGAATTAAAAAGTGTAAGGTCTGTGTGTGCATCCACATATTAGTGTGTCTATATAAATCTGACCTGGTAAAGCAGGAGTAGAGAAAGATGAGAGGATTTCACAAGGAGTGAGCAGGGTATAGAAATCCCAGTGTCTTCACCAAGAAAGAGAGTAGACCTGTATGAATGGAATACAGTAAGTTCTGCTTCTAAAAATGCCCACTATTTGAGTCTATTAATCATGGCCTGGGTTTCCCAAGAATCCTCTATCAAGAGTCTGCTAGAAAATTAACATTATAGCAAAAGTGATTGATTTTACTCATTTAAGAATTGAGGGAGTTGATCAGGGACATTGATTGACTATCAATGTGTGAAAGTTTCATGATATTCTGGGGTAACAATTATTGACTTAATTGATATACTGTATATTTAATATTATCTTATATTCAGGGTGAATTTTTTTCAATAAAATATATTTGTATAACCATTAGTGAAATTATACAAATTCTGTAAATTTCTGTTGCCCACCATATGAATCGGTAAATATAACTACAGTGAATATAGTGACTCCAGTAATTCAGAAGCATTTTATACATCATTTCAATACTCAAGAGACATTAATCAGTTATCTGTAAAACAGAAAAATTCTTGTCAAGGACCAGAAAATGAAGAGATGGTACATTATACTTTCCTTCCATTTCTTTCTTCAACCAAAATGTCTATATGTCAAATTATGACTTTGCAGTACACAATACATGTGGTTAAAAAAAAAAATCTTCCTTCATTCAAGTTCAAGGCATCACTCCAAGACTTAGAATCCTCATTACAAACTAACTTTAATTAGTTTAACAAATATTTTTTTTTTATTATTACTATTGGATTGTATCCAGTAGTTCTTTTCAAGAGACAGATTGAGGAAGAAACCTCTCTTGTGTTGGGGCTTCCTGGCTGTAAACAACTTAATGCTTAATTAAACAACTAAAGCTGAGAAAAATAGAGTTTAGGGTCCCAGCAAGGTGCTTGGTTATAGTCATCCATAAAGAAAGAAATCCAGGAAATTATTCATAGAACTCTCAGGGCTCATATAAATGTTGCTCAGAGACTAGAAATAGCATTTCCTACAATACAGGGAACATCTAAATCATTCCTAGGTATACTGCATTCTTTATGTTTTTGTGTGTGTATCTTTAAAGGTGTGGGAAGTACATTCAGGTAGACAGAGGTTTGATGGAAGCAAAAAAAAAAAAGACTGTATTCTCGCTTTTATTTGGCAGAAGTGGTATCAAGACTATAAACACTAGAAATAAGTGTTGCAAGTTTTGCTAAAATATGCAGACTATTAGAAAACATGAATATGTATACATGTATGTGTGTAATTGTGTGTGTTAAATTTTTGTTTGTGCTTTACAACTTGTTAGAATGAGTCTTTGAAAAATTCCAGGAAAGCAGGCATGTTCTTGGATACAAGCACATATTGGTCAATAAGGAACTGCATGAAACCTGAGCCAACTGCTTTTAATTGCTGGGAATTATAAATGTGTTGATAGATCTATGAGATATGGATTAATTTGGAGGCAATAATAATCACAGCTAACACTCTCTGAGTGCTAACCATGTGCAAGTCTTCTTTTAAGTGTTTTATATTTAACCTTCAATGCAAAGAGAGTGGTACTAATAGTATTTCCATTATACAAATGAAGGAACTGAAACGCAGAAAGGTTAAGTAACTTGTAAAGGGTCACACAGCTAGTAAGTAGTAGGACTGGGGTTTAAACATGGGAGTCTGGCTCCAGAACACGTGTTTCTTAACCACCATACTCTTGTGAAAGCAGTCAAAAAACAAATGGGTGAGGGTGGCATAAAAGGGCATAAAAATAAATGAGATAGTGTGCAAAGACTTAGCATGGTAACAAATAGGGTAGGCACAAGACAAATGTGACATGGATTGAATTTTATCATGACATATTATGATGATAACAAGTCTCATAAACAGTAACTACAGCCCCTAGATTGTTCTCTAAAACATAATAAATACAAAAAGACAGCACACTCTACAAATATCTAAAACTGTATTCTAAGTGCTTAACACTTATTAAACTGTTTAGTTCCCACAAATATCTTATGAATTGCATAATATTTTCATTCCATTTAATGAATAGAAAAAATGAGGCACAAAAACGTTAAGAAATTGGCTGAGACCACACTATTAGTATGTTTTTGAAATTGGGCTTTAAAGTAAGGTGGCCTAGATCTCAAGTCTGTTCTCTTATACTATACTGTACTTCCTGAGGCATTCTAAATTTACAGTCCATTATTAACCTAAGTTTACTGTCCATATTAGACCATCTATTGGGCTAAAACTCCTGATAAGCTCACAGATGGCTTTATGAATGGCAGCAATCAGAAACTATGGACCCAGATTTCAAACTGTGACTTACTGATGACCATGAATTTATAACCAAGAACATGCCTGATATACTAGAATTTTGGAAAGATGCTTAAAACTCTTAGCAAGCTCTTTGTTCTCCATTTTGGTACAATGTTCTGCTAAAAGACAGTTTCCAGTAATATTTACTGATGGAGTTGAACACGAATATAAGGGATGACAATGTAATACATTAGACACATAGACTGTCAGAAGACAGATTTATTCTTAAGCAAAGTTAACATAGTCTCTCTTCTGTAGAGTGTACTTTGAAGGACCAAAGCCCCCCATGGATCCTTCTTTGTCTGCTAATATGTGCTAAAAACAAAACTATCATTAACTTATCATCCAGCTTACTATTTTTATGTCACATTCATTGTTAATATAACACCATTTTCCTGTATCCATTATTCCCTCCTAAGTGCAGGGGAACTACATTTCCCAGAATCCTTGGGAGAGGGTTCTGGGTAAGATTCAGCCAACGAGAATCTCTTCCTGGTGATCTGGCAAATGAGACACAGAAGCCCTCATTGTTACCAAGGCAGAAGCTGGCCACCTGGTGAGCTTGGTGCAGAAGAGAGGGTTGGCCAGGAGAGTCCAGACAGCCTCCCATAAAACATGCTCTGCCTGTGCAGGTGTCTGAGATCTGAGCTAGTAGCTTCCTTTGACTGCAGTACCCACTGGTCTCCTGAAGGCTGCTGGCAGCTTTCCTGACCTTTGCCCCACTGGCCTTCAATAAAACTTAACCCTTTATTACTCTGTTTTAAATCATTCTCTCAAAATACATGTCTTGTTTATGGTTTCCTTTGCTGTGCAAAAGCTTTGAAGTTTAATTAGGTCCCATTTGTTTATATTTGTTTTTATTTCCATTCCTCTAGGAGGTGGGTCAAAAAGGATCTTGCTGTGATTTATGTCATAGAGTGTTCTGCCTATGTTTTTCTCTAAGAGTTTGATAGTGTCTGGCCTTACATTTAGGTCTTTAATCCATTTTGAGTTTATTTTTGTGTATGGTGTTAGGGAGTGTTCTAATTTCATACTTTTACATGTACCTGTCCAGTTTTCCCAGCACGACTTATTGAAGAGGCTGTCTTTTCTCCACTGTATATTCTTGCCTCCTTTATCAAAGATAAGGTGAACATATGTGCGTGGGTTTAACTCTCAGCTTTCTATTGTGTTCCATTTATCTATATTTCTGTTTTTGTGTCAGTACCACACTGTCTTGATTACTGTAGCTTTGTAGTATAGTCTGAAGTCTGGGAGCCTGATTCCTCCACCTCTGTTTTTCTGTCTCAAGATTGCTTTGGCTATTTGGGGTCTTTTGTGTTTCCATACCAATTGTGAAATTTTTTGTTCTAGTTCTGTGAAAAATGCCAGTGGTTTGATAGGGATTGCATTGAATCTGTAGATTGCTTTGGGTAGTAGAGTCATTTTCACAATGTTGATTCTTCCAATCCAAGAACATTTTTCCTTCTCTTGTGTTTCTTGCCTAGAGAAGTTCCTTTAGCATTTGTTGTAAAGTTGATTTGGTGGTGGTGAACTCTCTCAGCTTTTGCTTGTCTGTAAAGGTTTTAATTTCTCCATCAAATCTGAATGAGAGGGCTTCCCTGGTGGTGCAGTGGTTGGGAGTCTGCCTGCCGATGCGGAGGACACGGGCTCGTGCCCAGGTCTGGGGGTATCCCATGTGCTGTGGAGCAGCTGGGCCCGTGAGCCATGGCTGCTGGGCCTGCGCCTCTGGAGCCTGTGCTCTGCAGTGGGAGAAGCCGCAATAGTGAGAGACCCACATACCATAACAAAACAAAACAAAAACTGAATGAGATCCTTGCCTGGTAGAGTAATCTTGGTTGCAGGTTTTTCTCCTTCATCACTTTAAATATGTCCTGCCACTCCCTTCTGGCTTGCAGAGTTTCTGCTGAATGATCAGCTGTTAACCTTATGGGGATTCCCTTGTGTGTTATTTGTTGTTTTTCCCTTGCTGCTTTTAATATGTTTTTTTTTGTATTTAATATTTGATAGTTTGATTAGTACGTGTCGTCACATGTTTCTCCTTGGATTTATCCTGTATTTTTTGCCATTTGATATTACGTGGAGCTGGGAGGTCTCTTGTGGACCAGTGTCCTGAAATTGGCTCTCCCACCTCAGTCACACAGCCCTGACACCTGGTTGGAGCACCAAGAGCCTGTCCTCCACATGGCTCAGAATAAAAGGGTGAAAAAGTAGAAAGAAAGAAAGAGGATAAAATAAAGTAAAGTAAGATAAAATAAAATAAAGGTATTAAAATAAAAACTAAAAAATAATTATTAAGAAAAAACATTTTTTAAAGTAAAAAAACAAAACAAAACAAACAAACAAACAAAAAAAACCCGGACGGACAGAACCCTGTAGGACAAATGGTGAAAGCAAATCTATAGAGAAAAAAATCTCACACAGAAGCATACACATACACACTCACAAAAAGGAAAAGGGGAAAAACATAATATATCTTGCTCCCAAAGTCCACCGCCTCAATTTGGGATGATTCATTGTCTATTCATGTATTCCACAGATGCAGGGTGCATCAAGTTGATTGTGGAGCTTTAATCCGCTGCTCTTGAGGCTGCTGGGAGAGATTTCCCTTTCTCTTTGTTCGCACAGCTCCCGGGGCTCAACTGTGGATTTGGCCCCGCTTCTGCGTGTAGGTCGCCTGAGGGCGTCTGTTCTTCGCTCAGACAGGACGGGGTTAAAGGAGCAGCTGATTCGGGGGCTCTGGCTCACTCAGGCCTGGGGGAGAGATGGGCACGGAGTGCGGGGCAAGCCTGTGGCAGCAGAGGCCGGCGTGACGTTGCACCACCCTGAGGCATGCCATGAGTTCTCCTGGGGAAGTTGTCCCTGGATCCCGGCACCCTGGCAGTGGCAGGCTGCATAGGCTCCCGGGAGGGGAGGTGTGGAGAGTGACCTGTGCTCGCACACAGGCTTCTTGGTGGCGGCAGTAGCAGCCTTAGCGTCTCATGCCCATCTCTGGGGTCCGCGCTTTTAGCCACGGCTCGCGTCCATCTCTGGAGCTCCTTGAATTAGCAATCTAAATCCCCTGTCCTCGCACACCAGGAAACAAAGAGGCAAGAAAAAGTCTCTTGTCTCTTCGGCAGGTCTAGACTTTTCCCCGGACTCCCTCCTACTAGCCGTGGTGCACTAACCCCCTTCAGGTTGGGTTTACGCTGCCAGTCCTCTCCTTGTGCTCTGACCGAAGCCCGAGCCTCAACTCTCAGCCCCGCCCGCCCCGGCGGGTGAGCAGACAAGCCTCTCGGGCTGGTGAGTGCCGGTCGGCACCGATCCTTTGTGCGGGAATCTCTCCGGTTTGCCCTCCGCACCCGTGTTGCTTTCCCCACCTCGCGGCTCCGAAGCTACTCCCTCCACCACCCGCAGTCTCTGCCCGCGAAGAGGTTTCTAGTGTGTGGAAATCTTTCCTCCTTCACAGCTCCCTCCCACTGGTGCAGGCTCCGTCCCTATTCTTTTGTCTATGTTTTCCCTTTTTTTTTTTTTGTCCTACCCAGGTATGTGCCTTTTGGGAAGTCTGAGGTCTTCTGCCAGCGTTCAGTAGGTGTTCTGTAGGGGTTGTTCCACATGTAGATGTATTTCTGATGTATTTGTGGGGAGGAAGGTGATCTCCGCATCTTACTCTTCTGCCATCTTCTCAAATCTCTCTCAAAATACTTAGTATGCTTTCCTTTTTCCTGTTTGTACCCTGACTCATAAATGCATTTACTCATTTTTGAAAGACTATTATTATTATTACCTCATGTCTCTATGTCACGTATCAGCTTGCAAAGTACTGTCATATATATTTGTCCCCCAATTTATCTTAAAATAAGTCTATGAAATGGATAGAGTAGGCATTACCTCCAATACATAAATAATTTATCTAAGCCCTGATTTCTCTGTGATTTTTGTAAGGAATGACCTAAAGCAAGCTAGTGACAAAATTAATACAAGAACTTAGCCCAACCGATCAACTGTGTTTTTCATATCATATTCAGTAGTTTCAGAATGCTCTTCATTGAGAAGATCCTGAATTCTCAGCTAAAATGAAAAAGATGAAGTACTATGAGTCACTGAAGTTTAAAGATCTTTTAAAAGGCATCTATGAAGCCTAAGGTCATTTTTCAATCCCTTACTGACTCTGCAGAAAGTTTAATCACCATTTTGTAATGTAAGCTATATCTGCTTCAATTAAACACAACAAGCAAATAAAATAGTACCTTAAAATTTAGTTTTAAATTATATACATTTATGCTTATGCAATCCAATTTCCCTATGAAAACAAAAATAGAAAATACTTGAACATCAAATAAATCAGCAGTAGTATCTATTAACTGTGGTATCTTTTTAAAGTTCCTCCTTTTAAAATTGTTTTTTGTCTGTTTTCCCCTTCCTACTGAATTAAACAGAGGAAACTGAAATTGAAAGCTTAAAAGCTTTTAATTAGCAAACCTTTCTTGTTATTGTATTTAACATTTCCATTAGAAGAGCAAGGACCTGTGGAAATATTTTCAATGCTTATTTGTTTTTCCTTTGAAAATTTATTTGAGTATTACAACAAATGAATTTTTTATAATAACATTGCTTTCAACATTATAATATGCTGTAGATCAAACTAGAGAATTGACATCATATTAGCTGCATTGTGTTTGTAAGAGAAAGCTTTATAAAATAGATTATCAATTATCTGTAAATTTTTCTGCATTTATTGAGGTGATCATTTTGCTCTGTTTATAAGTTCATTGTTTCATCAATCATATACTCTTCCTTGCTATTCTCATTCATTTCTTCTATGTAGACATATCCGTTTAAAATATTTTGCATTAATTTTATTCATACCATAGCCTTAGAGGCAGTAGGGGGAGAAAACATGCTTTTTATCCCCCTGGTTTTTATTAATTTGCATCTAAGGTAAGTTAGAGTTTTCATTCTGTGTTTCATCACAACTAAAAACCATTGTAGAAGTAGGATTAAAAGAGTCACTGAGAGATCTTGTAGAAACACTGGACATTTTCAGAGAAGTGGAAGTCATAGTGGCCATTATCGATCCAATTGGTTTCACCAGACAGGTTCATGCTGCTACAGGCTTTGACTGACAAGTTCAACTCAGCTCCTGGAATCACAACTTCATCCCCTATTAACTGGAAAGGTCTGAAATAAGCATTGCAATTACACTTAAGGGCTCAATTGAGTTCCTTAAACTCTGTGATATCATTAAGACTTCTCATGCAAATGGATGTTGCTACTTAAAATACATTGACCAGATTAATTATTAGCAATGGAAATAATAGCAATATCACCACCCCTTCTCTACCACCAAGGAAGACCATCACCTTCTGTGTCTTTCTGTTTATCTCTATGTGTCTTCTACTTTTCTATCTCTTATAAGTATACTTGTCATTGGATTTAGGACAAATCCTAATCCTGAATGGCCTCATCTCAAGCTCATTACCTCAGTTCCAACTGCAAAAACAATTATTTCAAATAAGGTCATATTCTGTTGTTATGGATGGACATACTTTTTGGGTCGCCACTATGCAGTATACTAGAGTGACTAAGATTTATCAAGAGGTTCTTATGTTTAGGCTCTGACCAAATGCTCTTCATGTGTTTACACGAATCTTATGTAGTTCTTACAACCCTCGAGGGGCTGATGCAGTAGGAAAAGAATGAAAAAAATGAATGTATTAGTATATTAGTAACAAATTATCACAAATTCAGTGGCTTAAAACAACAGAAATCCATGCTGTCATATTTCTGAAGTCCAGAGGTGTGAAATCAAAGGTGTCAGCAGGCTTGGTTCCTTCCTGAGGCTCCAAGGGAGCATCTGTTCCATGTCTCCCTCCAAATTTCTAGTGGCTGCTACCAATCCCTGGTGTTTCTTGGCTTGTAGCTGCATCACTCCAATCTCTGCCACCATCATCACATGGCCTTTCCCTTTGTGTCTCTCTGTGTGTCTCTGTGTATCTTCTTCTCTGTCTCTTATAAGTATACTTGTCATTGGGTTTAGGACAAACCCTAATCCAGAATGAATTTTCTCAAGAGCCTTACCTTACTTCCATTTGTAAAGACAATGATCTCAAATAAATTCACATTCTGTGGTTCTGGATGGACATATCTTTTGGGTGGCCACTATTCAAAGTACTACAGTGAATATCCAGCTACTTGGTTTATTATTTTCACAGACTTGACTAGTTCAGCAGGAAGAAAAACAGGTCAACAGTAATTATAAGCTCTCTTTAGTACACATACTAAATTCAATTTACTTACTGATATAATTTCCCTTCACTGCTTCACCCTTTTGGGATATAGTGTAAACCTCTTCCACACTCTCCAAACATCCCGCCTTCCCCGAGATGGAGCTACCCAAACCACAAGTACCTTCTGGCTTCAGCTCTAATGAAAGCTTACATTATTTGAATTCTTTTTACCATGGAAAGGGTTCCCTATTGCCATGGCTACTGAGAGGGCAATATAAATAGTTAAGTCTGAGTTGGCCCTTCTGTTCTACTTTTCCAACACCAACTGGATTTTTGCTTCTTTTCACATTTGTGATAAAAGAGTGCCTTCACATAGTCATCATTTATGAATTTGTCTTTCCCCAGTGTCTTTGTAACCTGTACTCATTATTTTGTTTTCAATGACTTCCTCATTCTTTTTCCACTAACCAATATTGATAACTTCCTTTCCTCCAAAACAATAGATTCTCCTCCAATGCATACTGAGAAACCAATAGTTTTCAGTACAGAGGTGGATGAAATAGGGAAAATATTTCCTTGTGGTTGAAACTGTTTTTATCACTAGTAGGTGTTTTTGTGCCAAAAGACAAGAATAATGTTGTTGCTCATGAAAATAATACCTCAGTTCACTTGGTTCTCTTCATAAATATCAAGTATAACTGTATAAATAAAATCATCTGGGATTTTACATTGCAGTCTTTATGAAAAGTACTATTTCTGTATGTTTCAGTGAGAATTCAGGTTTTATTTTATTTAGTGGTTGCTTTTTAAACCTAAATCTGAGATCCACTTAGAATTCTATTTTAAAATTTATTGCTTATATTTTCTAGTATAGTAATTATAATTTTAAAATGCCGGGCTTCCCTGGTGGCGCAGTGGTTGAGAGTCCGCCTGCCAACGCAGGGGACACGGGTTCTGATCCACTTAGAATTCTATTTTAAAATTTATTGCTTATATTTTCTAGTATAGTAATTATAATTTTAAAATGCCAACTAGAAAACAAGTAGTGTATGAGAACTCATTGCTTTGTCACTTGGCACAAAACACTTCCATCAAAGTAAAAAATATAGAAGCATTTAAAAAATGACTTATTAATAATTTTTGAATTGGATATGAGTCAGAGTGGAAGTCTGAATTTTTTTTTAAAGTAAAACTTTTATTTGATGCCACACTTGATTTGCACCTCTCACGCTGTGTCAGGATGGATAGAAGGGGACTGATAATTGAATGAAAAGCAGAGATTTAACATCATGTCAGTATTAAGGAGTACTAGACACTAGGAGGCTGCCATACTGGTTACTACATTGATTGCCAGAGTTGGCTTGGTCAATAGGGATCTTCATGGGACTTCCTTAACCTTCACCAATTACTATAATACAATTTTATTATAGGAGCTATCTATGGAAGGCCTAGTTAATATCAAAAGGACAAGGTGAAACCACAAGGTGAAGGAAGATGTAGAATCAGATATGTTCTAGAGACATTGTAGGGCACAGCCAGTTTCATCACGGGAGAGATTCATCCCAGTTAATGATCCACAACACACATTTAGGAGTTAGTTACTGCTATTTCAATTGGCGGTATTCCAATATTCTGGTAAACCATGTTATTCGATTTTATATTTAAATTAATGTTTTGTAGCATAATTTACACACAGTTAAATGCACCTATGGACAAATCTATGCATCTGTGTAACTGCCACTACAACCAAGACTATGTCCATCATCCCAAAGAGATTTCTTGTGCCTCCTTGCTGTCAGGAGGCCCAGCTCCAGGTCCAGAAAATGAGTGATCTGCTCTCTGTCACTCAACATGAGTTCTGCCTATTCTAGAATATTATATTAATGAGGTCATACGGTAAGTAGTCTTTTTTGTCTGACTTTTTATTCAGCACTGTGTTTTTGAGATACAGCTGTGTTGTTGCTTCTATCAGTGCTTTGTTTTTCTCTATTGCTGAGTTGTATTTCACTGTATGAATGTGACACAATTCATTTATCAGTTCACCTGCTGATGGGCATTTGGGTTTTCTGCAGCTTGTCACTATTATGAATAAACATATGAATATTTCTGTATGTTTTTGTAGATACGTATTTTCAATTACTTTAAGTGAATGCATAGGAGTAAAACTTCTGGGTGATATAGTAACTTTATGTTTAACTTTATAAGAAACTGTCAGAGATTTCCATTTTGCAGTCCCACCAGCAACATATGAAAGTTCAAGTTATTTTGCATCTTTGCCATTTTGGGGAATTGTAAGGCTTTTATCAGTCATTTGAATAGGTTTCTGGTTGTATCTCATTGTACTTTTAATTTACATTTTTCTGATTACTAACGGTGTTGAACATTTTTCCTGTGGTTATTAGTCATTCGTACATCCCCTTTTGTGACATGCCTGTAGAGTTTTTTTGCCCATTCTTTTTTTTTTTTTTTGCCCATTCTTAAAACTGAGCTGTCCTCTTCGTACTGAGTTGTAAATTTTTTTTTTTTTTTTTTTCTGGATATGCTGTCATGGGAGAGTGGCTATACTGGACTATGGGTAGATCACTTCCTTTCTGCTTACTGGCGAGAAGAATAAAAACTGCTGCAAATCAGTGCCATTGTTCAAAGAGGTGCCGCCCAGAGACATAGTTTGATTCTGAGTAATCTACTCAGGGGAGGTAAACATTTCAACCTAAATTTAGGCAACAGTGCTAATGAACAATTCCTAAGTCCTAGGGATTTCAACTACAGCTATTTATTTCTTGCTCATGTTACATGAGGGTGAAGAACAGTTGATACTACTCTAAGCTGCCAGGCTATGGGGTCTCTTCTTTCTGAGATTCTGGCTGAAGGACCACCCCTTAATGGGAGGAAAATGGTGTCCTCCCATTTTCATGGCAGAGGGAAAGAACAAGAGAGACAGGACAACCACATGGTGACAGTAAACCTTCTGCTGGGATGTGGTTTGTGCTGTGTCACTCACATTCTATTGGCTAAAGTACATCACAGGACTGAGCCCAATGTGAGTGAACAGGGTGAGAATACATGTCCCATGATAGGGGTGGGAGAATGAAGATCTGTGAACACTAATATAATCTACCACAATCAGTTGCAAAAAAACACCCACCACCCAGATAGAGAACTCTCAAAAAGAATCACATGCAAGGGCTTCCCTGGTGGCGCAGTGGTTGAGAGTCCACCTGCCTCAAAAAAAAAAAAAAAAAAAAATGTTCACTCTTATTTTTATTATTTCCTTTTATGTAGACCAGATCCTGTTTCACATTATAAGAAACCACTCTCTGGAATGTATAGGAAGATTTTATAACATTACTGATTCAGTTGAATTGCGTAGAAATCAGGTGGCATTGTCATCTCTGTTTTCTTAGTTCTAGACCTTTACTCAGAATGAGAGACAGACTTCATTCCAGTACATGTGAAATGCTGAATTATGAACCATTAAAAATTTTGCATACTTGACAAAAGGGTGAACTTATTGATAATGAACTTAAAACCTGTAAGCTTGTTTAGACATATTTAGAGATGGTTTCTCTGCATGTATGTTAAAATCTTACATAACATAAATGTGCATTAGTTTGTGACAGGTGCAATGTGTCTTAAATAGAGGAAGTCTAGAAAACATACCTTTGCTCCTCCCTAAAATGCCCCTTCCCAAACCCTCTTCCCAACTGGAATTCTGCATTATTGTGTGTCATCTTCTCTAGACTGTCACTTCCTACAAGCTAGAGTCATGTCTCAGGAGTTGGGGACACTATAGATGAATTAATATATTATCTAATACTATAGCAAAGTAAATATACTGCACAAAAACTCAGTAACAACAATAACAATGATGATGCTGATAATGATGATAATGATGAGACAGTAAGGATAAAGATTTGTATAGCCCTTATTATGTGCCAGGTTCCATTCCAAACACTTATTTAACCAGTTGCCGTGAAAGAGGTACTACATTTAAAGCTGAATTACTGAAGTGGAAACAGATGTCAGAAAGGTTTAGTAAGTGGCTCAGCGTCTGGAGCCACTACTCAGAAGCTATGTTATAGTGGTCAACAGTGAACCATGCTTCCTGCAGTTCACACCCTGATGGTTGCCTTGGCCATGTGACTTTCCTTGGCCAATGGGACATTATAATATGTGGTGCTAGCAGAACATCTAGAGGTTTAGTTATCTTAGAACAGTCCCTTTTGGGACCTAGCCACTATGTTAGATGCCTGGTTTAGGCTACTGAAAGATTAGTGACTGTGTGGGAAGAAAGACATTGAGTCCACAATGAGAGCGATGTCCAGCCATCCTGATACTCTAGCTGAGCCCAGTCCCAACAGACCCACTAGCTCAAGGCAGGCACATAAGTAACCTAAGGGGAGAACAGCAGAAGAGCTGCCCAGCCAACCCAAAGTTTTGTCAGAAATAATGTGTAGTTTTATGCCACTACATTTTGGATTGTTTTTATACAGAGCAATTTACAACTGGAATAGAAGGCAAGACATCGTCTGCCTCAGGGAATTTTGTTGTTATTAAAGCAGCTAAAGAAATTGATATATATATTTGATATATATATGTACACTATATATATACTATATATACTATATATATATATACTATACTATATATATACTATATATATATACTATATATATACTATATATATATATAGTTAATGTATTATATTAACCTCATCCATATTTTCTGAATTTTCTACAAAATCTGCCCACAGTTATGATCTAGTCCTGCAGGAGATTTCTCCTTGCCACAGAATACAGAGTGCCAACTCTGTATTGGCACATAATACAGAACTTGCTAAATTAAATAAACCCATTTCCTTAAGTTCCAGAAATCTGATTTTTGGGACAATGTCAAAACAAACTCTGATGAGATTTCAACAGTGATCATGGAGGTTGGTTGCCAGTGGGTATTTCACACATTTTTCCTCACTCTTGGCCAAGTGCTCCTAAACCAAATCAGAGGTATTGTTTAATTGGCTACTGATTAATATTTCTGACAATGTGGTAATCGGCTATCCAGATGAGCAATTAATCAGAGTAGTGAGAAATAAATAGCATCTTTAATCACATTTTATTGAAGCCTAAAGACCAAGTTTGTTCCTAGAGTTCTCATACCAGAAATGAGGTGAATGTTAACCATGAATCTACACAATCAGTCATTTAGCACCTGACCTTTAGAGTTAGAAAAATTTTCCTCAAAGAAATCAGTCAATGTTTTTGCAATCATAAGGAAAGAGCTAAATATATATATGTATATATATATAGGAGGTTTTTTTTATGAGGAATTGGTTCACATGATTATGTAGGCTAAGTTCCATGGTCCACCATCTGCAAGTTGGAGACCCAGGAAAGCTTGTGGTGTAATTTAGTCTGAGTCCGAAGACCTGAAAACCAGGGCCACTGATGGTGTAAGTTCCAGTCCATGGACCATAGAGGTTGAAATGAGATGTCCCCAGCTCAACCAGTGGGACAGGAAAAAAGCAGTGAATTATTCTTTCCTCTGTCTTTTTTTTCTGTTCAGGCGCTCAGTAAATTGAAAGATACCCACACTAGGGAGGGAAATCTACTTTACTGAGTCCATGGATGCTAATCTCATCGAGAAATGCCCTTCCAGACACACCCAGTGAAACAGTGTTTAATCCGGGTATCCCATGGCCAGTAAAGCTGACACATAAAGTTAACCATTACAAATATGAATAAAGAAACCATTGCACAGCAAGGTGTTCAAAATCCATGATGATATTGATAATTATTAGAGTACATTGCATAGAAGCAATGGAAACAAGGGTCACCCTGTAATGTTTGTTCTTCCCCAAATTTCCTTCAAATGTTAAAATAGAGCCATTGTTTTCTCCTCTTTAACATCACCTGAGTTTCGCCCTGAGAGCCCTTTCTAGCTCTATTATACTCCAGGAACTCCTGGAAGAAAGATTCAGAGTTTTAGACTATTGGGACGCCTGCTCAGCCTTTTGCTCAGTAACAACAGAGGTTCCAAAGAGGCTTGGGACGCTCCAGCTTCTCCAGCGCACAACAGACCAGGACCAACCTGAGACAGATTGGTTTGCACCAATCTGGTTTGCACGTAGAAAGATTTGCACCTCTTTCAGATTCCAAAGTTTTAGAACAAGAGGTCTGGGCTGTAAACACAGGCTTGCTGCAAAATAGTTCTCAAAATTCAAGCAAAGCTGGTAGAGATTTGCCGTTGAACAGATAGGGATCGAAATCCTGGCCCTGCACCTTTGCAAATGCATTTCCTTTGGCAAGAACCTGGTCTTCTCAACCCCTCAGTGTCCGCATGTATAACATGCAATAAAAATACCTACCTCACAGGGCTGTTGTGAACACCAAAAGGGAAAATATACTTAAAACATTTGCCATAGAGCTTTGGGTTCAGATTATTAATCAAGTTATAAGCCCTATGAAGAACAAACATTACTACAGATAATAATATGAAACACCCTCAAGCTCTAAAATTGTCTTTAACTTCTCTGCATCAGGCAACTCAATGCATTGTGCAGACCCACAACTCCAGGGCTACTGAGGTTTTCAAGTAGTATGTTTATATCAGAGCTCAATAGATTCAAATCAACTGAACCCCATGATTTCCCATGTATATAAGAACTGAAACTTCCTTGAAATCAATATGAAATACTCAAATACTTAAATTCATAATATCAGGCTTCTGGGACTTATGTCAGAGCACAATTGTGGTGAAATTGGCTCATATCAAAGGCATTTTTATAGTCTACATCCTCCCTCCCACCTGGCTGAGATGCAGCTTTTTCAATACACAAAATAGTTTTTGGATCCACTGGAGCATAATCTATCCCATGCTTAAGGTTACGGTATTTATTCAAACATCAGAATGGGAGCTGATGAGGTAATTGTGGTCCTTCCATTCTTTAGTTATGGAGACATGTTTCCCTTTAATTTCTTTCTTCTAAATCAGTGTTTATTTACCGGCAGTTCATGTCAAATCACTTTTGAGACTTTTCCAGGTTTTACCTTCCTTTGCCCAAGCCCAACCTTTAAATCTGATGTGTACCCCTGATTAAGAGCCACTTGTGAAAATGAGTTGACTCAATCTTTGTCAATAATCTTTTAAAAGGTGAAACTCAGTTACAATTTCACTGTTTCCTTCATAGTATTTTATGTCGTATATATTGATAAAATCTTTAATTTTCAAATTTTATTACAAATTTTAATTTTGATTAACCATAAAGAGAAAAAAGAAATCATAGCATTGTAGGACCAGAAAAAAAGGAAGAGAGTGTTACTAGTTTTTCTACATGGGAGGGTTGCAAAATTCCGAATTCCAGTTCACTACAGTACTGTACCCATTCTAATACCAGTGTCTTGTTACTGGTGTCAAACTCCTCCAACAATACCATATATAGTAGATAGGATGGAGACCTTTTCAGAGTTCATGCTTATGGCATTTGAGTTGCTCTTTTCTCCTTGGGAAAGAGGAAAAAGAGAGTTATAGCCCACATGTGACTAGTAGCCTCAGTTACTATGTTCATTTCTACAGTTTTATAAACATCAAGTCAGAAATAAAACGAAGTCAACAATCAGTAGCTAGTCAAAACCATCTGTCTTGTTTACATAGATACACTCTGTAAATGACATATATAAATAAACACATGCATACATATAAATCATGGATGTGAGAAATATTTATATGAAAAATATATAGCATAGACTTGAGAAAGCATCTTTTATAATAAAACCACTTCTATATTTCAAGAACTTCAGAGGCCTAGGTGACTCCCAGATTGTGAGACTCTTAGCAAGAAAAATTTTAACAACTCTACGGCAGTACAACTGATAGGCATAAACTGTATGTATTTTGATTGTGCAATTTTATGAATTTGAAACTATCACCACGGTCAAAATAATGAACTTATCCATCATTCTGAAGTGTTTCCTTATACCTTTTTATAATCCCTCTTTCTAGCTCTTCTTTTAGGAAACCACTGATTTATTTTCTGTCAATATTTGTTTTATTTTCTTAAATTTTATATTAATATAATTATGCAGTAAGTACTCTCTTTCCTTTGTCTTCTTTCATTCAACATAGTTATTTTGAGATACATTTATGTTGGAGTATGAATCAATAGTTCATTCCTTTTAATGCAAGTAGTATTATATTGTATGATTATACTAAAATTTCTTTATCCATTCATCAGTTGACACACTTGGGTTGTTTCCAGCTTTACTATAACAAAGCCACTATAAGAATTTGTGTACAAGTCATTGTTTGGCCATACATTTCCTTTCCTCTTGGGTAGAGTGGATGTTTCATATGGTAGGTGTGCATATAACTTTTTAAGAAACTTCCAGATGATTTTTTGTTTGTTTGTTTTTGTTTTTTTTGCAGTACACAGGTCTCTCACTGTTGCGGCCTCTCCCGTTCCAGAGCACAGGCTCTGGACGCGCAGGCTCAGCGGCCATGGCTCACCAGCCCAGCCGCTCCGCGGCATGTGGGATCTTCCTGGACCGGGGCACGAACCCGTGTCCCCTGCATCAGCAGGCGGACTCTCAACCACTGTGCCACCAGGTAAGTACCCAAATTATTTTTAAAAGTGTATCACTTTACATTCCCATCAGCAGTGTATGAGAGTTCCTAGTACCTCCACATTCTCTCCATTTGGTATGATCAGTCTTTTTAATTTCAGCCGTTTTAGTACCACATGCACAGTGGTATCTCATGTGGTTTTAATTTGCATTTCTATAGTAACAAATGATGTTGTATTTCTTTCCATAGGCTCGCTTACCATTCATATCTCTTCTTTGGTGGAATGACTGTTTGAACCTTTATCCATTTTAAAAAATTGGGTTGTTTGTTTTCTTGTTAAGTTTTGGAATGCCATTATGTTTTCCATATACAAATCCTACATCAGATATGTGATTTGCAAATATTTTATCCCACTCTGTGGTTTGTCTTTTCACTCCCTTAACAGTGTTTCCTGAAGAACAGAAGTTTTTAATTTTGATGAAGTCCATTTTTTTTCTTTTATAGACCTTGATTTGTTGTTATACCTAAAAAATCTTTGCTTAACCCCAGATCCCAAAGGTTTTCTCCTGTTTTTTTCTAGAAGCTTTATAATTTTATATTTCATATTTCCTTCTTTGATCCACTTTAAGTTACTTTTTAATACAGTGTGAGCTATGGATTTAATTTCATTTTTTATTTGTGTATGGATACCCAATTGCTCTAGCACCCTTTGTCAACATGACTACTTTTTTTCTCCACTGAATTATTAGGAAAAAATATTTAAGTTAATACATATAAATATAGAACAGATTATACCCAAAGTGTGTTTAAGCCTCATTTTTTGTAAAAATGCCTGGATTATTGAGGAAAGATTTTGCTTTCACTCACAGTTACAGTTGATTTTAAGTACAATAGAAGAATTGAAGTGTAAAAACAAAGCAAACCAGACTAAACAAATTGATTTGAGGTTTGTTTTGAACCTGTGGCCAAGCTCAATGACCGGGTTGAACCACACCTACTCCTACTGTCTGTGCTCTTTCTCTCTTAGCAAAATACCTACATATTTTAGACACTGGATGGTAACCTGTTATTGCTGAGGACTAGAGAATTTCTATATTGTTAAATTATTAATTTCTTTTCAAGGCATAAATTACTAATTTGGGATCACTAGATGATGAAGCCAAATGTCAGAGGCTTATAGAAGGGATACTTTTCTGCAGAGATCCATCCCATAGTGCATTTCATCCTGCATATGTACCACAGAAGCCCAACTAGTTAAAGGAGTCCCCTCTACTCTGTCTATTTTGAGAGAATAAAATTACTAGTATTGAACTTATTTATTACTAGTATTGACGTCTTTATGAACTTATTTATTACTTTATGAACTTATTTATTACTAGTATTGACGTCTTTATGATTATTTTGTATTTTTCTATTATCTAAAATGTTCATCCTAATTCTGTAGACATGAAATGATATTTGAAGTGAAGTGTTATAGTATTTTTCAGATTTCACTTTATAAAACATAAACAATGTTTTATATTAAATCACTCTGACTTCCCCTTATGAACACAAATGAAAGCCTTAAAAACATTGTAACTTGAGCCAATAAATCAAAGGAGAGAGGCCCATAAACTTAACATGACTTTGATGATCACAACCACTGATGCTGGAAAATTAGTTTAATTTTTAGGGTCTACCAAGAAAGCTCCAGCTCCCACAGGAAGCAAAGACACACACACACACACACACACACACACACACACACACGCAAATAAACTTGAGCAGTCACCACTCTGCTTTACCAAAAAATAAAACCATGTTCATTGCTTTACAAACAGTTCACCAAGTCTCCATAAAGCAGCATTACCTTGTCTGAAGTCCTTCCCAAATAAACTTTTATTTTGCAGTTAAATAAACTCTTCTTGCATAACTTCTGGGATTTGCAGGTCAACATCATTACCAAGTATGGGAGCTGTGCTAGGGAGGAATGGTCTGACATAGTACTTAGTGGAATGTCTGTGCTAATGGCGGTACACAAACTGTATTTTTTGTTAATTTTTCACAATCTTGATTTTTTTCACACTGTAGTAGAAAAACTGGAACGAAGACTTGTATTTGGTAGGATATAGAGCTCATTCATAATCTGGAACGTCTCTGAACAATTATAATGGTACACTGGGACATTGTATTTTAATGTTGAAGTGAAAATTTCATTATAATGTATAGAGTGGGTGTTATGGTCTGAACGTTTGTGTCCCCGCAAAACTCATATGTTGGAATCCTAATGCCCAATGTGATGGTATTAGGAGGTGGGGCCTTCCTTTGGGAAGTTCTTAGATTGTAAGGGGGAAGGCCTCATGAATGAGATGTCCTTATAAAAGAGACCCCAGAGTGCTACGCATCCCCTTCCAGCATGTGAAGACATAATAAGAAGTCTTCAATATGGAAGAGGGCCTTCACCTCACCATGCTGGTACCTTTATCTCAGGCTTTCAGACTCCAAAACTATAAGATAAATTTCTGTTGTTTATAACCTGCCCAGTCTGTGGTATTCTGTTAGATCGACCAGAAAGGTCTAAGACAGTGGGGCACCCATACCCCATGGCTTCCTGACTCTGTGAACATATCTAGTGATGCAACGTAGTCCCAGTTTCTGGACAAGGCAACAACTGAATAACTACCTGTATAAATTAAACCTCCCTTGTTATGACCTCCCCAAAACAACATGTGCTTTCTCTCTACTCTGACATCACACTTGCTTGCAAATGACCTCTTAAATGTTTTTCATAACTTTTGATGCCTAAAAGCACCCTGAATGCCATGCTTTGTCTCCCCCATGTGTATATGATGGTGCCTAGCACATAGTAGGCACACATAAATGTGTGGTGAGGGAACAATTATACCTGTGAAAAATCAAGTATTTGCAATTCTGATTTGACATTATTTAGCAAATTTTCTTAAATATCTATGAATATCTTGCCCACTGGGCTAGATTTTAGAGATACAAAGAAAATAAGACCCAATACCTGATTTCAAAGAGCCTAGAATCAATTTAAGTTTGGTTAATCCTGGAATATTTACTTTAAGGTGCTTTTGGAAGCAAAGATTAAAAACTTTTGTAAATTGGCTCACATTGTATATTTTTGCAAAGTTTTATAGATCATAAACAATGTTATAGTGCTTTATCATTCTCTATCACACCTGAATATCATCACTGTCATCTAAAAGCCAAAAAGCTTTCTAAGGTTCAGGCTCAGTTTAGTCCTGTGAAATGTCAATATGGGTAAAAATATTAAGATTTAAAGCAAAATAAGTGGTGGTATAAATGCTCATAAGATTCTTTCCGTATTAATTACCAATACAACAGTTTTTAAAACTCATTTTTGAAATGACAAAAATTTCTACAAGTTAACTTATATTTATTTTATAGGCAAGTAAAAATTGATTAAAATCAAGTGAATATATATTAATATATTGTATACTATACATACATGTTATATATGATATTTATATATTAAAATAAATATATATTTAACATATCTATTTTATATACATATATATTATGATGAAGGAAAAGAGAGTGGCTTTGCAGTATGGATACAAAAGAACCACTTCTTTACATAATTCTATCATGATCAGAGAAGAGCTTCAATCTTTATTTATTGTTAAGCCATTCATGAGAATATATACAGAAATTATCCTACCTAATGTAAAACTTCTCAGTGGAAAATATTGAAGTGTATATTGTTTTGTGCCCTGAATGCCAGTACAAGCTTGATTCTTACCTTGACTTAACTTTTAATTAGAAAATCTAGACCAACCAGCCAAGGTCTGAAAACTAGATGGCAGGAGGCAAAGCTAAGTTACTCTGTTTTGAGTCTCAATATTGTGATAACTTCATAAAGGCTATGTTTAGAGGAAAGGGAAAATTGAGACTAGATAGCAAAATTTCAAAACAGTGAGGGAAGAGTCTCATAGAAGTATAGGGTCAAAAGCCATCTGAAAGATCATTGTGGTCACTTGCATCATTTTACGGCCCATTTTAGAGCAAAGAGGTGCTGTAGCTTGATTGCTTCACAGAGTAAGTTGTGGACACAGGCAGAATAAAACTCCAAAGTCTTTTAATTCCTATTTCAAGATCCTCTCTAATATTAAAAGCCATTTAAAGTATCTGCTGTTGCTTTAAAGGAAAGTGCCTCCTTCTAAGCCTAAAACTGATTGACGAATAAACTCTCTCACAGACACATCCTGAGAACTGAGAGTTTTTAAATCATATAGAAATTACACTCATAGAGTCCCTGCTTCAAAGAACAATATTCGGGGGAGCAGATACTTATAGAAAAGCAAATAAATACTCATGCTATCACATAGCTGATTTAAAATTTTAGCACCAATAGCTTGGTAAAAAAAAAAACAAAACATTTCAAGCATATGAATAGAGGAAACTCTATTCTTTATATCCATCAAGCATTCCATTAAGTGTTCCTTAACTTGTCACTTGTGAAACAATTCAATCTGCCACTTCAATTCTAGCAGAGTCCTCAGTTCTCTTCTCAGTTCCCTCTCTGTACTCTTTCCTGTACAGTTTTATTAACTTCTGTTGGCTTCAATTATCATTAATTGGATAAAAGCTCTTCCGTGAATATTTCCATCCCCCATTTTTTCTCTTTTATTCTACACTCACATGTGTTGGACTCTTCTACCTAGAATGCTTACAAGCACCTCTATTTAAGCATGATGGATATTGAACACATTATCAACTTCTTTCAGAGCTACCTTTTTCCTGTATTACCTATGCCTTTTGATAGAATTGTCACCTTGCACTTCTACTGCTCCCTCACCCTTCACATCTATTCACCTCTGTTAATTCTAGCCCTAAATAGTTCTCAGATTTCTTCTCCACTTTCATTTCCACCACCTCCACATGACTCCTGGAACTCATCCCCTCCCATGTGATTTCTTCATCTTCTTCCCATTTCTCACACAATTCCATTTCTTCACCCAGCTTGGAGCTGAGGCAATCATGTCACGTCCATAATACAAGGAATATTCTGTACCTTGTAGGTGGCAAAAGGCCCTTCACAGTTGGTCCCTGGCTTTTCTCACTCACCTTATCTTACATCAGTTACTCTAACTTTTACTCTAGTTATCCTGTAGTAAACCACTCTGAAATTTTCAACAATTCCTGAACACACTTGACCCTTTCTTGCTCCTGAGCATGCTTGATAAGATATATTTCTCCTTCTCATGTGATGAAATTTTACATATTCAGCAAGATTTGGTTCTCTTGCCTTTCTATAAAACCTTCATTCGACCCCCCAAGACAACCAATAGAGCAAGTTCCTCTCTCCCTTAAGTTCCCATACAATCTGTTCATAAATCTGTTATGACACCTATCAGTTGCACTCTAGCTCTTTATATGTCTACCTTTCCTAAATACTGTGAGCTCCCTTAGGTCAAGAATTGTATCACATTCCTCTTAGCAAACAATCAAACTGGAAACAACTACAGTGCTTAAGGACCAGGTAACATTCATTAGTATGTGTTTGCTAAATAAAAGAATAATGATAAAATGAGTAAATGCATCAGTGGATGAAGGAGTGATGGGTGGATCAGACACAGCCCCTTGATTTTGTATCTCAAGGTCAGAAATAATTAGGAAATTTACGTAAGCCTGGCACTGTAGAAGTAGTCACATATGGGATAAAATCTCAGGCAATCAAAAGGGCTCTTGTCCACAGATATGTCCCTGTGAGCTCTTTGATGCTTGTAATTCTTTAAAATAAAACAAAGGTTTTCATTATATAGTTAGGAAAGAAGTTAAATTTAAAAATATGTGTCACTAATTCATAATGCAATGTGGAGTAGGGGGTCCACATTGAAGTTAATCTCTACCCCTTATGGAATATTACTGCAGATCTGGGCTGCCTGAGACCCAATGCAGTGATGTACTGATTTGACTAATATGTAGATCTCTCTGTGCCTTGGATTTTTCATATGTAAAACAGGAATATTTTTCTATGTGTGTTATAATGATAAGAATAAGTTTCTACATGTGCAATGCTCACAGAGTGTTTTATACTTAGTCTAAGTTTAGTAAATTATTTTAAATTCCCAATATTTTATAACCGATACCAGAATTTCTCTGGTGGTAAATTTGTAATAATAGATAGAATTAGGTTATTTGTAATAACAGAATAGGGTGGATTTGTAATAATAGAATAGGATGCTACAGAAGAAAAGAGTCAAGGAAGATAGAACTGGGACTGTCACATGCAATCTCTCCCCCCACAGAAGTATGTTTGAGCCTCTACCCAAATCCATAATAATAGCTGTGCCGTTTATTTTTCAGAATATAGTAAGATGCCTCCTTACAATAAGAAGACTGGGTATTGATAGAAAATACACCAGACACAGTTTTAAAGTATTTTGTATTTTCTGGAGAAAAACAATATTGAGGGAAGAATTATGAGACATTCACCCACAGTTGAAAAGGAAATAGCCACTATTTCGAAAAGTAACAAGTGAAGTGATGTCACTTATATGTGGATTCTAAAATATGACACAAAGGAACCTATCTAAGAAGCAGAAACAGACTCACAGCTATAGAGAACAGAATTGTGGTTGCCAAAGCGGGAGAGGGCAGGGATAGACTAGGAGTTTGGGGTTAGTAGATGCAAACTATTACATATAGAATAAATAAACAACAAGGTCCTACTGTATAGCACAGGGAACTATATTCAATGTCTTGGGATAAACCTAAATGGAAAAGAATACAAAAAAGAATGTATATATATGTATAACTGAGTCACTTTTCTGTATAGCAGAAATTAACACAACATTGTAAATCAACTATACTTCAATTAAAAAAATAAAAATTAAAAAAATTTAAAAGCAACAACAAAACCTGTAAGATGAGATGAAAAATAGGAAGAAAAAGACCTAAGAGTAACTCTGTGTGAGTGGTGGAGAGGGAGGAATGCTACTGAAAGTGTCAAACAGGGGTGCAATTTTGCAAAAGGCCATTAATCTGTTGGAATACTGAGGAAAAGGGCAAATAGTCCCTCGCCCAAAGAATGAGAAATCTATGCTCAGGTTTTATTTAAAATATACAGATATTCAAATAAGGCAGAGAGAAGAAAATGAAAGTGGATCAATAATACTGAAATTATTCAAAAGATAAATTCAAAGGCCTTTTGCAGTCTACTGGACTGACTTATGTGGATCCTACAGCCGTAAAATAACCTGCGATTTATATATCGCTCCACCATTCTCTTTAAACAAATGAAGATACGAAACAAAACATGTCTCCCCCACCTTTGTATAAAAAGACCAAAATAGTTGTACAAGGACTTAGTTCGTGTCTTAAGTTTGTGTTCATCACACACAGGAAAGCTTTTCAGAGAGCAAATTGCTTTCATTTTAGATCCTCATCACTAACATGATTCAGACTGATCTGCTCCCTTTAGATTAGCAAGCTTGGTGGAAATATATAAATGTAATTCATATAATAGTTATTCAATGTATAATACTATGTATAATTAAATGCAGTATGGCACATATTGAACATAAAAATCTGAAATATATAAAAAGAAAAATGTGACAAATACATTCAAAGGAATAAGCTGTAAAAAACAAAAACAAAAATTCAAGACACATAAGAAGTCTGGGACAAGTAAAAACAGGGACATATCTAGCTGCAGAAGGGCAGTACCATATTATCTTAGAGACTAAAACAATAATGGATATTCACACTTACAAACTTAAGACTTCACAGAAAGTTTACATTAAAAAGAATGAATGCAAAATATTTTAGAAAGACATCTGCCTTTTACTGTTAAGTTTTGTTTTGTCTATGTAGAAAACTTACCTATATGAAGTATTTCATTTGAAGACAATGATGGAAAAATAAGGTACTGTTGCATTTATCAACACTATTATGATCATGCCGAGATTGTAAATTGACTTTCTCACATTCCAAGTAGTCAAAAATAGCTGAGCTGCTTCTGGTCTCTATTATGGCCTGTTTTAATAATGAATATGATGTTAGGGATAATTGAAAAACAAGTAGGCACTGGAGATTATTATTTTGAAATACCTAAATCTTTTTTTTTTTTTTTTTGGCGGTACGCGGGCCTCTCACTGATGTGGCCTCTCCCGTTGTGGAGCACAGGCTCCGGACGCGCAGGCTCAGCGGCCATGGCTCACAGGCCCAGCCGCTCCGTGGCATGTGGGATCTTCCCGGACCGGGGCACGAACCCGTGTCCCCTGCATTGGCAGGCAGACTCTCAACCACTGCGCCACCAGGGAAGCCCTGAAATACCTAAATCTTGAAAATATTTATTAAATTTAATTTAAACAAATTCAATGAGGATAAAAAATTATTTCAGTATAACTTCTAATACCAAACACCTTTAAAATAATAAAAGGAAACATAAGTGACAATGCTAAGGGCAACGGAACTTGCATTTCACCATTTCCCCAACCTCTAAATGTTTTCTTCCATTCAACATAAAGAATACAAGTCTCAAGGAGCCCTTTGAACTATTTGAATCAATCAAGCAATTCTTGGAGGCAAAGCAAGAGAGGACAAAATGCTGTTATAAATTTGTACTGTGGGCTAGGTATGGCTGAGAAAAATAGTCTAAGGTAACCCACAAATCACTGAATATCTAATCTGAAAGTTTCTTATCATGCATAAGCCCACTAATAAAACACGCCAAACAATGGTGCTAAAGAGATGGCTGTGTGCTCACTAAAATTCCTCCTTCCCTCTGGTCGAACATCTAGGATATTTTCTAGCCTACCTTGAGGTTGGAAGTTCTATGTGACTAAGTTTTCTCTAAAGGAACACAAGCAGAAGTGCTTTTGTCAAATTCACACCTGGCTTGTGAAGTCTCTCCCAGAGATGCTCTCCACGCCTCTTCCTCCTTCTGGAACTAGAGACCATAGTAACATCCTACCTAGGTGATGGTTGAGCTTCAAGACCCAAGGAGCCTGGGTCTGTGTGTGATCATTTGGAGATCGTGATCCTGCAGACACGAACCCCAGCACATCACCCTTACATAAGTGAACAATATCTACTGTGTTAAACCACTGACATTTAGTGTCTGAGTGTTCTCATTGCCTAGGTACCCTAACAAATTCAAACAGTTAGGGAAAGAGTTTGGAGTTAGATAAATCTAGCTTTCTGTCTCTACTCCCTCTTTATTAAATATGTAGCTTCAGGTAAGTCTCTCAAACTTTGAAAGCCTCATCTTTCAAAAGAGAAACAATAATACCCCGTACCCACCTCAGAGTGGCAATATGAGTTTTAAATAATATTTGATAAAATATTTAGCACAGTGTCTAACAAAATATTTAATAAATGTGAGTTATTATAATTTAGTTTGGTAATTAAGTACCATAAATATTATTCAAAATAAAGAAAATAAATATCTGAATAGTTTTGTTCTTTTTTAAAATTTATTTATTTATTTTTGGCTGTGATAGGTCTTTGTTGCTGTGCGCGGGCTTTTCTCTAGTTGCGGAGAGCGGGGCTACTCTTCGTTGTGGTGCGCGGGCGTCTCATTGCAGTGGCTTCTCTTGTTGCGGAGCACAGGCTCCAGGCACACGGGCTTCACTAGTTGTGTGGGATCTTCTTGGACCGGGGCTCAGACCCGTGTCCCCTGCATTGGTAGGCGGATTCTTAACCACTGCACCACCAGGGAAGTCCTGAATAGTTTTTAAGACTATATACATATGTATGTACATATAGACTCTCACCTCAACATAACTCAAATGGCAATTCGATTTTCTCTACCAGAAAACTGCAAACAAGGAGATCCTTTAAATAGTTTTAAATTCAAAAATAGAATAGCAAATGTGATCTAGACACCTCAAAGCAAGCAAGTAGGACCATCTTTATTCATTACGTAACACACAAATGCACACTCATGTTCACGCACACACATACACGCACACACACACACACACACACACAACCTATTTAGTGAAGATACTTCCAAGAAGACACCTTTATTCCACTTTATGCAGTGAAGGTAAAACCACTTTAAAAAGCTAAAACAATTACCTCACTGTTCCTATGAAGGGATGCCATATAAAATATTTGAAGTTTATGAAAGTGAAGTCTTAGTTCTTATTTGTGCTCTGTTTCACAAACTAAAAATTAAAACAGAAATATATAGATCCCTAAAGGCAAAGAGTCATCCCATGTCAAACTCACATTGACAACACATTAAAATAATTGTTTCTAAAAATGAGAGTGTCAACATTATAATTTTATTGCTCATTGGTCTCAGCTACACTGGAATTAGAATCAATACCAGGATGTAAGAAGAGTGCAATAAGCAAGACCTTTCTCTTCTTTTTAAAAATACATCTCAATAATACATTGTAACATGGCTTTGTCTTCATCTTTAGTTTTATTAGCACTATTTTGAATTGTAAGATCTTTATCCCAGCCCACCAGCTCCCTCCACCCCCTCCCCTTTGCCTTTTCTTCCTTCACCATTGTTCCCCTAAACTACAAGACCATCTGTTCACTTGGCAGATGCAAGTCAGTTCTATAATTGTTGTCATTCTTAGCATAGTGCAAACCCTGCACAATCAAAGGGATGAGAAGTACTACATTCATGAGTTAGCCAAATGTATATTGTTGTCAAAATTACTTGTCAAAATGTCAAAGGGAACAATATTTGATTTTCAAAGCACAGCATACATCTACCCAGATTACAATATGAAGGCTCTATTATGCTGTTACTTATGCAATGCGTCATTCAGATTTTGACTAAAGTAAATGGCATGAGCTCTCACATGCTCTGATTTCTATTGTGTTAAAGGAGCATAGGAGTTAGTTACAAAATCCTTTGTTCAAGCACTGAATTGAGAGGTATTTCTGAAGTATATCAAATACACACATTTGGAAGACAGAATCTCTGGTATGAATGCACCTCACTTTTAAACAATGCCAATATATGATAATCAGGATTTAAATATAGAATATATTAAATATGGAATTGGGGGATTTTCAAGACAAAAGGCAATAAGGCATTGTATTAGATTTTTACTTCTGCTATAACAAATTGACACAAACTTATTGGCTTAAAACCACACAAATTTATTATCTTACATTTCTATAGACTAGGAGTCTGACATGAGTCTTCCAGGACTAATATCAAATGTCAGCAGGGCTGCTCTCCTTTTTAGAATCTCTAACAAATAACTCATTTCCTTGGGTCTTCCAGCTTCTGGAGGTAACCGCCGTTCCTTGGCTGTGGACTCCTTCCATCTTCAAAGCCGGCAGCATCGTTGAATCTCTCTAACCATTCTGCCATAGTCACATCCCCTCTCGGACAATAGCCAAGAATCATGTGATTGGTTTGGGCTCATCTGGATAAACCAGGATAATCTCCCCAACTCAGAGTCCTTAACCTTAATCACATCTGCAAAATCCCTTTTTCCACTGAAGGTAATGTATTTGCAGGTTCCAGGGGTTAGGGTGTAGATGTCTTTGGGAAATATTACTCTGCCTACCACAGCTATCATCCATCTCAAGTTCCTCTTTTACAAATGACAAGAGACATAAAAGGGGCTGTATTACCTCAAAGTCAAACAAATACTGAAAAATTAAAACTATAACCTTAAGACTCCAGTTCCCTGCTCTTGTAACTAAAATATTCCACTTTTCTTTGTAATTTGACATGATGCATCCTGTGAAAAAGAAATGAACCAAAGAGTCCTCTAAATAGCATTTGTACTTCAGAGCTCTAATAGCAGACCTAAATTACTATTTGATGATACAAATCAGTAGTACATGTGAATTTTCAGCAATGCATAAACCTCCCAGACTTAGAGTAGGTGTTTAATTAATATATATGTACATATATAATTGATGACAACAGTGATGATTTCATAATACAACACAATCCCTAAGGCTCTAAAGATGCTTTTAATTTCTAACTGATTTATGAACTAATGTTAACATACACATGTTGACGATAGATGAGTAAGAAACCAACTGACTAGAATGTCTGTACATGTAAACCTTCTACAAATACTTATTAAGCAGCTACTCCAGGGTGAATGTTGAACTAGATGCTGGAGATGAAGGATAAATAGGTCATAGAACTGCCCTGAATTAACTCAGTGTTATCGGGTACCATGTGCTCTCATAAAGGTGCATGAAAGGTGAATAGTGGGGGAAGTAGCTATGGCTGGAAGGGGAATCAAAAGAGAAAGTGGCATTTGAGATGAATTTTGAAGAATAATTGGGATTTTAAACATTCAGAGAAGTAGTAATAGGCTTTCCTTTATGTTCTCAGAAACCAGATATCAGGTACCTGGTTAATCAAATAAAATGGTATCAGGTTAATCAAATGAAAAAAAGTCTAGCAAAATTAGCCTCTAAGAAACTTACATGCCCCACATCATATTTTCCTCCCAACTTTTCTTTTGTATTTAAAAATGGACCAGAGATTATCATACTAAGTCAAGTAAGTCAGAGAAAGACAAATATCATATGACATTGCTTATATGCAGAATCTAAAAAAAAAAAGTGATACAAATGAACTTATTTACAAAACAGAAATAGACTCACAGACTTAGAGAATGAACTTATAGTTATCAAAGGTGGGGGGGAGGGACAAATTGGGAGTTTGGGATCGACATGTACACACTATATATAAAATATATATATAAAATACATAAACAACAAGGACCTACTGTATATAGCACAGGGAACTCTACTCAATATTCTGTAGTAATCTAAATGGGAAAAGAATCTGAAAAAAGAATAGATACACATATATGTATAACTGAATCACTTTGCTGTACACCTGAAACTAACACAAGATTGTAAGTCAACTATACTCCAATATAAAAGAAAATTAAAAAAAATAAAAATCATGGCACATTTTAAAAAAAAAATTATAAAGTAAAAAATAAATAACTAAATAAAAATGTAAGTCTGAGGGTGAACAACAGCACACTCTACAAGGCCACTGGATTGCTTTCCCCATTAATCCATCTTGAGCTCCTGAGCTGAGTGTGTGTGTCTGCTCTGCTTGGTAAATTCTTTAGGGAGGATATAAACCCTCACCTACAGACTTGCTGTCACATGAAATACAAGATTCAGCCCTGGAGAATTTCCAAACATATGCCCTTCAATAAAATGTTGACTTGTCTTCAAGAACTACTAAGCCACATCAAAACTAGGCACTTTAACTTTGGAACATTCAATAAATAATAACATCATTAGTGATGGCTAAGATTTTATGGAAATTTTTGGAAAGTAACAATATTTCAGTATGTATTCAAGTATTCCATAAATAATTATTAAGCTACTACTATGTGCCAGACACTCTTCTATGCATTGCAAAAGTGAGAAAAACAAAGTCGTCCCTCTTTAAAGAGATGAACATATAATATGGCAGATGATAAAAAGTGTTATAAAGAAAGTTAAATGTAGAGTAAGATACTAACAAAATGGTATCATTGTATTGTTATTCTTAGGATTCCTAGAGGAACACTCATGGCATACTTGAGCATGTAACTGAGTAAAGTGAATGAAGAATCCAGGCAAAAGGAACAGGAAGTACAAAAGTCACAGAAAAGAACAAGCACAAGTGTTTCTGATGTACATCAATGAAAGCAATGAGACAAGAATAGCGTAAGCAAGGAGAAATGTGGAAGGAGATAAGGGCAGACAAGTAGCTGCAGACGTCCCCACATAGGGCCTTGATGGTTTCTGTTTTGACTCTAGTGAGATGGTACTAGTGGATTTTGAACAGGATTTATCTGGCTTCTGTTGTGCAAGGGGGTAAGCAAAGAGATCATTAGGAATCCATTACAAATTTATTTCTGATGTTTTTCAAAATGGAGATCATAGATCAATCTGTACTGGAGCAGAATGATGATAAAGTTGAAACCATGTGGCCAAGAAAAGTTGTAAAACTTGTGGAATTTTGAATGCAAGATATGATTCTAGAATATCACAAAGACATTGAATAATACTGGAAACTATTGTCACAAATCATTACAGTCATTATTTGTAAGACATTATTTAGAAAATACTTATCTACAGTCAATTGTGCCACACATTCAATTAACTTCCCTCATTTTAAATATTTGTGCTGAGTATTTATTTTTAGTACACATTCTTACTAGCCTGTTTACTTATTATATTAATTGCTATATTTAGTAACACACATATTAGAAAAAATAGTGTCTTAAAACTACTATAACTTATATATTTTGCTAAATAACATTTTCAGATATAACCATCAGTATTTTCTTTGGAAAGGTCAAGATTTACCAGGTATTATCGTAATGGTCAAAGCCTACAAAATGGTAAAATCACATCTGAACATGTATACTTCTAAATTATTAAGAAAGTCTTTAATAAGTCCATGTGTTTAAAATCCCCCATTCTAATGAAACATTTGTGATATTTAGTTTCTAGGCCATATGTACAATCGCTTTGCAGATTTCTTGGTACATGGATAATTTTTTTTTTTTTTTTTTGGTTGGGTATTGGTTGCTAAGGTTACAGTCTTTTTTCTCTGTTAATAACGGACTATATTGGGTGTGTAACTTGAGTCTCCTAGGCACTCAGAATCTGATTGCCTCAAGTCTCATTTTCTAGGCTTTCTTTGTATCCAGTGCTGAATTTTCAGATTCCTGCCCTGCATCAGCTGACACTAGTCCTCTTGCTAACTGTATACACCCTTGTCCTCAATGAATAAGGGCTTGATTGTGCATCGATTAAAATGGTTTATTTTACTGGTAAAGTAAATTACACAGAAATGGCATTTCCTCCCAAACAAAGAAAAATAATATCATAATAACGCAAACTTGACACTTCCCTAATGCTTTAATCTGACAACCTCAGCACACTTAACAAAGAGCGATTAATTAACCCTTACAACATTCCTGTCAGGAAAGCCTGATTACACCCACTTTACCAAAGAAATGCTAAGAGGTAACACACCTTGGACAAGGTTACACAGTTTGCTTGTGACAGACAGAGACTATAACTCAATAGCCTTGGCCCTGGGCTCCCAGGCAGTCAACAAGCACTAATTAGGAGAACATATTACTTCTGTTCATACTACTAAAATCCCCATTTCATAAGAATCCTTGAACGGCTAGTCACACAAAGGCTTTTCTTGCTATTTAGTCATCGTTCTCATCCAAGTTTATCACCAGGAGGAAAGGGAACTTGAAAATCTATAAGCTTGAAAATCCATAAGCCCATCTTGTCAAGGGAACTGCTGTATTAAAAAAAAAAAAATGCTGAGTTAAATGTTAACTAGTGAAATATGACCAAAGAAGAGGTTTGACAGAAGAGTGTTAGTGCCCAAGGGTGCCATCTGGGCAAGTTACAAAGTGTAGCAGTCAATGCATTCAATGTCGATTTTCTTGATAAATTTACATCCATGACTTATAATACCAGGAAGAGAAAACATTTCCTTGTGATTCCCATGCACAAGCAGAACCAGCCTGTAAAGTAGATGTAAAGCCACTTGGGAACACTATGGGATATATCCATCCAGTTAGGAAGCTTGTGTGTGTGTGTGTGTGTGTGTGTGTGTGTGTGTGTGTGTGTGTGTGTAAGCAATAAACTTTGTGATGCCACTGTCAGTCATGTGACCTCATCAAAAGCTGTGCCTGCAGTTGAATTGGATCCCAAAGCATTAGCGGGGATGGCTAGCATCATACTGACATTATAGCCGCTAAGTCTGTAATCACCAAACTTCAGCGGGTTCCTGACATCAAGTGCAGAGAGCCCACATCATTCCCCTTCTCATGCTGTTTCAAGAGAACATAACTAGTCAAGCCCTTCATTAAAAGTTATGTTTCCTTAGAAGTGTCCTTAATGAGAATCTGATTTTAGAAGAATTTACATAGGGTTTTCCCTGCCTCAGACACCATGCTTGTTTAAGCTGTGGATGATCAACAGCTGACTCACACTTAGGCCATTATCATAAACTCATAATGGAGAAATAGACTCAAGCACGGCCCTTCTTCTTGACCACAGCTTCATTTCAACCTATCCCCTTCCCTTAACCTAAAGGAGTTAACTCTTCTGCCTCTGCATGACTTTGATGCCCGTGGTCCTTCCTATTTTCCAAGTTCATCAGCCCCTTTTTGGGACCAGACCTTCAAACCAGCAGCACCCCAAGCCCGGTCATTGCAGCAATGTTCTCTCCAACATCCCATATCCTCTCCTTCTCCTGAGGTCACTGCTGTATCTTCTTTTCCAATCTCTAATTCCAAAGAAACACCACTATCTATTTTCTGTTTCTTGTCCTCCTCTGTCTGCCCTTCCATTCTGTGACCTTTCATCAACCATGTGTCGATCATCTTTTACATTGTCAGGCTCTGAATTGTGACTTGGAGATTTAGTGGTGAATCTGTCACAAACCGTATCCTTGGACAGCTTCCAGTTTAGTGGAATCTCAAATGTGTTCATTTACTTAATATGAGATCAGAATACAATACAATGCAATAGGTAGCACAGAGGAGGGGTGCACAATTCATTTATGGGAGAGTGGTGGGAGGAACCAGGGTAGAATCCCCACCTCTAATTGACCCACACCAGCTAGTCCTCAACCCTTCCCCTGGCTAGTTATAAATGCTTCCTAAATGTTGATAAAACCAAGGCCATCTAATATGAACTACCACAGCATTTTTCCTTCCTATTTTACAATATCTCTCCTTGTTACCCTCAGTACAGTACCTTGTGCTTAGAATGCTTTAAATAAGTGTGTACTGATGTCAGCTTCTCCGTGAAGCCTTTCCTGATAACACTGTGAAAATTCTAAACCCCAAACCTCCCCATTTCTGTCACCCACTATTTTTTCCTCAGCACCCCTCACCATCTAACGTACCAAACATTTCTTTTGCATTCAACTATCTCCTTTGACCACAGTGAACGTTTCATAAGGACAGGAACTTTGGACTGATTTAGGCACTGTGTGTGTATGGCATGTGGTAAAAGTTCAAGAAGCATTTTTTGCATAAATAGTTGATCTGATTGCCACTGTGACTCTGAACCAATCTTGCTTTCCAATTATGAACTCAACATTTTTCACGACTAGATAAGACCATTGCCTGAATTCCTCTGAATGCAGAGAAAGCAGAGAATTTTCAAAAAGACACATATAATGGTAAGTGCTATGATGAAAAATGAATCAGGAGAAGAGATAGAGAGGAAAGAGTTTTGCTATTTTATCTAGGACAGTCAGAATGGGTGTCCAGAAAGAGGTGAGGTTTTTGTAGGCTTGACTGATATAATTCAGTTTAACACAAACTAATGTTGATACAAGTTTCTTAAAGCCCTGGCTAAAATGCAGATTCTGATTCAGTAGGTCTGGGTGGGGGGCTGAGATTCTGCATTTCTGACAAGCCTCTGCATGTAGCCCATGCTATGAGCCCGTGGAAGCAGTATATGACTTATAAATTGAAGAAAAGTAGATTATTAAAAAATGGCAATACTCACAGAAAAGCTGAAATTCTTATTGGATATGTTAAAAAAGGAAATATAACTTCACATCCATTTGAACAGGGATAGGCTATTCCAGTTATTTAATAGCTGTTTGGTCTCATAGGTATTTGATCATATTTAAAAAATAATTTGATTTTATATTTCATATTCTTTATTAAAATATTAAAATGCAAAGAAAAAATAAAGCAGGATAAGCTATTATAAACCCATTTGCTACAGACAGCATTCTGGTTTATGCATTACAGTTTGTTTTTACATCTTAGAATTATGCTATATGTGTTTTGTAATTAACATTTAAAATATATTATGACATGTACAATTTCATATCAATAAACATTAATCTGTATAAACTTTTTTTGCCATAGCAATTAACATTTTAATTACCCAATAAATGCGTGTTCATTATGGGAAAATAGGAAAAATGGGTAAACATAAAAAACAAAGCAATCATAATATCATTATACATATATATATGCATATGTAATACATGTATTTGCATCTTTCTAGACATTTTTCTCTATATACTTCTACCTAACTTAACCTTTAAGAATGAAAAAAAGAACTTACTGTACTCATGATTCTTAAGTTTGCTTTGTAATTTCTAAATCATTCTGAGGCAAAATACCCCATTTTATGAAGGTACTATTCTTATTCAAACCTTTATTTATAGGTATTCAGAGTGGCTCTAGTTTTGAAAGAAACATCTTTGCATTCTGCACCAATTATTTTTTAGAATAAATTCTCAAAGGTCAAATTGCATCAACATACTCATTCTTAAAGTTTATTGTTTGTTTTTTATTTTAAATATACACGGTCAAAATTGCCCTCTAGAATTTTTTTCATATTAAGAATTTTGCCACCAGCATATGTGGGTGTACTTCTCCTACATCCTATCTAGCAATTATTATTATTCTTTTTAAAACCTTACCAATATTCTAAGTGAAATGTCACGCTTTATAAATTATATTTGTAACATTGTTTATACTCTGTTGTGGTCTCTCCCGTTGTGGAGCACAGGCTCCGGACGCTCAGGCTCAGCGGCCGTGGCTCACGGGCCCAGCTGCTCCACGGCATGTGGGATCTTCCCGGAATGGGGCATGAACCTGTGTCCCCTGTGTCGGCAGCTGGACTCTCAACCACTGCGCCACCAGGGAAGCCCTGTTTATAGGATTTAAATGTCTTCATATTTATCGGTTCACTGAACTTTTTCAGTGTCTTAATATGGATGCTAATTGCTCATTTTTTATAGCACATTGTTTATCTTTTATTTATCTTGTCTCTCTAACAAAATAATAATTGCTTATATGCACTGAGCAGTTACTTGGTGTACAATGCTAAAGCTGTAATATCCATTAGTTATCCTTTCCTCTGAAATAGCTGATATTGCTCAAACTTACAAATGTGCAATATCTCTTTATATAATAAGAATATTTATCGTTTTTCCATCATATATGTCATTATTTCCCCCCAATTTGTAATTACTTTTATGACTTCTTAATGGTGTAGCCTGGTTAATACTGACTGTTTCTTTTTGGTTGGTTTGTTTGCTTTTTTGGTCACATAAAATTTATAATAATGTATTACACAGACACATCTTTCAATGATTTTGATGTAAGGCACAAAAAGATTTTCTCAATCTTGAAATAAATAAACGTTAGCTACATTTTCTCCTTCTTGGTTCAATTTTTTACATTTAAATCTTTATTCCATTAGGGATTTATTTTGTATATGATATAAAGAGAATTCTAAATTTTTAGTTACAAATAATTATCTATTTGTCCCCAAATCTGGCTTTTCAAATAATTTATCCCTTCCCCACTAATATGAGGTGATCATGTTATCATAATCATAATTTTACTAATAAGTTTTCATTGTTTCTAACTTTTTTCCTCATTCAGCTATCTTTGTAGTTTAATATATAAAGGAGCATATTTGCCAATGTTACCTTTTTCTTCTGCAAATTATTTTGCTATTTTTTTTACATAGAAAAAATTAGAAATTGCTCACCTTATTCATTAATTTGAACAAAAATGATATATTTTTATTATCATTCTTCCAACCCAAAAGCATGGCTGATTATTCTTATTCAACTCTTTTATTATAAAACACAGTAATATATTGTAGTTTTATATAAAAAAATTTTTTTAAATTTTTATTATTTCTAAGTATTTATACTTTGGGTTGCTATTGCAAACAACTTTTTTAAAATCTATTTTTACCTTTTCATGGCTAGTACAGAGCAAAAGGACTTATTTTGTTCCAAATTTTTACAAACAGCTACCACATTTAATGTACTAATTATTGTATTTTTCAGTTGATTTGTTCAGTTTTTTCAAGGTAGACCATAAAACTTGCAAATAAAGATAAACTTATTTCCTTCTGTCCAACTCCTGTTTATTTCATTGTCTTATTATATTGGTTAGGAGTCCTAATATAATGCCAAAGAAGTTGGTGGCAGCAGATATCCATAGTTTATTCATGTTGCTAAAGATAAAATGTCAGGGGTTCTACGATTTAGCTGGGGTGGTGGCTGTTTGATTCAGATGGATAATCTTTACCATTTAGAAGGCATTTCCTTTTATCCATACACTTATAAATTAAATGTTTTTATTAAATAAGAAACAGTTTTTAAATTTAATTGAATATCTTTTTAGTATGCACTGAGATGATGATGTGTTTCCTCCCATGGATCTTGTAATATAACAGATATTATCAATAGATTTTGTTAATATTGAACCAGTCTAGAATTCTTGGAATTAAATCTTAGTTGCTAATATTTATTAACACCAGAGTCTTGATTTAGATATTTGTGTTGTTAATATTGTATTCAACTTCTCTGCATTTATACATCTGTGAGGTTGTTTTTGGTTTGCTTTATTATTTGACATTCAGATTTATTTTTAAGGTGAATTGATTGAGAGGTTTTCAACTTTTTCCAAAACATTTAAAATATTGTGGCATATATCTCTTGAAAGTTTATTAGCAGTAGCCTATATTCATTTCCTAAAATTGCTGGAACAAATCACACACAAAAATGAGTGACTTAAAACAACAGTAATTTATTTTTTCAGTTCTAGGGGCTTGAAATCTGAAATCAAGATGTTGGCAGAGCTGTGCTCCCTCTGAAGGCTCTAAGGAAGAATCCTTCCCTTCTTCCCGGCTTTTTGGTAGCTCCCGGGAATTCTTGACTTTCCTTGGCTAACATTTGACTCACTCCAATCTCTGCCTTTATCTTTACTGGGCCTAATTCCCTGTATGCATCTCTTCGTGTCCTCTCCTTTTTTTTTTTTTTTTTTTTGCGGTACGCGGGCCTCTCCCTGCTGTGGCCTCTCCCATTGTGGAGCACAGGCTCCGGAAGTGCAGGCCCAGCGGCCATGGCTCACAGTGCTAGCAGCTCCATGGCATGTGGGATCCTCACGGACCGGGACACGAACCCACGTCCCCTGCATCGGTAGGTGGACTCTCAACCACTGTGCCACCAGGGAAGCCCTCCTCTCCTCTTATAAAAACACCATCATTGAATTTAGGGCCCACCCTAAAGTATCACCTTATCTTAATTACTTACATCTGCAAAGGCTCTATTTCCAAATATGGTCATATTCTGAGGTTCCAGGTGGACACCAGTTTTAGAGAGGACGCTCTTCAACCCAGTACTAGCCCATAAAAATCTCATGGGTCTGGTGCTTTTTTGCCTACATGTAGCATTATTAAAAAAGCATTATTAAAAAGAAAAATAAAATCACTTTGAATCAGTATATTCAGTCCAGATGTCCTATGTTTATTGTATTAGAAGATCAGGTAATTAATCAAATGATAATCCAAAAGAATTACCATGGCTTTACTTATTTATTGTACTGTCAAATTACTCATATTGATTTGTAAATACAAATGGATCTCAGTCAAAAGTATTTTAAGGTAGTGCTTAGAATTTGTCTGTTTTATCTGCTCAAGAGTTTGATAAGGAGAACAGAAGCCACTCATTGTCCCAGATATAAAGATTCTGACATTTATTAGTGTTTACATGATCTCTGGAAGAGCTGAGGGAGTAGACATCTGGGAAGCTACCACTGAAAGTCATGGGAAAACAGCCATCAGTAACCACACAAACTGACATTAAAAATGTCTGATTCAGGGCTTCCCTGGTGGCGCAGTGGTTGAGAGTCCGCCTGCCGATGCAGGGGACACAGGTTCATTCAAAAAAAAAAAAAAAAAAAAAAAGAAAAAAAATGTCTGATTCAGTAAACTTTTTGTAATGAAAAAACCATGAAGCCATCAGACAAGGCAGATCTCCTATATCCTTGAAGGGAATAGATGGCAGCATTCTGGAAAGGTACAGAGGCCTCAGCTGGGCTGCCCAGATCCGCTGTATAATCCACATATTCTTTTCAACCTGCATGTCTTTGGGTTTGGAGCACGGGGATGCATGTACATACCGCTGCTGTGGTCTCACTCCGCCTATTAGTGAGTCTTCTGTCCCACTGTGATACAGTGTGAACTCCCTCGTCCAGTACTGTTATTGATGTCTTCTCACATTGATGATACAACAGCAATGGCATTTTTAAATTATTGTTAAAAAATTAATGGGCAATACAGTGTTTACTCAAATTTACCTGTTTAAGGAAAAACACTACAACAAGATCTGAGGATACCAAATAGAACGAGAGGGTGGTGCCTCGGAGTCTGTATGAGACGATGATGAAGAAGAAATAAAGCCTTTAAAAGATGGGAAAAACAAAACAAAAAATAACTCAACTAGAAGCACCCAAATGTTAGATCTCAAGAGCTTGCTGCAAGCCTCTGTGATTTTTGGTCTACCTGCAAGTCTGGCTGTGATTACTTCCAGAAAATAATGGCTCTGGTTCATTTCTACTTTCTAAGTTTAGCATGAGCTCCTCTCATTGGCAATAGTGAAGCCAGAACTGCACAGGAAATGTGCCTCTGCAAGAGTTTCTATCTTTTCAAGGAGTGGAGGTGGTACCAATTTGACATTAAGTAATGTAGCACGTCTGGCATCAAGTAGACTAAGCCTCACGCAAAGGGTGGTCAGGGAATTACGTGGGCAGAGATTTTGGTTAATTAAGTATTGGTTGTTCTCTTAAAAACTGTAAAGAAAAAAGAGCTGAGAATCTTACCTCTTGGTAGATAAATTGCACAGACACATGCATTTTAGACCTTAAACTCCATCTTTTGGTGTTTGAAATACTGCTCAAAATGAAACATTGTTAAAAAGGGAAGAAAGTCCTAGGACTCTTAAATGGGCAATTATTTTCTGTATTCTTGCCATTGTATTTGTAGAGAAACAATTAAGCAATAAGTCAAATACATTAGCTCTAAGGAGCGTTTGCTATATATGAAATTTCAGAGACATCTCTTTGCTTAAGCATAAATATTAGCAACAGTATTACAGCTAATATTTAGCTATTATACTCTCACTATGTACCAGTCACTGCCTTAAACCCATTACCTTATTTAATGCCCTCAGAAACTCTATTAAGTAGGTACTAAATATCAAAACCCAATTTTTAATTATAATGATTCTGAGGATGATAAGAAATACAGCGACTCTTAGAACTCAGAATGGAATTAATCTTTCTGTTGGTTGGTTATGTAGCTACTAGTCATTAAGTTGTGTAACTTATTTTGTAATGAATTAAAGGCCTGAGTAGCCTAACATGATTTGATGAAATTCTTCTTAAAAGAAATCATGTGTAGAATTTGTGTGAAATATTTATATTAGAATTTATTGGTCTAAGAGTTTGTCCATTACATATCCATCCTTTTACAAACTGAGCAAACTAATCTTGCCTTTCCTAGATTAAGAATTCCTCTATAGTCCATTTTATCACTGGTGAGCAAGGAGAAATTCAAATCATAAAAGAAATTCCATCTCTTATTTTGAGGTCTTGACCTCTTTGGAGGATAAACAGAGCTACTTTCAGCAAAGGAAAGAAAGTAAAGAGCTCTCATAATTTAATGTCAAATGTGTCAGTTTAACTGGAAATGTTCAAATCTTAATAGACTGTAAATCAGGAGAGCTTATGACATAGTAATTGAGCGAACATTAACCTTTCACCTTCATGAATTTGGGGATGAATCTGACTTAGGTTAAGGGGAAAAAATTCTGGTAATTTTCCGTGCCCACTCGTCTGTGATCCAAAATTGCATTAGCCCCCAGTTTCGTTAAAGAGGGCTGACAGTTAGATGATTCCAAACCACTTGGGTCAATTTTTTCAATCATTCATAGATGTACTGACAGTGGCAAGTATTAAGAAACTGAGGAACACTAACTCAAAAGTTATCATTCAAGTTTTAAGCATATTTTTAAAATAAGATAAATTTTAAAACATAATCATTCGACAGGATTTTTCAAAATAAAATTTCAGCAGATATAATGTATATTTGTGTTGTATTGTTTTATAGTGTTAAAAATCTTTTAAATCATGTAGTCTTTAATCCCATGAGTTGAGGATGTCAAATACATGCCCATAGCAAAGAACATGCACTGACTGACAAGTACGAAGAAAATAAAATGGACTAAAAGTACAGCAAATATGTTCAAAGTTATCTGTAATCAAATACATGTAAATTAACCTAAAAGGAATATTATGTTTTGCAAACAAACTAATAATAGTACTCACTCTTATCTGGGGTCACAAAAACAATTACTTTTATGAGTGACTGAAATAGGTATAAGTTGGTAAAACACTTCTGGAAAAGAGTTTATCAGCATATACCCACATAAATTAAAATTACAAACTTTTCACCAAATTATTTTCCTTGTAGGAAATTTTCTTAAGAAAATTATCCAACATATAGATATATACACAAATTGTATATAAAGCATATTTGATTCAACATTATTATAATGATAAAGGTATAATCTAAATATTCAATTAAAAAAAATTAAGATAAATTAGAGTGCATCCATATAATGAAATATGATGCAGCAAATAACAAGAAGTTAGAAGATCATTAATGAAAAGGAAAATATTGGTAAGAAAGTCATCACTGAAAAATGTAGAATAGAAATTGCTTTAAAAATATTGTCTTGACAATGTGGATGGATCTAGAGGGTTTTATGATAAGTGAAGTAAGCCAGACAGAGAAAGACGAATACCATATGATCTCACTTATATGTGCAAACTAAGAAACAAAACGAACAAACAAGATAAAATGAAAACAGACTCATAGATACAGAGAACAAAAGGGTAGTAGTCAGAGGGGAAGGGGGTGGAGGTGGGGCGAAATAGGTGAAGGTGATCAAGAGGTACAAACCTCCAGTTATAAAACAAATTAGCCTCAGGGATATAATATACAAGATAAGGAATATGGTCAATAATATTGTAACAATTTTGTATGGGGACAGATGGTTACTAGACTTATAATGGTGATCATTTCATAATGTACGCAAATGTCAAATCCCTATGTAGTACACCTGAAGTTAACATAACATTGTATGTCAACTATATTTCAATTAAAAAAGTCTCAAAATTGTAAAAAAATTTGACCCTCTTTAGAAAATACTCAGAGGGAAACACAATTTCTGATAGTGACTATCTCTAACTCTTGAGATTGTGGGAATTTTAAAATTTTCCATTTGTGACATTTTATTTTGGAAAACAAATTAATAAGCATATTGCACCTTTATGTTTATAAAATAAAGACATACCTTTAAAAATGTTTTATTTCCTATCCTTTTGTTTCAAAATGGCCCACTAGCTGAACCAAATGTCAAAGACTCAAGTATGATATTTTTGAAACTTATATGTAAAGCGGCAGATAAAATTGTATCAAATTAGTCACCTCAAGAGCTATCATACCATAAAGAGTAACCACAAAATGTTATAAATAAGATTATATTTTCTTTGGTTCTAAGTTTATTATTATAAATGATCTAAGTTAAATTTATAAATCATAAGTTAAATATATAAAATGCAAATTCTTTTGCTCATTATATATCTTCATATGTGTTCTTTTACATGGGTGAGAGCATTCTCCCCACTCCTCTCTTAACTCAGGTATTGCATAACTTAAGCTTCGAGTGAGTTTTGTTGTTTCTAGGACAAAAATGCTGATTATAAAAAGAATAAATCAAACTCCATGACTAAATCAACCAAGTATATTTGATGAGGCACAGGAAAATTTTCTTCTCATATAGCAAAAGATATATTGGTATTATGGCAAAATAAGTGCAATTGTCTACAACTAACATTGGCGTAGCACTAATTATGATTCTCCCCATCAATGCGTTTTATGCCTAATTAAAAGCTGTGAACTACTCAAGACTCTCGGAATGATATGTCAGAAGGTCAGAGGCAAACAGTACATCCAGGTAAAGGGCTCTATAATGACATAAGAACTTATGTTTACTCCTTTTGCCTGTATTACTCAATCATTAGAGAATAATAAATTACATAAGTTAAGCCATGTGCCTTTTCCATATTTAATAGTCCCTGAAAACTTTAATTGCAGAAATGATAGTAACGATGGTGTTAATGAAAATACTTGAAGAAGGAAAAGTTGGCATAGAGAGTAGATATAAGAAAAAGAATGTAAACAAGAAAAACAGAAAATGACTTTCTTTTATTCACCTCTTGAAATAAGATTTTGAGAATATGGATAAAAGGGAGTTAGAAAAAAGGGGTTACCATTGTAAAAGAAGCAATAGAAAAAGGTCAAAAGGTAGACTCTTCCAGAGAGGAAAAGAATGGATTTCTAGCATATGTATATGTTAAAAGCTCTTTTTATCTTCTCTGTACCTGAGAGAGCTTTTCAAATAGCTCAAGAAGCCACCTGGATACACTTACCTGGTAACAGGTGGACAGAATTAAGCACCAGTCTCAGAATGTCACTGCATATTATGTTTCCAATGTGCTTTTCTAGTTTTAACAAGTCGGCTGTGATCAGGGTGCAAAACAAACACATTTTAGTCTGTCTCTGATTAAACTAATGATAAACCAATAACTGCTGTTAGAAGAAAAAAAAAACAACTAAAGTTCAGGCCGTCAGGATGCATTCTATCTCCAGCTAAAGATTTTCATGCCTGATAAGATTTTGTTTAAAGCAAAGATTAAGCCATATGTTACTTTAGTCACTGATATTTTAATTTGCATATGCCGATCTCATGAATAGGAAAACTGTTCTAAATCAGTAGAGTGGGTGGTACTTAGCAATTCAGAGGAAATGCAGATTGGTAGTCGGATGATTTATATGGAATTGATTTCACAGAAAACCAAATGATTTTGTGATTGATTCTGCCCTTCTGTTACATAAAGGTGCTCTCTTCCTTTAAACTCCTTGTCTAACCAGTCCCCACTAAAGCTGATGAGGTGGGAGAATATGGATTTCCTAATTTAACATGTTGACTTGCTTATTTCTCCATCCATCCATCCATCCAATATGTATTGAGTGCATATTCTGTTCTACACACTGGCAGAATTAGTGGTTGGAGACGGAAAAATGAATAAAACACTGTAAATTAAGGACTTTTTAGATTAAAAACTGTTTCTATGGAAGGCGGCACAATGCAATGAGAAAACAGCTAGGGCACAGATAGATGATCTTATCAGCCGAGACCTGCAGTAGTGGTAGTAAACTCCCAATTATAGACAAAGTGTTCTATATTTTTATTTTAATAATACGATAATATTATTGGTATCTCTATTATGTTTTACATAAACATAGGATGGTGAAATTATAAAACTTTAAAAAATTTGGGTTTTCTTGTTGTTTGGGGGAGATCTGCTTTGCATTCTACTACCCAAACATGGAAACCATCTCTCATGTGACCATAGCCTATGTCAAAATCAATGTCAACATTCCTATCCCTCTAGTGATAAATAACAGACTTAAAATGTATGTGCATATCTATGTGTGTATCTGTGTTTATATGAAAATATATTTAAATATACTTATGAAATATTTAATGAACATTTAGTTTATATACAGAACTAGTCTAGACACAAAAGTAAGAAAATGATATATATATTAATATACATAACATATACAATACACATGTTTTTACATACATACACATACATGTATATATTAAGAATATGGACTATGAAGTACAATAGAAAAAAGTCATTAAAAATCAGAACTTTTTTTCATAAGAGTAAACTAAATTGCTACTCAAGGAATGTTGGTAGCTTACTACTACCAAAAAATGCCCATAAATGTAATGCTAAACTTCTGGTAGATAGAGAGAAATGAAGCAGAGGTAACAATCTTGGAAATCATGCTACTATTGAAAACTTTTGAGAATTCCAGTAGTCCCATCTGAAATTATGAATTCATGATTTATTGCCATTTACTGAATCTTTGTATTTATTGTTTTCAAAGCAAGATCTCTTAGCTGTAGTCTATAAATAAAATGTGGGATTTGGAACAAGTAACTGAAAAAAAGAAAATATTTAGTAGAACCATATTTTTGTGCTTTTTGTTTATTTGCATAATTTTTGAAAAAAAGAAAAAACTATCTTTTATTCATAATATTTAAAATAGACATTTTATTTCCCTGCCAGTACAGATTTAGAAGGCTTTCTCAGCCTTAGATAACCAAAATTTTCCAAACCACCATCTACAATATAACAAATGGATTGCCATAGAACAGATTTATTCCACTTATTGAAAGCAAAAATCTAGAGGTTCTATTAATTTACAAAATCTGTTTTATAATTTATTCAGCTACTTTACTGAAAAATGTGTGTCCTGTCATGCTTTAATTTTCCTTTAAAGCATATTATTTAAATAATTTATTAGCATATTTACCATTAAACAATAATCTAAGGGACTTTAACATTTTTTCCAGGGCTCAGTATCAAGATGACAACATAGAATGCTCTTGAGTTTCCATCTGCCCACAGACACACCAAGTACACAGCTATACACAGAGCAATTCCCTCTGAAAGAAATCTGGAAAATAGTTGAGTGACTCCTACACCTCAGGCAAATGAGAAAGTACACACATTGAAATGGGTATGAAAGTCTGAGACAGACTAATACTATAAGCCTCACACTTGGCACAGTGCCATATAATCAAGAGGGAATCTCCAACTCCCAGATTTCCCCTGAAGAGCAAATGGTTTAGACCACATCTAGTGCCTCAAGTTTTAAGCCTGTCACCCAAGGGATGGACCACAAATCACCTAATTCTGAAAGCCAATGGGACTTGCATTCAAAAGTCGCACAGGATTATATTGTAAAGAACAAAAGAGCAGTTGTTAATGCATATTATCACTCCCCTTGGCTCAGCACAAAGGGAACAGGCAAAAATTCCCATCATCCAGGCTTTCCCTAGAAGGGCTTTGACTGGATACTTTCTCAGCTCCTGCCTAAGGGTCCAGCTTCTAATCAGTCTGAATCTAGGTGCTGACTGCAATCTTCCACTTTGGGACACTGACAAGTCTTAGCACAACCTCAATTACTGGGAACCATTAAGAAAAAGAAGGCAGCTTGTGCAATCACAAAGGTTAAAAGCAACCAGGAGTTCTGACCAGACTGATGAGGTTCATCTCCATGAAGCCAGTCTGTCAACACTGGAAGAGGTGACTATTTAATGTGCAGAAAGTGACACAGAGCATTAAGGAAAAAAAAAAAAAAGAAAGAAATAGGGGAAAATATTCAAAACAAAGGAACAAGATAAATCTCCAGAGACAAATCTTGAGGAAATGGGGATAAATAATTTACATGAGAGATGGCTGAAAATAATGGTTATTAAAGATGTTCACCAAGGTCAGAAGAGCAATGCTTGAACAAATTGAGATTTTCAACAAAAATATGGAAACTATAAAAAAGTACAAAACAGAAATCATCGAGCTGAAAAATATAATAACTAAACTAAAAAATTCTAAAGAGAAGTTAACATCAGTCTAGATCAAGCAGAAGAAAGGATCAGCAAACTCAGGGCAGTGGAATTAACCCAATCAGAGGAACAAAAAAGAAAAAAAAAGAGAATGAAAAAGAGTAAAGATAGCTTAAGGGACTTATAGTAAGTACATCATCAAGCACTGAATATACATATTATAGGAGTTCCAGAAGTAGAAGACAGAGAGAAAGGGGGAGGAAGATTATCTGAAGAAATAACAGCCAAAACTTTCCTAACCTGGTGAAAGAAACAGACCTCCATCAGCAAAGCCCAAAAAGTACCAAATAAGATGAGTCCAAAGAGATCTATGCCAAGACATATTAAATTATCAAACTTGTCTCTTAAAGACAAAGAGAGATTCTTAAAAGTAGCAATAGAAAAGCAATTTGTTACAGAGAACTTCCATAACATTATCAGTTAATTTCTCAGCAGAAACCTTGCAGACCAGAAGGGAGTGGGGTTGATATATTCAAAGTGCTGTAAGAAAACAAACAAACAAAAAACTATCAACCAAGAATACTCTATCTGGCAAAGCTGACCTTCAGTATTGAATGAAAGTTAAAGAGATTTTCAGAAAAACAAAAGCTGAGGAGTTCATTACAAGACCAGCTTTATAAGAAATATTAAAGGGAATTCTTCAAGGTGAAATTAAATGACAGTAATTAGTAACAGGAAAACGTGCACATATAAAAGTCACTGGTAAAATAATTATATAATCAAATTCAGAATACTCTAATATTGTAATGATGATGTGTAAATCACTTACAACTCTAATATTAAGGTTAAAAGACATAGGTAACTATGACTATAATAATGTGTTAATATAAACACAATATGCAAAGATGTAAACTGCATCATCAAAACCATAAAATGTGTGGGAGTATAAAAATGTGTGTTTTAAAGTTAAATTGTTGGCTTAAAATAGATTGTTATATGAATTAGATGTTTGATGTGTCATGGTAACCACAAAGCAAAAAATGTATAGTAGATACATGAAAGATAAACAGAGGGTTTCCCTGGTGGCACAGTAGTTGAGAGTCCACCTGCCGATGCAGGGGACGCGGGCTCGTGTCCTGGTCCAGGAAGATCCCACATGCCATGGACTGGCTGGGCCTGTGAGCCATGGCCACTGAGCCTGTGTGTCCAGAGCCTGTGCTCTGCAACTGGAGAGGTCACAACAGTGAGAGGCCCACGTACCGCAAAAAAATAAAATAAAATAAAAGAAAGATAAAGAGAAAGTGATCAAAGCATACCACTGCAGAAATCATCAAATCTAAAAGAATAGAGCAAGAAAGGACAAAAGGAAAATAAGAAACAACAAAACAACCAGAAAATAATTAACAAAGGGCAATAGTAAGTATATATATATCAATAATTACTTTAAATAAATTAAATTCCCTAATCAAATACATAGAGTGGCTTAATGGATGGAAGAAAGAAAGAAAGGGAGCGAGAAAGAAAGGAAGGAAGGAAGGAAGGAAGGAAGGAAGAAAGAAAAGAAAAACCAAGAACCTTACTATATGTTACATACAAGAGACTCATTTCAGTTTTAGGGACAATCCTAGACTGAAAGTGAAGGGATAAAGAAAGATATTCCATACAAATGGAAACCAGAAGAAAGCAGGGTAGATATAGATATATTTATTTCAGGCAAAAGAGACTTTATGCCAAAAACAGTAACAAGAGATAAAAATGTCATTATGGGTCAATTAATTAAGAGGATATAACAATTATAAGTATTTATGTACCCAACATTTGAGCACATAAATATCTAAATTAAATGCTAACAGATCAGAAGAAAGAAATAGACAGTACAAAAATAGCAGGGGAATTCAACACCCTAGTGTCAACATTGGATAGATCATCCAAACAGAAAATCAGTGAGGAATCATTGTACTCAAATTATAGGTTGGACCAGATAAACCTAACAGACATATACAATACATTCCATTCAATAGCAGCAGAAGAAAAATTCTTCTCAAACACACATGGAATATTCTCCAAGTAGGTCACATGTTATGCCACAAAACAAGTCTTAATAAACTTAAGAAGATTGAAATCATATAATGCATCTTTTCTGACAACAATGATATGAAAGTAGAAATCAATTAAGGGAGGAAAATTGGAAAATTAACAAATATGTTGAAATTAAACAATAAGTCCCTGAATAACCAATAGGTCAAAGAAGAAATCAAAAAAGAAATTTTAAAAATATCTTGATACAAATGAAAATGGAAAAACAACATACTGAGATCTACAGAATGTAGCAAAAGCAGTTTTAAGAGGAAAGTTTATAGCAATAATCACCTACATTAAGAAACAAGAAAGATCTCAAAAAAAACAACCTAACTTTACATCTCAAGGAACTAGAAAAAGAAAAACTAAGTGTAAAGTTAGTAGTAGGAAGGAAGTAAAAATCAGAGTAAAAATAATTGAAATAGAGACCAAAAAAACAACAGGAAAAAATATCAATGAAAATAAGAGCTAGATTTTGAAAAAAAAAAACAAAATTGACAAAAATTTAGCTAGATAAGAAAATAAAAGAGAGAAGGCACAAATAAGTAAAATCAGAAGTAAAAGAGAAAACATTACAACTGATGGCACAGAAATATAAGGACCATAAGAAACTACTATAAACAATTGTATGGTAACAAATTAAATAACCTAGAAGAAATATATAAATTCCTAGAAACATATAATTTACCAAAACTGAATCATGAAGAAGTAGAAAACCTGAACAGATTAATTGCTAGTAGAGAGATTAAATCAGTTATCATAAACATCCCAACAAAGAAAAATTACCATATAAATAAAATGAAAAATAAAAATCATATAATTATTTCAAAAGATGAAAAAAACACATTTGACAAAATTCAACCCTGTTTCATAATAAAAATTCTCAATAAACTGGGTATGGAAGGAATATACCTCAACATATTAATGGCTATATATGACAAGCCCACAGCTAACATCATACTCAAAGATGAAAAGCAACAAGCATCTCTAAGCTCAGGAACAAGTCAAGAATGCCCATTCTCACCACTTTTAATCATCACACTGGAAGTACTAGCCAGAGTAATTAGACATGAAAAAAGAAATAAAAGGCATCCAAATCAGAAAGGAAAAAGTAAAATTGTCTCTTTATGCAAATGGCACTATATTGAAAAGCCTAAAGATCCTAGGTCAAAACTGCTAATAAACAAATTCAGTGAAGTTACAGGAGACAGAATCAACATACAAAAATCTGTGATGTTTCCATACACTAAAAACAAACTATCCAAAAGAGAAAATTAAGAAAAAAATCCCATTTACAATTGGATCAAACATAATAAAATACATAGGAATAAACTTAACTAAGGAAGTAAAAGATATGTATACTGAAAATTATAAAACACTGATGAAAGAAATTGAAGAAGATGCAAATAAGTGGAAAGTTATTACAAGTTCATGATTTGAAAGAATTAATATTGTGAAAATGTCCTTAATATCCAAAGTGATCTACAGATTCACAGCAATCCCTATCAAAATTTCAATGACATTTTCTACAGAAATAGAAAAATAATTATAAAATTTGTATAGAATTACAAAAATCCCAAATAGACAAAAAAATTTGAGAAAGAAGACCAAAGCTGGAGGCATCACACTTCCTGGATTCAAATTATATTACAAAGCTATAGTAATCAAAAGAGTATGGTATTGGAGGGCTTCCCTGGTGGCACAGTGGTTGAGTCTGCCTGCTGATGCAGGGGACGTGGGTTCGTGCCCCGGTCCGGGAGGATCCCACATGCCGTGTAGCGGCTGGGCCCGTGAGCCATGGCCGCTGAGCCTGTGCATCCGGAGCCTGTGCTCCGCAACGGGAGAAGCCACAGCAGTGAGAGGCCTGCATACCACAAAAAAAAAAAAAAAAAAAAAAAAAAAAGAGTATGGTATTGGCATAAAAACAGACATATAGATTAATAGAACAAAATAGAGAGTTCAGAAATAAACCCATGCATATATGGTCAATTAATTTTCAACAAATGTACCAAAAATATACAGGGGAAAGAATAAGCTCTTTTGTAAATGGTGATGTGAAAACTGGATAGCTACATGTAAAAGAATGAAACTGGACCCCCATCTTGCACTACTCATACAGATCAACTTAAACTGGATTAAAGACTTGAACATAAGACCTGAAACCATATAGTATGTATCCATGCCATATACTACAAAATGGATGAAACTAGAGGGCAGTATGCTAAGTGAAACAAGACAGGGAGACAAACACAAACACTGTAAGGTATCACTTAAATGTAGAACCTTTTAAAAAAGTCAAACTCATAGAAACAGAGAATAGAATGATATTTGCCAGGGACTGGGACATGTGGGAAATAGGGAGAGGTTAGTAAAAAGGTACAAACTTTCAGTGATAAGATGAATAAGGTCTGAGGATCAAATATGCAGCATGGTGACTATACTTGATAATAATGTGTTAGTTAACTAAAATTTGCTAGGAAAGCAGAACTTAAGTTTTCTTACCCTCAAAACAGGTAAATATGAGAAATGATGATTCACTAGTTAACTGGATGGTGGGAATCCTTCTACAATGTATACATATGTTGAATCATCACACTGTGTACAATAAACAATATCACCATTTTATTTGTCAATTATACCTCGATAAAGTTGAAGAAAAATTCTGGCCAATTTTGAAAATGAATCCCTGTTTTGCTGCTATTTTGCATCTCTAGGAAAACTGCTCGTGAAAAATTGATATTATCATTTAAACAAAGGGTGGACTCTACTGGCATTTTTGTCTTCCTATCACTGTATTGGGATCATGAGTTTTGTCATGCCCATTTTTGTATAATCTCTAAATGAGGTTTGGTGATTCTAAATATATTTTTTGTTTTATTCTGCATAAACAAGGGGAAAATACCATATGGCCTGGACACTGATTTTATGAAAAACTTGAAAGAATTTTATAGGTTTACCCTTGGTACCATTTGATGAGTTTGAAAATACAGTCCCTTCATCTGCCACCTAAAATGACTCTGGAATTAGTATGATCACATAATAAGTTCACATAACGCTTCCCTCCCTTATCAAAACAATCCCGTTGGAAAAGCAAATTTGAAACAGGCTCAATGTGTGGTGTCTTTCAAAAGATGCCCCCAAAAGTGAGTGGAGGCCTCAGTTTGTCCAAATTATTTTTCCACCAAAATGTGATAGAATCATCGATGCATGAAAGAGTGTCTTTTTGCCCATGATTCCCACACATGCTGTGCCCTAAGGAGGAAGATGAAAAGGACGAGAGTCAGAAGTCTCAGGTCTGGTAGTTCCCTCTCTTCGAAAAGCCTCAAATCAAGAAAATGACATGTAGCTTCTTTTACAGTGGGATCAAAAGAAACCTACAGACAGCTGTGTTTTTGTTCACATGTATTTTTTTTTTTAAGCAAGTTTGCAGTTTTAATTTTTGGCCTCAAAGACCAGATGTTGGTGATAATAGAAACTCCCACATGTACTTGAGAGGAAGAAGGAAGAAAGAGAAAGGAGATACTTTACCAGTGAAAGCATGTTTATTTTTTAATTTTTGTAAATTATAAACTGTAACTGTAAAATATCACACAACAGTCGTTTAAAAACATTAGGATCCACCAAGCTCTTGATTCCCAAAAACCCATAGTCAGAGTAACAGATAAAAATGATAAGAAGATGCTGACTGACTTCTTGATGGTTACTCAGTTCAATCAGGTGAGCAAGATGGTCAGTGAACTTGGCTTTGGACTTCTGCATAAAATATGACACACTTAAATTTTATTTGTTTTTTTAAAAATTTTTTATTAAGTTTTCTTTTTACTAAGAAAGAGGGAAAAGGAACTATAAAGATAAGTAGAGCTCCTTCCATGTTTAGGGAGTGGCATGAAAGAAGCTGGGAAAAGAAAGAGGAAAAAAATAATAAAAGCACTTATTTAAAGCAATAGAGTTGCAAAGGGGAGACAAGACAGGTGGAAAATAAAATGGAAGCAGAGTTTGGAAGGTTGTGGTGGAGGTCAAACCCCATAAGGGATTAAGGGTGAGAACTGCAACAACTTTGATGGATAACCATGAATAGTTTTCAAGTGTAGACAAAAGGATATCTGTTTTCTAAAACCCTAACAGTATTTTTATTCCCTCTCTTAAAAATATTCAGTGTATCTTCACTTAATTTGATTAGCAGTGTAACTCAAGGATGGAGAGAAAATGTGAAAAGCATTCCTGCAGATACTGTGGTTTTGATTAGCATCAGATCCTTAGATCTTCACTTTGCCTTTCACAGTTTTGTTTTTTCCTTGTATAGATATAAAAACATCTGTGAAAATATACTCTTTGGCAGACTCAAAATTTGCCATTTAAAAATAATTTCAAAACTTATAATATTTTCCTTGAAGGCCTACACACTGGATAACTATTCACCAGAAATGATGCCTTTGTTTCATTTAGAAGCTAGAGGAAAAATATTACTCTTCAAGGAGTGCAAGACAACGTACTTGGTTTCAAATGCCTCCAGCGTCATTAACTTTATTCCCTAAACCAATTGCTGTAACTCTCTGAGTTTCAGTTTGGTTATTTCTTAATTAGCTGAAAGGTTACCTTATATGCCAAGCAAGGTTTTTGCAAAGAGTTAATTTAAAAATATATATATCTGAGAATATGCCTTGGAAGCAGAAACCATAGTTATATAATTATATGGGACACTTTACAAATAACAAAGAAGAAAAAGGTCACTGATATTTTAATGCCTTCTATGGCATTCAATACCAAGAACTATGTTAAGTGATAGATAGACAAACAGAAGGATGGAAGGACAATTAGATAGGTAGGAAGGTAGGTAGGTAGGTAGATAGATAGATAGATGATAGCTTGAAATCGCTATTGATATAAGATATATGCCATTTTATTCCCATATGATAGGTTGTATTTAGTTGAGGACTGGGATTTAGGGAGACTCAAGTAACTTACCCAGGGTCACACAGCTATAAAATAACCAACTCTTTGTTCCTAAAGACTACTGTCTTTCCTTAATAACATATGAGTCAGAGAGTAGCTTCAAACACATACATTGATTACTTCTTATGATCCTGTGTCTCAACCAGGTGGCTCTTCTGGTCTGGGTTCACTCAACTGGTCCATGGCTGGGGTTCAGCTGGTACAGATGGGCAGACTGGGTTAGCTGGGCTAGCTGGACACCCCCTCCATGTAGTTTCAGGTCAGCCTGAGCTTATTCACCTGATAGTAAAATAGAGTTCCACAGAGCAGTAAGAGAGGCAAGCCCCAGGACACAAGGGCTTTTCAAGGCTCTGCTTGTGTCACATTTGCTAATATCTTAATAATTAAATAAATTATATGGTCAAGCCCAGATACAAAGGTAGCGAAATAGACTCAACCTGTTGATGGGTGAAGCGGCAAATAGATGAACATACAGGAATGGAAGACTTTATGGTCATTTTTTGAAATCTATCAGACCATAACATCTACAATATCACAGAAACCGCACTTATTATTTGTATGTATATATGGATGTTGTACATTTATGTTTGCATATATGTATTTCTACATGTGTTTTGCTTTGGGGGCTTAGGAGGCAATGAAGGGAAACAAGAAAAATGTTTCTAACATCTTGCTTGACTTATATAAAAGAACAAAGGCATCACGGAAGCTCAAACTAATGTCTCAAACTTGGTACTTGGTATGTCCAATGAAAATGTATACGTATTTGTTTTTACCCTTTTTTTGCCCTTCCTCCCACCACTGGAAAACTGGTACACACACTACTTTAATTTTGAATTATTGCTAACATTTAAAAATATGGATAGTGCATGTAAAAATCTGGATTTCTTGTTTTATTTGAAATATTGAAAAGTCTGGCTACACTGGGTTTATATGGCCACATAACCACAATTCACTGAAGATAACTGTTCTTTAAATGGTGTGAAAGCTCCAGTTTACCAGCCTCTGCAAGTATTTTCTTGTATTTCCCTCCTCCTACTGAGGCTGAAGGTTTTAGGAAGAGTGGGCATGAAAGGATGACTAGAAATCGTTTTTAAATGCAGTATTTCTAGCCTCAGTAATCCTTGCTGTAATTATCATCAACCTGAAGTCCCTTAGCCCTGACAAGAAATATTACTATATGGATGATATAATGATCTAGCATAATGGATGCTGGCTATTAGCATCATTAACATCTCTTGAACTTGGTATCATCAATTAATTAAAGGTATGGTTTTGTTCTCTTGAGAATTTAGTAAATTGCATATAATAACATTTGTGTGCATCTGCCAGTGGGGTGAAAAAAAAAATCACTTCGTAGAGAGGCAGGGGATGAGAGCTTCAAGTAAGTTCTGTCTCTAACTGTCAAATCTGAGCAAATCGCTTAACACCAAACTATTTCCCTAACAGTTAAAAGGGAATAATAAAAGAGACTTCATAACCTTCCAGGGATGCCTTTGGTCTTAACAAAAATAAGATAGATGGAATGCACATATTTCTTTGGGGGGAAAAGAGAGGGGAGCTGGGAATCTTAAAAATGTATCTCAGATTCTGCTAGGTTTAGTCATGCTATTTGGATTTAGTAGCAGAATCAACACTAAGAATCTTTACCAGTATCTTGGCTTGTCAAACCTGTATTAAGCAAAGTACTCAGGCTTATCTGATTGCACCTAGATTCAGGTGCACAGGTACCAAATTGCCAGACAAGATCAAAGAGATTTTTTTTCTCTTTTTGACGCATAGTGCCATATACTTGGCCAGAGGATTTCTCACCCCACCCCACTTTTTTTAGCTGTTTACTGTTTCAGTATTACAGAAAGATGGCAACATTCTAAGCCTAATGTATATGAACTCATCTTCTATCTCAGGGGGGAAAGGCATTCATATGAACATTTAAAGGATATTTTTGAACAAAGTATTCCTTCCATCTGAAACAAACCTTTTTAAAAAATATCTGTTTACCTTTCTTTTAAAAATTGAAGTATAGTTGATTTAGCATGTTGAGTTAGTTTCAGGTGTACAGCAAAGTGATTTATATATCTATCTATCTATCTATCTATCTATATATATATTCTTTTTCAGATTCAATTAATATATAATGCTTTGAGTCCTAGAACTTGACTGTCTTTATATGATGGTACTGTGTGCTCTTGGGCTCTTCAGAGCATTCAGTGTTTAAATGGAGGTCAAAACTCAAATTTGGGAAAGCAAGTAATTATTTTCTTAAACTAATCTTTAATCTGGTTTTGGTGTCATGAGGCTATAGTGGATTAAAGATAGCCCTAAAATCTTTGTTACTTATTCTTTTGAAGGGTGAGGCCTATTCCTCTTCCCCTCGAGTTTGGGGGGATACGTTGACTGGCTTTGACTAACAGAATGAAGGATAACTAACAGAATGGAGTTTTCACTGTACAGAAGTGAAGCCATGTTACTCTCGAGGCCAAGCCTTAAGTGATCTGGAGTGTCCATTCTCATCCTGCCTAGATCCTCCTTCTTGAAAGCCCGCCACCAGGCTGTGAAGATGCCTAAGCATCCACATAAAGAGGGTCATGTAAGGACCACACAGGCGCAGTCTAAACTCCCAGCCAGTCGTCAGCACTGTCTGCACGTGCATGAGGAGGTCATTTTGGACCTCCCAGCAGTCCTTGCGGCCAGCTGATACCATATGAAGCAGGTGATCTGCACAGCTGGACACTGCCCACATTCCTGACCCCCAGCATCATGAACAAATAAAATAATTGTTGTTTTAGGTCAATCAGTACAGGAGTAGTTTGTTACACAGCAGTAGAAAACCAAAACACTCCTGAAAACATTTTATTGGGGCTGGTGGGAAATTGGTTACAAGTGGCTTATTTTTATTTCTATGAATGTGTTGGTGATTAAGTATTATGTTTGAATGGATGACCTGATGGATGACCACAAAGTGGATGATCTTCACGTCCTCTGCATTAAACGTAAGAATCTGACAGAGTTGGTCCAAGGAATTCTTGTTATAAAGGATATTTGTTTTTATTTACTCAGTCTTTGAAAAGGCATTCTTTTGTTCTCATGTTTTGAGGAGAGTGTGTAGGGGGAGGAGAGGTCAGTTCACTCATTTCAAAAGGGTCACTCATTTTCAGTGGTCCTCTCGGGATCCATAGGCAGGGACACGGGTGGGACAAGCAAATCAAAAATGAGCAGTTCTGTTTTCCTATATATTCTTTTGGCAGCAATTAAGGAAACAAAGAGCCTTATAAGTATCTCCTGTCTGAAACGTGCAAGTCCACTAGAAGGAATTCAAAGCCCAAAAAGGTGGGCAGCTGCTCTGCGAACTCACACATTCTTTCCTTGCAGCCAGTAAATGAATCACATCATTATCTTTCCTTTTATATGAACATTTCAATTGAGGATAAAACACACAGAGGGTGCAGGCAGACATTCAGGATGTAACTTTTTCAAAACATAGTATTTCCAGCCTACGTTATGGCATCTGCGTTCCCCAACTCAAAGCATAATTTGGCAGTGAATACAAATACATTCACATAAGCAGACGATGTCACAAGCCTGAACAGGCTGATTTCAAAGCAGAGTTTTCAGTTAATGGGTGTATTTGGTGTAATGTTGACATCTACATTGTAGTGGGAACTGTGGCTTTGAAATTACTCAGCTTCCCTACCATTGTAAACTATCTTACTCTGCAAAACCCTCAGAGTGATGATGCTTTTAAAGTAGGCTTCAGGTATAAACTATGCCTTGCAAATAATGGAAAGTAGAATTATTTTATAAAACAGAAGGCTGAGGCAAAGACACTTTAAAAATGAGTTGGTGCTCACAGCCAGGACAAACTCGGGATGCTTATAACAATTCATATGCTTCTATTCTATTAGATCTCAGAAATTGCTCCCTGATCAACCATTTCCCAGTCAAAATCATGCAATCATTGGTTGATGCCTATAAATAACCTTCTTATTATTTCTTCCTTCTACCAAGTAATAAGCCATTTTACCCTCTTCAGCCTGGGGGCTGAAATTCTCTAACTTTCATCATCATGAAAACTGGAGTTAGAATCACGGGTATGATCATCATCATGAAAACTGGAGTTAGAATCACGGGTATGATTAGTCTTGAGTAATGCATTAATTATAAAGTAAAATATGACATCCTACAAAGGAAGAAAAGCTCAGCCTAGCTTTGACTTTTTATGTTTTTAATTTGTTAATAAGGAATTAAATAAAAATCGAATTCACAATAGCAGTTAATTGTGTAGGTTAGGAATTCTTTAGCTTAAGAATTTATAAACCATATAACTTTTCTGAGCATTTACTATATACCAGTCAATGGCTTTTCATGCTTTTTCTCCCTCATTAATTCCTAATAAGAACCCTCTTATTTAGAAATTCTGTCTTTCTTTTTTTGAATTTTATTTTTTTATTTTTTACACAACAGGTTCTTATTATTTACCTATTTTATACATATTGGTGTATACATGTCAATCCTAATCTCCCAATTCACCCCACCACCAGTCTCCCCACTCCGTGTCTTTTCTTATAGTTGAGGAAACTGAAGCTTAGCAAGTTCAAGTAGCTTGGCTGAGTTACTGTCATTATAGGACAGAGTTGGGATTTGAACCCAGACTTCACTGACTCTAGGCTTGTGGTCCTAAGCCTTCTGTTTACTGCCTTCCCATCGCTGGTACTGGCACTGCAAACCCCTTGCCTTCTCCAGACTCAGTAAGTGAAAGCATCATTATTTTCCACCTAAGGTAAGTTAAAACAGCAACAAAAAAAGGATCACTGATTGCTCAGGAAAAATTGAAGATATCTGGTCATGAGTGATTCTACAGAGAATCCTAAATTCACTGAGAGTGCGATACTGAGTAATTTGGAGACATTAGACTTTGGAAGTACAATTTCAATAACTAACACAGCAACAGAGTGACTGTATGTGAGCACAGATGTATTACCTGTATCATTTCATGAGTCCATATAGAAATGCCATGTGATGGAAGGGTTGAAGCCACATAAATTGCCATGGATACTGTCTCTAGGTTCCACTGCAATGCTACAGGCAAGACATCATTCCAACAAACCTCCATGCCGCTCTGGAGAGGTGCTGGCCTCCTTATCCCCAAGGCTAAGAACCACTTCTCTGTTTGACATCATCATTATTTTAGACTTGGTTATTTTCAGAATGATGGAATTAATCTGGGGAAAATTCAGTTGGGCATATCAGGAATCCTGGCATCGTTAGGCAATGGAAAGGAAGAAAATAGAGCAGCTTTGTGAAATCTGACCAGCCTAGTGGTGTGTGTGTGTGTGTGTGTGTGTGTGTGTGTGTCTCAAGTGGAATGCTTATCCTTATTTGCCCCTTTAGTTGCATCTCATCAGCAAAATGAGCTGTTGTTCATCAGCCCGTTCTTATTGTCATTGCCTGGAAGAAGAGCATCCAGCTGGCAATTTCTAGCACTTGCTGTTTATAACCAAAGTTTCATTGCTCTTTGATGAGAAACAAAGAGAAAAAAAAGACTGACATGTAGGAAACTAGTAACTGAAAAGAAGGTATATTCATTTTGGTGAGAGAATATAGCCCAATTCTTAATGAGTAGTCAAGGAAAAGGGTCTTAGAATGCTTAGTTAAAAGTGTATAGTAGGACATTTGTTCTCCTGTGTTACACATTAATGTGATTTTAGTGTATTCTCATTCCTCATCCTTAATCTTAAGATTAAGAGGCCCTGATGTGCCTCTATATTATCTAACCATCACCCAAACACTGAATTTGTCACTATTCCCACTGCCATCCTCACCCCTCAACACACCCGTGAACTCATTTCAGTGAGCATCAGCCCTTGGTCAGTGGTTTTACTGGGGGCAGTCTACAGCTGTAGGGCTTGCTATGTACATTCCCCAGTGTGATGTCTGCCTTTGCTTTAGATGAAATTCAGCTCTACAGTCGTTGAGATATATTATCGCTCAGTGCTTGAGGTACGGGTTTAAGTACTCAAGATCCAAAATGTTGACCTTCAGATTAACTAATAACTCATGAAATGAAGGGGAAAAAAACAAACTTGGCACAAATTAGGAATTCCAAAAGTACATGTAGAGAATGCATGGATTTGTAAATGAACAAATAGGACACTGTCCTCATTCTTCTCTGATACAGGAAAAGGATAAAAGTCAGAAAGGGCAGGAGTGGATACTTCAGCAAACTAGTTCTGGAAGAACAGACAGCCAGGTGAGCAGAGATGGAGATGGTCCAGGAGATGAAGCGTAACAGGGATACCTTGGACCCCTTGTGATTAGACTAATCTGACTCCTTAATATTCCAGGGAGTGTAGACTGTCTCTAATAATGATACTTTAAATGATAACTCAGCTAGGTGTCTGTGAAATAATAAGCAGAACTTTTCTGTTCAAATGAGTCTTACCAACTTTAAAATGTAGTACAGAAGTAAGTAGCTCCAGTGCTTTAATACTTAAAAAGCTGGCACAAAGCCATGGATTATCAAACATTTGTTTCTATAGTTTGACTAAGTCCAGTGAGTTCATATAATTTTTTTTTTCTCAGCTGACTCAAATAACACAGTGAGATAAGCTGGACAAACATGTGTATCCTATAATATGGATGAGGGAACTAGGAGTCAGGAACTTTGGAAATAATAAGTTGTATTTGGTTGCAGTAACAGGGAAAATATGAGTTGTACTCTACTACTGATTAGTAGGATAACAGATGGTGGAGAATAAATTAGCCCTTGGAAAATTAAACCTGAGGCTATTTTAAACACAAGAGATTTTTGCAATTGGGTGTTGAGAGCCACAACAATAAAATAAAATAAATGATGACAAGTTGGATCTGAACTTTAAAGCATTCCTTCCAAATAGTTTGTTAGTTGAGAGTGAAACAAAATACAAATGTTTCTCCCACTTAAAATGTATGTCAGATTGTCCTCCACTCAAAACTTGTAATGGTTTCCCAACTGAATCAGAGTAAAAGTCAGTGTTCTACAAATTGGCTGCTCTTTACCCTTCTGACTTCCTGTTCTGTTATTCTCTGTTTTTATGAGTGCTGTGAAGGTTGCTTTCATGGTTCAACGTAACTGGGATAAGGGATATCCAGACAGCTGGCAAAACATATTTCTAGGGAACTTGGTGGAGATGTTTCTTGTTTTGATTCAGTAGACCAAATAAAGATCTTCCCTCACCAGTGTAGGTGGGCATCTTCTAGTCTGTTGAGGGCCCCAATGCAACAAAAGAGGGAAAAAAGGGTGAATTTTCTCTTCTTGAGCTGGAAAGTCCATCTTTTCCTGCCCTTGGAAGTTGGTATTCCCAGACCATTGAACTCTCAGACTTACACTAGTGATCCTATGGTTTTCAGGGCTTCAGACTCAGACTGAATTATACCACCAGCTTTTCTGGTTCTTCAGCTTGTACACAGCAGACTGTGGGACTGCTCAGGCTCCATAACCACATGAATCAACTCCTATAATACATTTCCTCTTATATACATCTATATTTAGCCTATTGGTTCTGTTTCTCTGGAGAACCCTAATAACACAAGTGCCAAGCAGTTACAAACACTAACTCATTAAGTTTCATAACAACCTAATCGGGTGGGCACAATTATTAACCCATTTTATAGATGAAGAAATTGAGACACAGAGCAATTAAGAAAGTTTCTTGAGGTCACACTACAAATGAATGGTTGACAGAGGCACTGGCAGTCTGTCCCAAGGATCTATTGTCTCATGGACTGAGCAATACTGTCTCTTGAGCAATCAGCCCGCTCCAACTACATGGGCCTCCTTGCTATTATTCAGACATAACAGGCAGCATCCATCTCAATTCCAGTTTTTTCTGCCTGGCAAGTCCTTGCCTTTACACATCTTGTTGGTTCATTCCCTCTTCTTCTTCATGCCTTTGTCCATGATGTCTTTTTTTTATTATTATTCTAGTTGAAATTGAAATTTCTAACTCCCTTTTCCCCTAGTAGGAGTCCTTAACCCCCTGAGGTGCTTTCTTTTATCAACAGCACTTATCACCTCAGACATTGCAATTATTTCAAAATTAATCTGTTCTTTTCCTGTCTCCCAGCAAATAGAACGTAGTTTCAGGTAGGCAAGATCAATTCATGGTTGTATCACTAGTACCTAGAACACTGTCCAGTACATTGTAGGCACTGAGATGTTAGTTGAAAGAATCGATGAACTTGTTGAAATCACTGCAGGTGTCTCCTCAGAAATTCTGATTAGTGTGTCAGAGGTTGGCCGTATATATCTGAGTTGAAAAAACAAAACAAAATATCAACTCAGGTGATTCTAATGCAAGTGATTTACAATGTTGTAAAACTTTGTGTTAAGGCAAAAAAAAAAAAAACTTTTTGAAAAACAACTGTCAACTCCAGTTAATCTTTCATATCTTTAAGTTTGGATTTTCTTATGTAGTATTTTTCTCATTGGTATCTGATATTAAGAATTTATATTAATGTAGTAATGAAGTTAGAGCACTTGAGTTGACATTTACTACAAAGAATATATTCCAAGTTACTAATTATATCAAGTAAGATCTAGTTACCTCTCAAAATATCCTTGACTATCAATGTAAATATGAAAAATTTCTTAAGACTAACTCATTATATAGATTAAAAGTTAATCCCATTTAATGACTGATAAGAATTTATATTCCTATAACTTGAGTGCAACTAGTGAATTTGTAGTCTAAATTTCAAGTGAGAAGTCCATGTTTTCTGAAATTGTTTGTAGTGATGTGAACTTACATTCAGATTTTCTCAAAATCTATAAGAAAAACCTGTCTGAAGATGTAACCAAAACACTACCCTAGCAAGGATGAGAAAAAATACTGGGGGAAAATGAAAAAAAAAAATTGAGTGGATTGAAGAAGAATAAGATGAAAGAAGAATACTAAGAATTATGAAACTTTATAGCAGAGTTTTCCTTAACATTGTTTTAACACAGTAAAAGTTTAATCCATCAATATTAGGATACTCAAGTACCATATAAAATTAGGATAAGACACACCAAGTAGACTGAGAATGAAAATGGTTGCTAAGTAGTCACATTTCACCTGAGAAGCTTAGGATATGTAGAGCAGAGGAACCGAGAAAGAGTTATCACTAATTTCGAGCAATAGTGGTGTTTCTTTGCTTTTGCCCAATAAAGGCTCTAATTTCAGCTTGGATCACAAGCAAGAAGTGACATTTGTATTCATCTCAACCTGTGAGAATATCTGATTAAACCAGACAGAACAAAACTGGGATCATGGAACAAACATACAAGAGAAAGAACAGAGAGACAGAGACAGAGAGATAGACCACTACGTCATCGCATGTCTATTCCCTTTATTGAGTATTTATTGAGTTTAATAGTGTTTTGCATCATATAATGGAATATAATGTAAAGGCTTCCATAAATAGCAATTGGTAAATACTTGATAGTTATTGAGTAAATGTATACACTCAGAGGAAGACTTACTCATATAGTGTCATTTAAAAAGTGGCTATTCAGAACAGAACATCGGGTGCTGGAACAAGATGAAGATCATTCTTTTGAGTGGTTAAGAGATAAAACAATTCTATAGGGAGAGGAACCTAGAGACTAATATGAAGGTCCACTGAATGCTTTTTTTTTCCCTTTTATGTACATAGATAAATGTGTAATCTAAAATGTACATATAACTCTCACTCTAGAGTTTGACTTCGGTCTAATCTGAATAATTATCCTGGTAGCTTACTGATAAGAAAAATTATTCGAAAGAGGTATATTTTGCAGGTGTGTATATTTTATTTTTTAATATTTTTCCATACTAACAACTTAGTCGAACCAAAAATGAATTGGTTAACAACCAATGAACCTGAGGAAGACCCTCAGACCTCAGATGAGTGGATGGCGCCAGCTGACACTTTGATTTCAGTCATGTGAGGTCTTGTTACAGGCTGAATTGTGTCCGTACCGAAATTCATATATGTTAAAGCCCTAACTCCCAGCACTTCAGAATGTGGCTGTATTTGGGGATATGTCCTTGAAAGAGGTAATAAAGTTAAAATGAGGCTGTTAGGGTGACCCTTAGTCCAGGGTGACTGGTGTCATAAGAAGAGGAAATTTGGACACAGTGAGAGACACCAGGGAAGCACATGCCAAGAGAAAAGCCCATTTGCAGACACAGAGAAGACAAGAATTCAGTTAAGCCCTGCCTGGGCTTCGGACCTACAGAAACTATGAGATAATTAATGAATGTTGTTTAAAGCCACTAAGCTTGTGGTAATTTGTTCTGCAGCAATAGAAAGCTAATAGAACATATAATTACAACCACACCCTCTTGGAGCTTACAGCTAAGCAGAGTATAGTAAGGAAACAGGCTACTACTAATGTCAATCCCCAGAACACAGATGAGCAAATGAGATTTGACAATATTATCTCATATTTTCCACATTGCTATATATAAATATATGATATTAAATATTGTGTCCTATAATGTGCAAGCAGATAGAGAAGTTAAATTGCAAATATATATATATATATATTACAAATAAGTAAATATATATATAGTGTATGTGAGTGTGTGTGTGTACACACATACACACCCATACACACACCCACACAGATGAGTGAATATGTAGTCATTGCTCCATCACTAAAATGAGACATTAGATTTACAATGTCCGTATTTTTTCAGCTCTATAATCTTACCCTGGTTGCTTTTTTATAATGGCTGTTTTGTCAGGTAGTATTCCACTAGTCAAGACTCTCTCTTAATGTCCATTCTGTATATTAGTATAGGAATATACATAATATTCACAATGTTCACAATGATCTTGAGGAATTTTAGGGTACTGCATTTCTTTTGAATTGTTGTGAAAACATAAAAGTTACATTCAATAGAACTTGTATTTATGTAAATAATAATAGATGATCTTTGTTTAAGTATATGGAATTATTTAATAAACTTAAATATGGAATTCTGTAACTAAACTGGATAATAGAAAAATGTCTGTAATTGTTATTACTTACCTCAAAAAAATCTTTAGGAAAGAGGACTAGTATTTTTTGGAACGCTGTGTCAGCTCTGAGTAAGCCACACTACATACTTGTTCTTATTATAACTCAGAGGAAGCTGAGAATGACAGCTAATACGTATAAAGTACTTTATCACTTCTCAGATGAGGAAACTGAGTCTTAAGGGAATTTAAGTCGTCTCATTGCTGATAGGTAGTTATTCATATATTATATCTATCTCTGTCCAATTCCAAAGGGCATGATCTCAATGACAAGATATTTGAAATCTGTAGATATCTGTGCCTGATGCTTGAAAACTACCAGAATCTAAAAAAACACAGACTCCTAGAAGTTTGCAAGTCATCCAGAGTTTGGTACCAAGAAAAGCAAGCGTCTGAAACAGTTGATGAATTGTTCCAAATTTTACTTGATCACTGAGTTTTTAAAAGCCAAACCCAAGAGACCCTATCAGCCAAAGGCTAAAAACCATTGCTCTGCCTTTAAGGAGGAAATTTAAGTATATTCAGAACAAATACTACACCACCTACCTGCCTCACCTCAGCTCTTCAAAATCGTCCTCTGAGCTGCCATCCCAGTTTCTTGGAGGGTCTGGTGGTCAGACGGCCACTGAAAAATGGAAAGGACGTCTCCTATGGGTTGGTCAGAACAAATGTTCTGCATGTAGACAGAGACCCTTTTTCCTGGAGTACTTTTTCAAATTATCTCTTTCCTTTCTTTTGTTTGAAAAAGGTAACACAGATACTGTTCTACAGAATTCATTTTCCCCTTAAAACTTATAAAGTTCTACCAACCAGAGGTGTTTGAAGGAAAGGTCATCCTGTGAAAGGAATAATTTTTCCCTTGGAAGATATTTTTTTTTTCAAAATTCTTTATTGTATAAAAAGCTCATTGAGCACTAGTTTCTCTTTACAGAAATTAAGCTTCTATAGCTTATGAATTCAAATGCAGTACAGGAGACTGAGACATTTTAAGATCCATTAGGTTATCAAGCCTATCTTTCTGTAGCAAACTTTAAATTCTCTCTGCAAGGTGATTAAAAGTAACATTTAATAACAGGTCAGTTGACAAGTAATTATTTAGCACCCACAGGGTGTAGAGTTCTATTCAAGATGCTCAGATTTAAAACCTTTGAAGTTACATAATGGGAAGGAAGACAATAATGTCTTTTTCTCTGAACATGGGAACAATATTCAGTCTTATTCTCTCCCACATTTTGGGAAGATAGGCTGTCAAAAATTATGCAAAAATTTAATAATAACTTACCTTTTTACAGTGTTCTCTTCTTTGTCAAATTCTTTTACATTCTGTTGTAGGATCAAAATACTCCTTCTATGGAGTAGAGAATGCATTATGTTCCTATATTTCAAATGAGGAAACTGAGGCCCAGGACGATAACTTATACAAGTACATTCCCTGGGCAGAAATCTCTCATCCACAATACCCTACTCATATCTCTTAATCTAGTTCATTCTGACTCAAACTTCAGCTTGCTAAAGTCCATAAAATGAGATTAGATCTTCTCTATTCGAAGTTCCCTTAGTTCTCTGCATTTACAAAGTGTTGATCACTGTAGTTAAACTCTGAGTTTATATAATTAAGCTCAGTATAAGTGACCAGAATGCCAGGACAGAGATCATCTTTCAGGTTTTGCTTACCATTGCCTCTCAGTGCCTATCATAGAACTTGAAACATTCTAAGTGTTTAATAAATATGGTTGGAACGTTAAAAACATTTCTTTGGCTCCATGATTTTCACTCCAATTGGGTTGCAAGTTACAGGAGAGAATAAATGTCTGTTGTATTGCCAATCTCATGGCATTCAGCAAACTAAACATGTTCAATAAACATGTGTTTAATGAATGAACTAATGTTGAATGCATTTCCCACATATGATACTCTAGTAACCCCATCAGGAAAGGCAAAACTGTGGCAAACTTGTTTGCAGTAAATGTCCGCCAATGGCTATTCTTTTCTTGTTGTTTATTTATTTACTTATATTGGTTTGAAACATATGAAATTGTCTTTGATGTAGACAAAAACTGTTAAACACAATCAGTTTCATAAAGTTCATCAACTTAATACTTTCTACCACCAACTTAGATCAGTCTTAGCACAGTGAAATTTAGTTCTGAACTTCCTGATGAGTAAGACAAGAAAGAAAAACATGATAGATTCAGACTCATTTTAGTGACCAAGTTGAACTGCTTATGATCCACCTAGTTACCAATGCATTATAAAATGTTGTGATGATAAAAAACAAACAAACAAACAAACAAAAAAAAAATGTTGTGATGTTTAAGCATTAAGTTCTACAATCCAATTCCATTGGATCTTCTCCCAGAAGTCAGGACTTTGGTTCCACTTATAAACAAAATATTGAACTCGAGGTAATTATTTAGCTCAATTTGTATTATAAAAACTATTTTCTTGAGAAGTAGATTTATTTCCAGATGAGTGGATTTAGCTTCACAGTCCATATGTATGACATTCACCAGATAACTTTGAAATTGTTTGGTTCGTAATCTTTATTCAAATATTTTAACATAGCTAGAAAACATCCCCTAGCCTTCATGGGCCTAAGGATCCTGAGCTACATTTTGACTTGCTTCTCTCTGTGTTCCCACAACTTTTCTTTTCATCTTCTAACTACCAGTTAGAAGGAGATTTAAACCCCCAAATTCCAATATCCTCTGAAGATTAAATTTATTTCTATAATAAGATGTTAAAAGGGGTGGGATACTTTCTAATTTTTATATTTCTAAAATGAAATTCAAAGTTTGTCTTGAAATAGTCAAACAGAAAGTAGTCTTAAGAAAAAATGAGAAAACAACAATCTATAAGAGTATATTAAGTTAAACAGTAGCTTCCCAAATTCATGTCCACTCAACAATCTGTGAATGTGACCTTAATTTGGAAATAATGTTTTGCTGATATACTCAAGTGAAGATGAGTTTATACTGGATTAAGGTGGGCCCTAATGCAATGACTGTCATCTTTATGGGAGATTAGGATTGACATACATACACTACCATGTTTAAAATAGAGAGCTAGTGGGAACCTGCTGAATAGCGCAGGGAGTTCAGCTCAGTGCTCTGTGATGACCTAGATGGGTGGGATGGGGGGTGGGGTTGGAGGGAGGTCCAAGAGGGAGGAGATATATGTATACATATAGCTGATTCATTTCATTGTACAGCAGAAACTAACACAACATTGTAAAGCAGGGGTCCCCAACTCCCGGACGCCAACCAGCAACTGTCCGTGGCCTGTTAGGAACAGGGCCACACAGCAGGAGGTGAGCAGTGGGTGGGCGAGCAAACGAAGCTTCATCTGCCGCTCCCCATCTTTCACATTACCACCTGAACCATCCCCCCCATCACTTGCATTACTGCCTGAACCATTCCCCCCTCCCCCTACCATCCGTGGAAAAATTGTCTTCCATGAAACCTGTCCCTGGTGTCAAAAAGGTTGGGGACTGCTGTTGTAAAGCAACTCTACTCTAATTAAAAAAAATAAAAAAAAATTGACTTTCAATTTTTGATAAAAAAAAAGAAAAAAAGGAGGGAATTTCTGGCACAGATCACACAGAGGAAAGATGGCCGTGCAAAGCTGAAGGCAGAGACTAGAGTTAGGCTTCCACAAACTGAGGAACATCAAGGATTGCCGTGACCACCACAGGCTAGAAGAGGAAGGGAACGATTCTACCCTAGAGATGTTGGTGGGAGCCCGGCCTGGTCGACACATGGATTTCAGATTCTGGCCTCCAGAAAAGGGAGAGAATAAATTTCTGTCTTTTTAAGCCACCCAGTTTGTGGTCATTTGTTATAACGGCTTTAGGAAACATACAATGAGGGGAAAAAAGTAGAAATTGTGCTTTCTTTCCTTTCCATGAACTAGATTTCAAGGTGAAAACATTCTCAAGGACACCAGGTTTTTCTCAATCTCCACCCATGAGAAGAATCACTGAAATTTGGAAGGTGGCAGACCTATAAAATTTTTGAACTTGAGGTTAAAAAGAGTAAGTCATAGAAGTTGTTTCTTGGACTAATAATAATAATATCTTACAATCTTGTAGCATTTTCTACTAATTTGACCCTCAGGCACCCTTAGATGTAGATAAGGCAGCTAATCAAACTCTCAAGTGGCAAATGAAAAAACAGATTCGGAAGGATTAAATTATTTGTTTGAGTTGTTCAACAAATCAATATAAAAACCTGAATGGGAGACTAGATGTCCTCACTCACAGTTTTAATTTTATGGTTTAGCTATGAAACTCCTAAATAGGTGTGACTAGCTTACCTTTTTCTGACATAATATTTGAGCTTCTGTTTAAACTTGGGACCAGAAACCTTGCGGGCTGTGTTGTTTAACCAGGGAGACGTTCATGGGGCTATGGAGGGAAGGGGAGATTCAACTCCTCTGAACTAACACATATCGAGTATCTATTATAAAATATACTTGAGAGCACTGGAAAATGTATGTGGATTGGGAATTAGATCCCTATGACAGGCAAAGGCCATTGAAGAAAATGAGAATTTAAAAGAAATGAAAGCATAGAGTCCAAAAGTTGCTGCACATGCTCTTGGGAATATGATTTATGGCAAGAAACATAAAAAGCACATAAAAAACAACAGAATAAAAAACAGTGGTCCCCAGCTGTTAGGCCACAGAAAAATCCCAAGCTAAAAGCCAGAGATTCCTCTGAGGAATTTATTAAAGACAGTAAGACCAGAACTCCTGTTCAGGGGATTCTGATTCAATAGATCTACAGTCAAGCCCGTTGGGAGATTCGGATGCTTAAGCAAGTTTTGTCATTCTTGGTTCAGAAGTGGTATAAGGCTGCACCAGTGGTTTACCAGGGTTGCTCACAAGTCAAGCTCTTCCTGCCCTCATTGGTACACACCCACAATTACCTAATATCCCCACCAGGCAGGGCCCAAGGAAGGTCATATACATAATAAACAATGATGGGGAAACTGAGGCTGAGGATTTAGTTCAATTCCTCTTACATCAGGAACAGAGGAAAAACTGCCTTTTTTTCTTTTTTTGTACAGTATTTTTTATAAGATTTTCATCTCTTTTTCACTAGGCAATAGAGCCTATATAGAAGGGTACTCTTTGTTTTATCTGAAATCAGTCAGTTGGTAAATCGTAAAGTAGGAGATACGTAGACCTTATCCATAACCCTTTTTAATATAGTTCACCCATTCATCCATCAAAACACTCTTTCAACATGTTGTGGAATATCCAATAGGCAGGCAAAGCAAGTTCAGAGGGCACAATGTGGTAGGATTGATGAATTCGTTCAAAAGAGAAAACAGACTATTTTTGGCCTTTGGAATTTACTAGATTTATTTAATAGTTATATTTTAAATTCTGAATTGTATATGACAGAGGTGCCATAATCTTTTCAGTATTCAGGGTTTCTAAATATCTTAATCAAATTTATCCTTTAACTTTTTGTCAGCTACCAATCACCACAGCTTCTGGATCTCTCTTTTTTCAACTAATGTTTATGTGTTCAAAATATTTTCACTCATTCCAAAATTAAAATTGCCTTGAATAGGATTTAGTAAACTAATTCACCTGGAAGAAATGTCAGACTCCCACTTCCAGGGGTATTTGTTGTATGGTCCTTTCTTCTCTCCAACCCCAGAATTTTAGGCATAAGTGGTAAGTCCATCTATTTTGAGGCCATGTTGCCTTCCAAGTTCTCCTTAAATTATATTCAAAGACAGGTGTCTATGTTAGCTATTCTTGAAGCCACTTCTGAATGCTACAGCAAACAAACAAAAAAATGCAAGTGTTGATATCACTTTTTTCTTCAGTTTTTAGTTTTTCTTTCTGCTAATGAGCTAGCTTAGGCTGCATGTTGGTTTATTAAATGCTTGAATCACTCCAGTTAAAAGCTATTGACTATGTTCTTAATTATTAACCACCTTCAATATTGCTTTTCCAAGAATTCAAAGTGATTTTATAGGAGTTCAAATAATGATCTAGGGACTTGAAAATCTGAGAAAGCCCTAATGCTTTGGTATTCTTCAGAACATGGGGTCTATAGAACCTATCTCTCTTGTAATTTTTGTAGTATCCACAATCTCACTGGAAACCAGAATAATTTATCTTATAAATTTTGATCGCCTTTGGCTTCTGGTCCCAGTTACAATGAGAAAACAAAGAACAGAAATTGAACTTGGAGTTAAGAAGCTCAGAAAGTGCTTGGTATGGGATTACAGAGACAGATTTTTTTTTTAATTTCTCCTTTTCCTTCTTTCAATTACATACACACACACACACACACACACATACACACACACAGATCAATATGGCTTTATAATCAGGGAAGAAGGCAGTTAACTTCGAACTGTTGCATGGATTGAAAATCACTGTAAATATTAATAAGAGAATAAATGTTGATCCTGGATCTTTAAGTTTGGGGATCTATCCAAGATAGAGTTAGCAACAGAAAAATAGGTAATACTCTAATGATGGCTAATTAGCCCCTGCTTTGGAATTTCAGTTCCCATAGGATGTCTCTAATGATTATTTTCCACTACCATTACCTGCAGAGGTTTGTATAACTTGGAGGGCTAAATGTGATGAAACTAGCTCCTTCCAGACTCTCTGACTTTATTATTATCAATGGGTTTTTTTTACAAAAGCAATGAAGCACCTTTTCCTAGCTCAAACCTTAGAGAATATAACAAGGAGTTTCGAATGTGCATATATATACTCCCTTCAAGAGACACATAATTGGAAGTAGTTAACAAATTTCACCAAGAAACCATCTTCTGTAAAGAAGATTGGATAGCCTAACAAGTTTGGAAGACAGGCATAAATTTTGTCCAGTATGTACAATGGAATTTGCATCCTTAGACTGGGACAGACCAACCTGCTTAAGCAGAGACCCTATAATTTATAGTAGTTGTCCTTAATGAGGTCACTGAGAGATCTGAGAAAGCAGGGAGAGTGAAAGTCGTTCTATAATAGAAAACAGAGGTTTCTAAATGCAGTTTGGGAAGACAGAGAAGGGTATAGTAAAAATTAGCATAACAGCCATGTCTATCGAAACATTCTTTACTTCTAAGCTTTCTTTAAATCAAATACTAAGTGGCAATTATTGAAATACAATAGGCACATTCAGACTCTGACAACTCTTAACCATTCTGGGCTTTATAAACCATTTGTCCCAAGTCACGTGATGTCCCCATCACATGAGGGGACTGTATTACCACAGACTTCAATGCCATGTGGAACAATCTAGAGTTCTTGAATGGCTCAATTATTCTGAGGTCATTCAAGACATCTCTATTGAGGCATCCAGTATTTAACATGTGTTTAAATAGACTCTTGGGTCCTGACAAGCATAAATGTATGCAATGGACAAGTTGTCATCTGTTTCGGAGGGAATAGGGCTTTACTTCCTGACTTAGAATTGTTCAATTGTGGGCACACAGGTATGATAATGTGCACAATGAAAAGCCTGATGCTATAAATATTTATTACACAATGGGGTTCAGAAAGGCCTGCATGAGGAATTGAAAAATAGGTAAAGCAGGATCAACTGGCAGCATTTTATGTTCTTCTTTTCTGGTTAGCTCTGCCATATTGTTCAATGTAGAGTCACTTCAGGCAATTCTTAAAATGCTTCACGGTCATCTGGAGTTGATCAGCAATTACACTGTATTTGGAAACTGAGGCTCAGACATGAAACTGACTTATTGCATAATTATCCCTAAATTACTGATGTTCCCTAGAGCAATGGTCCCCAACCTTTTTGGCACCAGGGACCAGTTTAGTGGAAGACAGTTTTTCCACGGACCAGGGGAGGGGGGAATGGTTTCGGGATGATTCAAGTGCATTGATTTATTATGGTTTCTGTGTAGACAAACCTCTCTACTAATTATAATCTGTATTTGCAGCCATGCCCCAGCACTAGCATCACTGCCTCAGCCCCACCTCAGATCATCAGGCATTAGATTCTCATAAGGAGCGTGCAACCTAGATCCCTCGCATGTGCAGTTCACAGTAGGGTTTGTGCTCCTATGAGAATCTAATGCTGCCACTGATCTGACAGGAGGTGAAGCTCAGGTGCAATGGGGAGCGGCTGTAAATACAGATGAAGCTTTGCTCACTTACCCGCCGCTCACCTCCTGCCGTGTGGTGAGGCCAGGTTCCTAACAGGCCATGGACCGGTAACGGGGGTTTGGGACCCCTGTCCTAGAGGTTAACAAAAAAAAGTAAGTTGTAAACTGGACTGGTGAGAACATTCCCTCACCAGGTGACAAATCACCTTGCTGTTTCTCCCCTTTGGCCCTTTTTACCCAGACTCGATCTATGTGCTGTCCTTAGAAACTGGAGGTGTCAGACACACTGGACAGTGATTCACAGAGACCATTAGTGAAAACTAACTCATGAAAGGGTCTTACAGCGTATATATGTGTGTATGTAGAGAGTGGCTCTTTTAAATGTCCAGATATAATCTTAGTCATGGTCTCTTTTCTAAACAACCACATATTACCCACAATGGTTTTCCCATTGCTATCATTAGGGTGATAATAGCAAATCAAAGTAAACTCTTCATGTGTCTGGGAACAGCTGCACCTAAGATATGGAAAAATATTTATCATGGCCAGGGTATTAGTAGGTCTTGTGATCATAAGGAAGCACCAGATATATCATGGGTGGGAGTGAGGTAAGGTGAGTTTGGGGTGTTGGAACTAAAAGTATTATTAGTTGGTCCTAAATAGAGATGGAGGCAGATCTACGTGGCTTTAGGGATTAAAACGCTGGCACCACATTCTATACACACACCCCTTCCCTTCCACATAAGCCTGGCTGATTGTTCTGTTGTGAAGTCTTTTCTCATTAAGGTTACCCTTTGTGATAATGTTCAACAATGTTTAGCCTCTATAAAATTATTTTGGAGACTTGAATAGAGTGATGGAAAGAGGAGGCTGGATTGAGACTTTGCAACATTTTAAAAGTTTCTGGATGACAGATGGATCTTTCCATTTTCCTCTAATCCCAGATCCAGGGTCCATGTTCTTTCCTTTCATATGGATTCTTGTTTATTTCCAATCCAATCCAATTTAACTTAATCCGTCAAGTTTATTTGGAGCAGTTATTAAGTATGTAGTACTGTATAAATTAGTGAGATTCAGGAAGGGAAGAGATATATAAGAAGGTTTAAAAAATATATTAACAAAGCCCTTGGGAGACGTATAAGAACCGTAAGAGAATCAAATAAAACAATATAATTAATTACCAATGTGCATGTATGTGTGTATACATATGCGTGTGCTCATGCCTCCATGTATACATACACACAGAGTAATTTCTTTAATGATCAGATGAGTATGTAACAAAATCCAATGGATGAGCTCATTTCTACCTCAGTGAGTGCAGAGACTGGAGTGCTATCTTTTCAAGGCTTCCTCCAGAGTCCCCTAGAATTGCATCAAAGGTCACACTGCTTTTTCCCCCTGAGAATCAGCTATTGATGTTAACTCTCCCAAAGAAAATTCTTCAAATCCATGTTCCTGGTCTTAGGATTGTTACCTTGTTTCTTTTTATTCTTACTCTACACAGTAATCATCTGCCTTAAACGTAATCACTTGAGAGGCTTTAAAAAACTTTATTATTGTGAAAAGTTTCAAAAGTATAAAAAATGTAGAGAACAGTAAAATCAGCACCCTCATTTTTCTCATCACTGTGCTTCAATAATTTTCAATTCATAGCCAAACTTGTTTCAGTTTCTAATCTCCCAAATTCATTTGAAGTAAATCTCAGATATTTCATCATTTCATCCAAAAATATATCAGTAAATATTTTAGAAAAGAAATATTTGGAGATATAATTACATATCATTATCACACTTAAACTTAGCATTAATTCCTTGATATCATTTAATATTCTGTCAATTTTTAAATCTACCATATTATTTCCTAAACTATTATTTTAAAGCTTGTTTGATTGTATCAGAATTAGAATAGGGTTATGGATCTCAGTTGGTGGTTGATATATATCTCTTAAGTGTCTTTTAAAATATCCCTCCCCACACCTTTTCCTTATATCTCTTTTTCTTTCTCTCCTTCTGTCTCTGCCTCTGTCTCTCTTTCTTCCATACTCTTTATTCCTTGAAGAACTGGGTTGTTTCTCCTGTTTCTCACCATCTGGACATCTCTGATTGTCTCCCTGAGGTGCTATTTTACACTTATTCTACTCTGTTGCCTGTATTTTCTGGAAATAAATCTAGATGCTCCACTGGTTTTAGGTTTAAACTTCTTGAAAGGCAGAAGACATGCCATGTTCAGTGGTCTCTGTTCTGTGATGTTAGCAGTGACTAATGATTATTACCTCAATTCATTATGCCAATAGGAGTTGTAAAATGTTGATATCTAACATTCCTTCTTCATTTATTAGCTGGACTATTTATCTTAAAAGAAGCTTCTTCATCCAACTAATTTCCTTCTCTTGGGTAAAAAACATATATGGAAAGGGTAAGGTTAGATGCTTGATTAGGGGTTATGTTCCTTTCTCACCTTTCCAAAATAATGAATTTATGCCCTAGCATCCTTCAATGCAAACAACTGAGGTATTGTATTTCATTTTGTATTTATCTTTTTAAAAATGGAACCAAGAAACAAGCTTGAACTCAGCCATTTCTGCAGGGGGGGTCTTGGTTCCTTTTCCTGGAAAATGGTATTACAAACCTATAATCTGGCGCTGGTGTTGCTAATTGCTTCTGGGATTTAATGCATCTTCAATAGTCAGAGTTAGAAGGTATGCAATTTTTTAAAAGATAAATACATTATGACTGATACAGTTTACTTAACCACATAAATCATGTATTTGTATCTCATTTTTTTTTACATTCCAAATCCCCCTTCTGAAAGATATAAGAGTAATCATGCATTTACATTAGCTCAAAAGGCACATACAACAGTCTCAGAATAGCACTAGCAGCCCCACCAGCACTGATAACAGCACTAAAAACAGCGATCCTATTAGGCACATATGTGTCTTATTCAGCTCAAGTGGTTATAACAAAATAACAAAGGCTAGGAGGCTTAAATGACAGAAATTTATCTTCTCACAATTCTGGAAACTAAGAAGTCCAAGGCCAAAGCGCAGGTCAGTTCGATTCCTGGTGGGAGCCCTCTTCCTGGCTTATAGACAATCACCTTCTCAGTGGGTCCTTACATGGCAGAGAGAGAGGCAGTTCTGTTGTCTCTTCCCCTTCTTTTAAAGGCACTAATCCTACCATGAGAAGCCTATGCTCATGCTTGTGACCTTATCTAAACCTAATGTTCTCCCAAAGGCCGCATCTCCAAATACCATCACATTGGGAATTAAAGATTTAACATATGAGTCTCTGGCAGTGGCGCACAATTCAGTTCATAGCATATTGGTTACATTACTATATTTTAAAGTCACTTGGTATAGACTCTCTGTTATGCCACCAACTCAAAATATATATGGACTTATTTAATTTGCTTTAGATTTCTAGGAAATGTTATTTTATTTAATTTTGTTTTGTAATTAAGTAAAATTTTTTCGTGGATTCACACTGAATTCCACAAAACTAGTTATCCTGACAGAAGACTATTTTAAATCCTTGCATCCTCTAGACTATTACTTCCCTCCACACAGAGAGCAGTAAAAAGTGTATTGCTTATTCTTTTAGAGAACATATTCTTAGGACCTAATTTCAGTCTACCAAATTAGAATATTAATAATCCTACCAAGTTAGAATATCCCAGAGGGAGGCCAGAAGATTCTGATGCACATCTCTGATCACAAACCCTACACACTCTTCCGCAATAATCTCATTTATTCCATGATTTCAGTTATAACTTAAAAGCCAGTGACTCAAAAATCTATTTCTAACCTCAGTCTCTTCTGGGTAACAGATTATTGTAAACCCCAACCACATAGTATAATATCATCCTATTTTATTATATTCAAAGTAATCTTATTTGTTAAGTGTATCTAAGTATATATATTGACAAATTCTTAGAGGTCCATAATTCATTCCTTTTTCTTACATTCTATATCAATCCTGACATTTCTTGAGAATGGTTCCTCAAAGTCAGTCTTTATCTTTAATGTCATAGCCTTTGTCTGCATCAGAGTTTCGCAACCTTGGTACTGTCGACATTTTGGACTAGATAATTTTGTCATGAGGAGCTTTCTTGTGCATTGCAGAATGTTTAGCAGCATCCCTGGCCTCTGCTCTCCAGATGCTGGTATCAACCTTCTAGTTGTGACAAGCAAAAATATCTCCAGACATTGCCAGATGTCCCGTGTGTGTGTGTGTGTGTGTGTGTGTGTGTGTGTATGTGTGTGTGTGAACTGGGTGGGGTGCGGGGGGGAGGATAGAGAATCTCTCCCAGTTGAGAATCCCTCATCTAAACCTTTATCACCTCGGCTCTTCGACTACTACAAACCCTCATGCCTGGTCTCCCTGCTTCTAATATCATCAATCTTCCACATTGCTGTGAAAGTTATCCTTTATGTTACAAAGCACATTCTCGTTACTCCCATACTTTAGTTTTTTTCTACTGGAAATACACACATTCCATAGTAGGCTGTAAACTGTTCTTCATTAAGAATCCTTTCCACCATCATATTCTGTCTCTCACTCCCTACTCCACTCTACATATCTTCATTCTCTACTGCAGTGACAGCTGACTCATTCCACCTCTCCAAATCTTCCCTTTATTTCTGTTTAATTCATACACATATTTTTTCTTCAGCTATATGCCACCTGCTTTCATAAGATGGAAAACCTCTAATCACTCTTTAAGGAGGTTCTCAAAATCTGTATAGTAAGTAAGGCTTTTCCTGTCACCCCAAATCTCAAATATAATACCAAACACATTATAACTCTTTATTTATACTCTATCTCACTCTTTTTTCAGGCAGCTCCCGAGGGTGGCTGGATTTATTCACAGTGCTTAGCACAGTGCTCAAAAGAGACACCTACTTGTATCTTTACCTGCACCTTCCTAGAATAGTCCATGTCAGTAGAAGTAGAAAAAGAACTTGAGCAATGAAGTCACTCCTTTGAGATCTGCAGACTGCTAGGTTTAAAGGGTGATTGACCACATGTGATCCAGAGTACATTATAAGACCAAAAATACCACCCAAAACACTCTTTTCAGGGTTACTCTTAACTTTTAAATGCATTTTATTAAGGCTAGAATTTGAAATAAAAGTTAGTAGTCCTTAACAGAAGAAAATGGCACCCATGGCATTTCTAGAACTGATTGCAGTGTGCCTATGGTGCCAGCAAAGGCCTGTTCCTCCTGACAGCACAACCTCTGACCTGTAACATTGCACCTCATTTCTCACCTGTGTCTTTCAGGGGTGGCTGCCATCTATTGGCCCAGGCACACCCTTGCAAGGATTCACAAGAGAGAATCAGGGTAACATTGGTATGTTGGCAATGTTACCCTGTCTGGAGAGAAAGTCATACTTGATGTGATGGAGATTAGGTGACCAGAAAGACAAAGAGAGGTGGGGAAAAAGAAACTGTATTTGAGTCACTTGTTAAGCTGCATATGGAAAAAGAACATCTGCAAAACTTAGAAACAAAAGTAAAAGAAATAGGGACTGACCATTTTTTAAGAGCTATCTTTTTTTATGAAAGTTCATTTTTAATTTTAGTCTTTGCTATTCTTGATATGATAGTTATATAAGCTTCCCACCTTCTAGATAAAATAGGAAGAAAAGGAAAAAAAATGACCATTAACTGAATGTATTTTATATGTGAACAATAATGTAACAGAGAAGAACAAACCTGACTCCATACTGGATCTATCCCTTTAGCTCTAACCTTTTGCTCTGTTGTCTGTGCCTAGTCATGCTGGCTCTGCACCTTTGTAGAAGCATGTTGCCTGTAGCCTGAAATACACAGGATAGCCCATTCTCAAGGCTCTATCCTTTAAAGGTACACAGTTTTCCATTCATATAAAGTTAAAAATTTGCAGAACAGAAAATAGCAATTGCCTTGTTGAAGGTTTATAGGAATATTGTGACCAGACCTACATGGACAGCTGCAAGAACAATGGATTCCTGCACCAAGAAGATTACAACCAGCACACTTACTCTGCTTTTAGTATAAAAGAAGCCTGAATTCTAACTCAAGTAAGATGGTTCTCTGGGGCACTAGTTCACCATCTTCTCGGTCTGTTGGCTTTCCAAATAAAATCAGTATGTCTTGCCCCAACACTTCATCTCTCGATTTATTGGCCTGTTGTGCGGTGAGTGGTGTGAGCTTGTACTCAGTAACAATAATGCTGCGAAGTATGTAATATCTCTTATTTGGAAACCGAGGCTCTCTGAGGTTAGGAATGTGTTTATGGACACAAAGCTGGTAAGTCTTGATGTATAATTCTTTCTAAGTCTAAAGTCTATATACATTTTAGTTACCTCTTACTTTCCCCTTTATCACTTTTGAGGCTTAAGGGTAATCCTTTATTTCTACTGCCCTGGGGTTTAGTGCACAGACCTGTGTTCACTACATCACATGGGTAGAAAAATCCCCTTCAATTGGTTGATTTTGTACCTCACATCTGACTGAGGATGGGAGAAGTAGGTGAGGGTTGCTCAAAAAAGAAAAAAAAAATCCTAGTACTTGCTACCAATTAGGGGATGATTAGAATAAGAAACTCATGTTCAAGTGCAAATATCCAAGGAATGGCTAAGTCTAAAAGTAGATTATGCTCATTGAGAATAGAGTTTGTTTTAGATTATGACATTTTTGAACCTTTGCTCACCAAGGAAAGCTCACCAAGGGACAGAATCCAATCCTTACTAATCCTTTCATGGTTCTGCTGGTAAGACAAGGCAATGCACAGCCGATGTAATTTGTAAGAGCAGGGGACCTAAAAAAATCAATCTTAGAGAGAAAATCTGACAGCGGGGCTTGAGAAGCTGAATTTAATCATTTTGTACGGAGAATTTTTACCCTTCATGTCTAAAGAGAAACGTGAGTAAAAAGATATAGGGCTAAGGGAGAAAATGTAAAATGAAGGGGGTTAAAGACCAAGCTTTCTGGTTCATTTTTAATTTTTCCAAAAGCTTCATAAAAATAAATTCCAGATTACCACTAAAAATCACCAATGTGATGTGAAGATTTTAGACATGGCAACCTCCCTGTCTTTACTGCTCTGTCCACTATGAATGTAGCTGCCAGTCCAAAAGACTAACCAATGCTGTGGAAAGTAAGGAGGAATAGACTGATTGTAAGAGCAAATCAACAACAGTGAAGATAGATTTAGAAGTAGCCACTGAGGTGGATCCAAGATCTACTCCTGACACTACCCTTAGAGACTTATCTAATGCTGATTCAAAAAAGCATCCTATGCAGTAAATAAAACTGGTATAACTATCTCCATTTTCTGAAAGAAGAAACAGAGCCTTAGAAACAAAATGACCTTCCCAGAAATATATAGCAACGAAGGAGAAGAGCCCGAGGCCAGGGTCCTTTCCATTTGGACACTGTGATTTCACACTGTTGAGAAATAATATTTCTGTTGGGTCTGGGCCTTCCTTCCTGATGACGCCTAGTATTGTATGACCTTTGGGCACATCAGCGAAGACAGATGTCTGTAAGAAATGGCTCCTTGCTAAATTACATTTGGGAAAAAAAGAAGGTTAATCTACAAGAAAAAATAACAATAATATTACAACTGGTGATCCTTGGTAGGCCTAACAGTAATGTTCTAGGGAACAATTCTCCTTTGATTCATTCAGAATTTAATTTTGATGAAAGTCCCATTGAATCACAATTAATACTACACATGCAGGATTTAACAAGAATTCTGGGGTAGCATTTTAAATATACAGTAGCTACTTAACTATAACTATACAATTTACAAACACATCTATTGAAAACTTGAAACTGTGCCAGTAGGTACATCCATTTACCACATGTAGTAGCCATTACATCATAAAAATATTTTCAGTCATTTGCTGATACTTTAAGACTTTCATTAATAATTAAATAATGTGCATAAGACAAAATGTTTCTTCTTTTAAAATGACAAGAAAAGACATTTAAGGTTTGATAAATGTTACTTTATGACAATTGGAAACTAAAACTGACAGGGGATATAAAATACTCATAAAATTCAAGCAGTTAAGGAAGTTTCCTCCCGTAACTGGCACTCTTTCCCAGTGTAGAAAGGTGCTAAGCTTTAATAATAATAACAGACACACACACTCACAACATATATTATTCTTCGGGAAAAGACTTTCAAGTAATGTCTCGGCCTTCTACAGGCTAAGAGTTGCTATAATGAATGATGCTCATAGTGTGTGTGTGTGTGTGTGTGTGTGTGTGTGTGTGTGTGTGTGTGCTTATGTGTGTCATTTCAGTTGCTTGTTTCACTGCATTTTCAGCATTTGAGAGCAAGAATTTAGCCTAGTTTGCCTTTATGGGCACTGCTCCTAACTTGTGCCAACTCATAGTTCATATTCAATAAACGTGTGATATTTGTTTGACTAGTTCTCAATTTGGCAGTTATTATAGTTGATGGTGCCATTCAGGACCGCTCAGAAACTGATGTGAACGGAGAAAGAGCTGATGCAGTAGTGGCAATGTATAGACAGATTATATATATATAAAAAACAAGCCTCTTGTATCTATCCTAACTTAGCAGTTTTTCAAACTATTTTTTCTTAGGAATAAATATTGATTTATTAAGTTTATAGCATGTATAAAGGCCCTGACTGAAGGGTGCTACATATGTCTTGTCATTTAAATCTCAAAATAGCCTTGCCTGGAAAGTATAATATCCCCTGTTTTATGGGTAAAGACATATTCAAAGGGGCTTAGCAATTTGTCTAAGGTCAAAATCACTTAGTTTAGAGAAAAAAATGACAGCAAATTAGGACTGCATGGCCAGCCCACAGTTCTCTTTACAGTCCATCAATTCCACCTCTTTATGTTAGCATAACATTTCCAGGCCACGGTTCTGAAAGGAGAGGTCAAAGTAAGAGGAGTCCATAATAAAGACACCTGAGCTTTTGAAATTCACTGACTTATGCTGATGGCTCTCTCCAATCATATGCTGCTGCTCTACTAGTGAACTTAACTTCTTGGGTTCCTGTTACCCCTTCCTTCTAGATTCCTGAGCTCATTTTCCTGTGACGTCATCTGATTCCTTTCAAACTGAAGTCTCCACGTCCCAGGCTTCTACCCATTGCCCTGACTCTGATCCATTTTTGCAGCTTTGTTTGTGTTCCTAACACAGATCAATGCACCATTTACAATGAATTCAGCCTTTGCAACTCAAGAGAAAGTCAGAGAGAACTTTTTCCCCAAAACAAAACAGAACAAAACAGAAAGCTCCTGACTCAAGCTAGAGTTGAATCTCAACATCTAGGGCATCCTGATCCTTGTTCTTGATTTTGTGCCACTTTGAGGACCTTCATTCTTCCTTTTCCACTCTCTACCCTCCTAACATTTCACATGTAACCATTGTGGTTCACTGCCATCTTTACCTCTCTTTTTTCCATGTGACTTCTCCTTCCTTTTCTTGTACTAGTCACAACAGTTTAAATTATTCAATTTGACAGCAAAGCCCATAGTCCCAGGGACTGCTTCATAACATAAGTTCATCCCCAGAAGGGTTTTTTTGCAGCACAACTGTAGTATTAGCATAGTATTAGTATAAGAATAGTAGGGTAGTGGTGGTGGTCATCTAATAGTAGTATTAGTAGTATTAGTATAAGAATAGTAGTATTCTTATACTATAAGTATAGTATAAGAATTAGTAGTATTAGTATAAGAATAGTAGGGCAGTGGTGGTGGTCATCTAATAAATAAAAACAAACATTTCTTTTGTGACTCACTATATGCCTGGCAATTTGCTAAGTAGTTTGTATGCATTATCTCTTTAAAATTTCACAACTTCCAGAGAGTTGGTACCTCTGCTTTTAAAATGTGGAAAATTGTAGCTAAAAACTGTTAATTGCCCAAGATCACACTCAGAGTCAGAATTCAAATGTATGTTTATCTAAATATAAACACCAAGCTATTAGCCACTGAAAGTTACCTCATCCCTCTAGTATCTCTCTCTACACTCATACTTTGCCTCATTTTATTAGAGAAAAGTAAGACCTGTGTACTTCTAATAATATGTACGAGACCACACAGCTAGTACGTAATAGGGCCAAGGTATCACCTTGCCTGCCTGAATCTTTTTATGACGCCAGGTGAAAACATTCTGGAAGGGATGATACATAAAAGTATGATTGTCTAAATAAATTTGAGATACATTGCAATAAAAAACCATAAATTCCCTAAGAATATCTAGCCTTGGTTCAAAGAAACAACTTTTATCTCTCCCTAGAGCCACTTTACTCCACCTGCAACCTGAGTCATCTTAGCGAGCTGGGATACCCAGCCATTCCAATGCTTGCCACCCTGGATGAATGTCTTTTACAGTCTAGCTGAGTGCTTGAGTCTGAACCCTGCCAGACTTGTTAATAGGCAAAGCCTCTTTGGGGAAGCCAATAGGAGGCGTGTGAAAGATTGCAGAGCCTCCCATGGCTCTAAATGGTCTGTCTGTCACAGTGAGTCATCTTCATCTCCCAGGAACACAACATACAAGCCCTAAGGAGGAGATTCCAGAGTCTCACCCCACAAATATGACATTACAGACATTGCATTTAAAGACCGATACCGTTCATCGTATTTCCACTTGGTCTTTTGTCCCTAGGAGCGCTAGAAAATATTTTACCCCAGGATATAGTATACCTGGAAAAATATATAATTGACCCCGGAGATATCCTTTAATAATAAGTGGCCACTGAGTAAGAGCATGGAGGAATTTGTAGGGAGCAAGCAGCTTTCAGAGAACAATAGGAACATTGAACAATTTCACACTGAAACCAAAGGCACTTGGTCCTAGCATTGGATTTTTTTAAACAGAACATAACAAAACAAAACAGTTGACTCATTTCCATAGTGATAACTTTTCATTTTCTCATGATGCTTAAAACATAGTAAAGTTTAAAAAGCAGTGGAGGATCTTAAATTCAGTGAAGGGCTAGTGAGGCTCTTTTTTTTTTATCATATACCTTTTGTTCTATGCATTTTTAGTCTTTTTTTAACATCTTTATTGGAGTATAATTGCTTTACATTGTTGTGTTAGTTTGTTAAGATATTTTAAGAACTTAGGCAGGATACTTATTCTCTAGGAATCTCAGTTTCTCTATCTGCTGAATTAAAAAAAATAATACTGTTTTCTGTTGAGTTTAAGGAATCATACTCCAAGGCAGGCTGTGATTTTGGTGTTTAAAATGCTCAGCTCAGGTCTGGGCAATTCAGTGTTGCTATGGTCACTGTAGTTATAGTGACACCTGTATAGCTTATCATAGAACACTGGGTCAATCATTTCTTGGATGAGTGACCTTGGATTAGGTATTAAACCTCTCATCTGTAACATGGGGACAATAGTAGTAACTATGGCATAGTGTTGCTATGAAGATTAAGTAAATTAATATGTATAAAGTACTCAGAATAGTTTCTGGAAAAACTAAATGCATACATGTTTCTTAAATAAATGTGAGATTTTGCCCAATTTCTGGGAAGGAACCTAGAGTCCATGCTCCACTGAGCTTAGCAGAATTGCTCAGAAGTTTCCATGGAACAGGAACCCTCTGATACCCAACTCACTTGACTCATTCTTGTTACCTGCCTGATGTTTGATACCTGTAGGCATTTGCCTTTGTGGCTGCTGCCTGAACTGTTATTCCTCCAAAGTCACTGAATTTCAACTAAGGGAAATGTGTCAGTTTGGCTCACATGAGAAAAATGACGCTCTTGTACTTTCATAGACAGTTTCTAGATGCTGTGTGGGGCTCCTTGGCTCTAAATTTGTACCCCATACACTGACAATAGCATCACTCCTGCTCACATCTATCTTGGTTTTCACTGAATGTTGGGAGTATAGACCATTAGCACCCAGCCACCTGCCATGAAGGTTTCAGGAAGGCTGCATTGGGAGGAGGTGGGTAAGGAAAAAATTACATGCAATCACAAACAGCAGGATAGAAATTAAGAGATAAAATGGGTACCTTGGTACATAGTCTATAGTCTTAGTTTCACCAACTGTGCTTGAACACAGGTACTCTTCTTATGGGCTGTGTGCCTTGTGTAAGATCTTAATCTTTCTAAGTATCTCCATATGTAGAAATTAAAAAATATTGCCTGCCTATTATGATATAAGATAATGTATATGAAACACACAGTAAAGGCTCAAATAACTTTTTTGCTGTGACAATAATAATAAAGTATTAATAAGCATATATGATGACTACGATGTAAGTAAAGTGTCTAAAGCAATGTTCTGCTCTTAGCTAGTTATCAATACCTGTTCGTTTCATCCCCTTCTAAAATGATGTATTAACTATCCACATGACAGGCATATTTCTAGACAGGATTACAGAGTAACCTGAGGAAAACAGACTGAGACTTTCAAGGGAAGAAAAACAGATGGAAATGCAAGAAACGATCCCTTCTCCTGGAGAGAACATTTCCACAGTGATAATATCAAAAAAAAAGTTAGTTGTGCAAATTTAATGGACGCAAACAAATCTTTCAGGATGATGCAATATTGGAGTCCACGCTTCTAGTCTCTTAAGGGGTTTGTATTCTTTCCAAACTGTTAAATTCTGTTCAATTACTTTCTTTTCAGGGATGAGAAAATCTAATATGATTTGGTTTGCACCCAGGGAAATGTCATACCCCAAGGTGAGGCCTCCAGGACCAATTAATGGCAGAGCACTTCCTCAATTCTCTTGGAATCAATAGACAGATTAACTTCATTATCCTCTAAGTCCTTTAGGAAATGGCTTTCTCTGGTTAAATACAGTTTGGTGTTCATGGCCCATCTCCCTTTCTTGGTGCCTATCACGATGCTTTGACCAAAGTAGGTGCCAATAAGTCATATTTATATTCATCATGTTGAAAAGAGAGCCAAATACTTCCTTTTCTGATGTACTGAAAAATCAATTAATCAGAACTTAATTAACCAAAATTGTATATTACAATACATTTCAAGCAATTTTCCATCAGCAGTTAACATCTAGAAATTAGAGCAGGGTTCTCTGCTTAGGGTCTTACAATGCTGAAATCAAGGTGTCAACCAGGCAGTGGTTCCCTTCTATTGCTTGACATCCTTTTCCAAGTTCACATGTTTTCTGGCTGGAATTAAGTTTCCTTGTGGCTGTAGAACTGAGGTCTCCACCCTGTTCCTGGCTGTCAGCTGGAGGCACTGTTAGTTCCTACAGGTTTCTCACAATTTTCCTGCAGATGCCCCTCTCATAGAACCTTTCCCAAGCTCTGTCCCAACGAGAGAATCATTACTTTTATTTCTAATCTCTCTTAAGCAAAGGCCACCGCCCTCTTTTAAGGATTCACTTGATTAGGCTAAGCCTACTCAGGATAAACTTCTTTTTGATTAACTCAAAATCAACTAATTAGTGACCTTAGTTGGACATACAAGACCAACCTACCTTGGCCAAATAACAGAAGCAAATCATGGGAAGAACACGGCTTTGTAAACACAAGACTTGTGCACACAAGAATCTTTTTTGGGAACTTCCGGGAAGATGGCGGAAGAGTAAGACGCGGAGATCACCTTCCCCACAACAGATACACCAGAAATACATCTACATGTGGAACAACTCCTACAGAACAACTACTGAACGCTGGCAGAAGACCTCAGACCTCCCAAAAGGCAAGAAACCGCCCATGTACCTGGGTAGGGCAAAAGAAAAAAGAATAAACAGAGACAAAAGGATAGGGATGGGACCTGCACCAGTGGGAGGGAGCTGTGAAGGAGGAAAGGTTTCGACACACTAGGAAGCCCCTTTGCGGGCAGAGACTGCGGGTGGCAGAGGGGGAAAGCTTCGGAGCCACGGAGGAGAGCGCAGCAACAGGGGTATGGAGGGCAAAGTGGAGAGATTCCCGCACAGAGGATCAGGGCCGACAGGCACTCACCAGTCCGAGAGGCTTTTCTGCTCACCCGCTGGGGCGGGCAGGGCTGGGAGCTGAGGCTTGGGCTTCGGTCGGATCCCAGGGAGAGGACTGGGGCTGGCGGCGTGAACACAGCCTGAAGGGGTTTAGTGCGCCACGGCTAGTTGGGAGGGAGTCCGGGGAAAAGTCTGGACCTGCCAAAGAGGCAAGAAACTTTTTCTTCCTTCTTTGTTTCCTGGTGCGCAAGGAGAGCGGATGAAGAGCGCTTCTTAAAGGAGCTCCAGAGACGGGCGCGAGCCACGGCTAAAAGCACGTACCCCAGAGATAGGCATGAGATGCTAAGGCTGCTCCTGCTGGCACCAAGAAGCCTGTGTGTGAGCACAGGTTACTAACCACACCCCCCTTCCGGGGAGGCTGTGCAGCCCGCCACTGCCAGGGTCCCGTGATCCAGGGACAACTCCCCCAGGAGAACGCACGGCGCACCTCAGGCAGGTGCATCGTCACGCTGGCCTCTGTTGCCGCAGGCTCGCCCCGCACTCCGTACCCCTCCCTCCCCCCGGCCTGAGTGAGCCAGAGTCCCCGAATCAGCGGCTCCTTTAACCCCATCCTGTCTGAGCGAAGAACAGACGTCCTCAGTCGACCTACACGCAGAGGCGGGGCCAAATCCAAAGCTGAGCCCCTGGAAGCTGTGAGAACAAAGATACTTTGAGAGCAAAATTTATGATTTTTTTTCCCGTTTTCCTCTTTTTGTGAGTATGTATGTATATGCTTCTGTGTGAGATTTTGTCTCTATAGCTTTGCTTCTACCATTTGTGCTAGGGTTCTATCTGTCCATTTTTTGTTGTTTTTTGTTTTTAATTTTTTTCTTAATAATTATTTTTTATTTTAATAACTTTATTATATTTTGTCTTACTTAACTTTATTTTACTTTATATTCTTTCTTTCTTTCTTTTTTCCTTCCTTCCTCCCTCCCTCCTTTCTTTCTTTCTTTTTTCTTTCTTTCTACTAATTCTTTCTTTCTACTTTTTCTCCCTTTTATTCTGAACGGTGTGGATGAAATGCTCTTGGTGCTGCAGCCAGGAGTCAGTGCTGTGCCTCTGAGGTGGGAGAGCCAACTTCAGGACACTGGTCCACAAGAGACCTCCCAGCTCCACATAATATCAGACAGCGAATATCTCACAGAGATCTCCATCTCAACACAAGCACCCAGCTTCACTCAACGACCAGCAAGCTACAGTGCTGGACATCCTATGCCAAACAACTAGCAAGACAGGAACACAACCCCACCCATTAGCAGAGAGGCTGCCTAAAATCATAATAAGTCCACAGACAACCCAAAACACACCACCAGATGTGGACCTGCCCACCAGAAAGACAAGATCCAGCCTCATACACCAGAACACAGGCACTAGTCCCCTCTACCAGGAAGCCTACACAATCCACTAAACCAACTTTGGCCACTGGGGACAGACACCAGAAACAACGGGAACTATGAATCTGCAGCCTGCAAAAGGGAGACACCAGACACAGTAAGATAAGCAAAATGAGAAGACAGAAAAACACACAGCAGATGAAGGAGCAAGATATAACCCCACCAGACCTAACAAATGAAGAGGAAATAGACCGTCTACCTGAAAAAGAATTTAGAATAATGATAGTAAAGATGATCCAAAATCCTGGAAATAGAATGGACAAAATGCAAGAAACATTTAACAAGGACCTAGAAGAACTAAAGATGAAGCAAACAATGATGAACAACACAATAAATGAAATGAAAAAAATACTCTAGATGGGATCAATAGCAGAATAACTGAGGCAGAAGAACAGATAAGTGACCTGGAAGATAAAATAGTGGAAATAACTACTGAAGATCAGAATAAAGAAAAAAGAATGAAAAGAACTGAAACAGTCTCAGAGACCTCTGGGACAACATTAAACACACCAACATTCGAATTATAGGGGTTCCAGAAGAATATGAAAAGAAAGGGACTGAGCAGATATTTGAAGAGATTATAGTTGAAAACTTCCCTAATATGGGAAAGGAAATAGTTAATCAAGTCCAGGAAGCAGAGAGAGTCCCATACAGGATAAATCCAAGGAGAAATATGCCAAGACACATATTAATCAAACTGTCAAAAATTAAATACAAAGAAACCATATTAAAAGCAGCAAGGGGAAAGCAACAAATAACACACAAGGGAATCCCCATAAGGTTAACAGCTGATTGTTCATCAGAAAGTCTGCAAGCCAGTAGGGAGTGGCAGGACATATTTAAAGTGATGAAGGAGAAAAACCTGCAACCAAGATTACTCTACCCAGCAAGGATCTCATTCAGATTTGATTGAGAAATTAAAACCTTTACAGACAAGCAAAAGCTGAGAGAGTTCAGCACCACCAAACCAGCTTTTAAAATACCCATATATCTGCTGTCTACAAGAGAACCACTTCAGACCTAGAGACACATACAGACTGAAAGTAAGGGGATGGAAAAAGATATTCCATGCAAATTGGAAACCAAAAGAAAGCTTCAGTAGCAATTCTCATATCAGACAAAATAGACTTTAAAATAAAGAACATTGGAAGAGACAAAGAAGGACACTACATAATGATCAAGAGATCAATCCAAGAGGAAGATATAACAATTGTAAATATTTATGCACCCAACACATGCAATACTAACAAACATAAAAGGGGAAATCGACAGTAACACATTCATAATGGGAGACTTTAACACCCCACTTTCACCAATGGACAGATCATCCAAAATGAAACTAAATAAGGAAACACAAGCTTTAAATGATACATTAAACAAGATGGACTTAATTGATATTTATAGGACATTCCATCCAAAAACAACAGAATACACATTTTTCTCAAGTGCTCATGGAACATTCTCCAGGATAGATCATAACTTGGGTCACAAGGCAAGCCTTGGTAAATTTAAGAAAATTGAAATTGTTTCAAGTATCTTTTCTGACCACAATGCTATAAGACTAGATATCAATTACAGGAGAAGATCTGTAAAAAGTACAAACACACGGAGGCTAAAAAATACATTACTTAATAATGAAGTGATCACTGAAGAAATTAAAGAGGAAATCAAAAAATACCTATTAGCTAGAGGGAAGCAGCCGCATAGGACAGGGAGATCAGCTCGGTGCTTTGTGACCTCCTGGAGGGGTGGGATAGGGAGGGTGGGAGGGAGGGAGATGCAAAAGGTAAGAGACATGGTAACATATGTATATGTATAACTGATTACTTTGTTAGAATGCAGAAACTAACACACCATTGTAAAGCAATTATACTCCAATAAAGATGTTAAAAAAAAAAAAAAAAAGACTTGTGCACACTTGAGGGGAGGGGATTGAATAGGATATGAGAAAGAGGGAAGTGGGCTCTTGGGGGCCATTCCAGAATGAGCCAGTCACAGGTACTAATAAAGCTTTGCCAGATTCAAAGCTTTAAAATTTAATTGATAAGTATTGCTTAATGATCCTTTAGGGTTATATTTAAATAAGGTTGCTCAGCAATTGATTATGGCATTAACTGTTTTCTGGGCTTAATTTGGTGTTTATGAGATGGATAATTTGCTCATCAATTCATTTCTTCTTCTCTCAATTCTTTCTTTTACTTCTTATTGATTTCTCTTTCTTTTCTGATGTCTTTCTTTTCTTTTTTGTCTTATGAAATTAAGTTTATAAATTATCTCTAAGCACAGCACTGGCTGCTTTACATATGTTTTGTATTTCATTACCATTTAATTTCAAATATTTTCTAATTTCCACTGTGATTTCTTGTTGATCTGTGTACAATTTAGAAATGTATTTCTTAATTGCCAGACGTATGGAGATTTTTCAGTCATCTTTTTTTTTTTTTTTTAGATTCACCATAATCAGAGCACACAATTTGTATGATTTCAACCCTGTAAAATGCAGTAAAACATGGCTTAGGTCCCAGTACGTAGGCAATTTTTGTAAACATTACATTTGTATTTGAAAAGAATGTAAATATTGCTTTTGTTGGCATCGATGTATGACAATCATATATGTGTCACTCAGCTGAAATATGTTAATTGAACTTTTCCTTAATGATTTGTGCCCTTTTACTCTATCAATAATTGAAAGATATTTCACAATGGATGTGGATTTTGGGTTTTTTTCCTGTTTTTTTTTTTTTTTTTTTTTTTTTTTTTTTTTTTTTTTTTTTTTTTTTTAATTCTGTCTTTTTTGCTGTATTTATTTCGAGGCTCAAATTCAAAATTGCTAAGTGCTCTGGGTAGGTTAAATTTTTATGATTATAAAGTATTCTTCATTAACTCTAGTAGTGCTTTTTACTAGAGATAACACCACAAACTCAACTTTGATATTAACTTAGTTACACCAACCTTTTTAGCATTTGCACAGTAACTATATATTTTCCATCTTTTTCTTTTAAATCTTTCTGTATTCTTATAATTTAAATATGTCCTTATAACTAGTATATTAATGAACTTTTATTTATTAATTATTTGACGTTTGAAACAAATAAATGATTAGTATGTATTTAGTATTGAAGTATATTAGTATGTAAGTATGTAGTATTAGTAAGGTGACTATAAATGATTAGTATCTATTTGCTTTTTATTTTCCTCACTTGGTATATGAGCTTTCTTCTTTTCTTATATGCTTTTGAATGAATTGTGTGGACAATGATGATGATGATGATTCAATTTCTTACTTTATTAGATTGGTAGTTTTATACTCCTATTCTATTAATTTAAAGGATAGTCTAGAGGTTACAATTCACAAACTGTCTTACCGAAAATGAAAATATCATAAAACCCAAACTTCATGCTCTATTTTGTTTTGGATCTTAGTTCTTTATATTTTGTAAACCTTACAAGATGCTATTGTTATTGTCATATATCAAAGTCCACTGAATTTGGATCACATTTGCCCTTTTCTATAACAGCTCACTGATTCTGGCTTCTCTGACCTTCTCTCTGGGATCATATTCATTCTACCTAAAGAACCTCCTTAATACTTCCTTTAGTGTGGATCTGCTGGTGACTAATTCTCTTGGTTTTTGTTTGTGTGAAATGTCTTTATTTTATTTTATTTTTTCTCAAATTATATTCAGTATGGGTATAGGTTTCTAAGTTATTTCTTTTTAGCACCTTCAAGACATTTTGTTCTAGTTTGAACTACTACTGTTTTGACATCAACTTAAAGTCTAACTGCTCTTCAAACATATTACCCATTTTCTCTGGAAACTTTTAATAATTTCCTCTTTGGCTTTGGGTTTAGCAGTTTTATTACATGTGCCAAGTGGAGTTTTCTTTTCATTTATGTCTCTTGGGTTTCAAAAGCCTTCCTGAATCTGAAAGTTAATACCTTCCTAGATTTTGGAAAGTTCTGTGATTATCACCTCAAATATTGCTTCAGCTCTATTTTCTCTCTTTCTAAAATTCTGGACACCAGTTATGCACGTGTGGAATCTTCTCATACATCCTCTCTTATGCATTCTTCTCTATTTCCTATACTCTAAAATTTGTATGCTTCATTCTGCAAAATTTTCTTCATAGTCTACTTTATCTTTTCTTTGTGTTAAATCTGCTTCTAAACATATCCTAACATATCAGATTTTTTAGATAAAAATAGAGGTATATAAATATACTAAATTTAGGGGCTTCCCTGGTGGCTCAGTGTTTGAGAGTCCACCTGCCAATGCAGGGGACATGGGTTCGTGCCCCGGTCCGGGAAGATCCCACATGCAACAGAGCGTCTAAGCCCATGAGCCATGGCTGCTGAGTCTGCACGTGTGGAGCCTGTGCTCCGCAACAGGAGAGGCCACAATAGTGACAGGACTGCATACCACAAAAAAAAAAAAAATAATTAATTAAATTAAATAAATATATTAAATTTAAATAATTAAATATAAATTTTAGATAAGCAATGCATACTTTTTGATACAACTATGTCTCAAATATAGTGAGAGAAAATTCATATGTTCAAGTCCTTACTCTTAGGACCTCAGAATGTGACTGTATTTGGAGGTGGGGCTTTTAAAGAGGTAATTAAGGTAAAATGAGTTGATATGGGTGAGTCCTAATCCAATATGACTAGTGTCCTTATATAAAAAGCAGACAAGGACACACACACACAATGAGGAATACCCATATGAATACAAAGAGAAGATGGGCATCTGCAAGCCAATGAGAGAGACCTCAGAAAAAATCAACCCTACTCATACCTTGATCTTAGATGCCTAGCTTCCAGGACTGTGAGAAAATACATTTCTGCTGTTTAAGCCACTTAGTCTTTGTTACTTTGTTATGGCAGCCCCAGCAAACTAATGCAACCATATTTTAGTTATTTTATTTGGACTCCCTATGTATCTATTTATATTGTTTATCCTTTCTCTTGGTTTTCATTCAAGTCAAGTTTTCTTGAATGCCTTTTTTCCCTTTTCAATTCAAAAAAACTTATATACTCATTAAAAACAGATTTTTCAAACTTTGGTTTTTGACATATCACTCTTGTGAATCCATAAATAGTAAAATTGTACTAAAACAAAATGGTTAAGATAGTTCAATGACAACTACATCAATTAAGACTGTCCTGATTTAAACAATGTTAACATGTGAAAATATCCTCAAATAAATAGCTGTGTACTAATCATCTTGTTTATGATATAAAACAATTACCAATACCACTGAAACTTGTGTGTGTACATAGCTGATGACATTTCCCTCTTTTACATCATAGAGATCTTGTTTATCTCTAATTTCACCAAATATATTACCCTAAATAACTTCTTTGGTATTATTTTAGAACTTCTCTAGAAATTATAGCACACATGTTCTTCTGTGACTTCAGTTTTTTGGGTTTTTTTTTTAACATCTTTATTGGAGTATAATTGCTTTACAATGGTGTGTTAGTTTCTGCTTTATAACAAAGTAATCAGTTATACATCTACATATGTTCCCATATCTCTTCCCTCTTACATCTCCCTCCCTCCCACCCTCCCTATCCCACACCTCCAGGCGGTCACAAAACACCGAGCTGATCTCCCTGTGCTATGCGGCTGCTTCCCACTAGCTATCTACCTTACGTTTGGTAGTGTATATTTGTCCATGCCTCTCTCTCGCTTTGTCACAGCTTCCCCTTCCCCTTCCCCATATCCTCAAGTGTGACTTCAGTTTTTTACTTCTTTTTGAGATCCGTCCATGTCAATATCGTTAGCTGCAACATTTGTATAGTATCCCTTATTATGTGCGTGTGCATGCATGTGTGTGTTTATACATTCTATACTATAATTTAACTCTTCTCCCATCAATGGACAATTGAAGTTATTTACAGTGTTTTGCTCTTACAAATTATTTTGCTATGAACATTCTCACAGTTGTCTCCCAGAGGCACATGTGTGAGTTTCTCCAGGGTACATTCCTAGGAATGGAATTGTTAAGCCTACAGGAAAGCCTTTCCTATTCCGATTATGAGAAAATGCTGCTCTACTCCTCATCTTCTCTTTGATTATCCTGAAAAGACATGAGTTCAGTTCCTGTTTAACCTAACAAATGGACTTATCTGTGTTCAAGGACTTTCAGGGGGAAATAGAGGAAGAGGGCAGGGAAGTGGTGGTACTTCTTTCAGCTGCAGTCTTGGGAAACCAAAGGCAGAGAGGTTCAGGCAAGGTGGCACACTCCTATTGGCTCTGTTGAACATGGATGTGAAGTTGGGTTCTGCTGACTGGAGAGCAGAGCCTCAGAATGCAGCATAGTTGATGTCACAGAATCCACTGTGAAGTCATTACAATCCTGTGAAACGTGTAAATTCAAAAGGAAGATTGAGATTCATTTTAAGAATAGGTGGTTTTATTTATTAAAAATAATGAAACTAAACTGGAAGCAACCTGGTCCTCCTCCTCTGCTCCTGTTTGCTGTTGTTGTTGTTGTGTTTTGATAGGCTTCAAAGTTTACTGTCACTTGGTCTCATATATCATGATACCAGTAATCTTAAGTACCTCACCAGAGACTGCTGGCTGCCTGATGGCTTCCACACTGCTCTCCTCCACTGTTCTGGACGTGATGTCCACGTCTGTACAAGGTGCAGTGTGGTGGGCTTTGAAATTTGTTAATAAAGGGCCAATCCTGCTGGATACTTATTGTGCAGGACCTGGGACTACTGTTTGTTAGTAGAGCTGATTTTGAAGTTCATTAAGATCCAGTCTTTCTGGATCTTTTCATTGTAGAGCCTGGGTCCACTGTTTACATGGTAGGACAGATTTTTATTTTCAACAGGTAGCCAGTCCTTCTGGATCTTTTAATTGTAGAACCTGGTTCTATTGTTTGTACGGTACAATAGGTTTTGAAGTTATTAAAGAAAGAGCTAATTGTGTTGGGGTTTTTAACTTGAAGAACCTGAATTAGTTGTAGATTTGCTCCCTGTTAAAGTTTGAGATAACCTAGACTTCTTTGCAGTGGGATGAGGTTGGTGTTTTCGTGGAAGGAAGAGCTGTGTCCTCTGCCCACTGGTTTTCTCTGGAGTTTCCTTTTGCTCACCTCTAGTGGTTCCATGGTGGGCAAAGGACCAGCAGAAGGATCATGTCAGAACAGACTTGTCCTCCCTGTCTGAGGTGATTAGAATGTCTTCCAGTGATAGTTCTGTCCTTTACCTCCTCCCCACTCTAGGCTTCAACATGGGGTTGGGAGACTGACTTCCATCCTCTTCATTCATACATTTCACTCTGCAAGGTTGAGACAAGGAATCTCATTACTGTATATTTAGCTGTTTCTGCAACAGGCATGTTGGTAGTCTCTGCTCCTGCAGGCACCACAAGCATGCAATCCTCTGGAGAGAGACTGGAGCTTCTGCTGATATTCAGAACAATCCTCATCCTGTCAGTGCTTATCTTGTCCTGAGTCTGCATACTCCATCACGGGCACGTCCACAGGGCCTGCTGTGGTGCCATCCCTACTGCTGCTCCTTTGTCAAGCACTGTAAGTGTCATGTGAAGGACAGTGTGCTTCCATGAACACAGGATGTGTGGCAGGCACATTAGATTCCTTCCCCACCAGCATAACCAGGGGAGGAGGCCCCAAAAGAGAACTGTGTGAAGCCTCCTGACCTTGGTCGCTTTCTCCATGAAGCTGCATGGCCTCTTGTCCTCTGCCTCAAACATAAGAATATCCATTGTGTCCCCAGCTGGGATGGCCTGCAGTGCTGTAACTCTCCACTGGTGGTCTCACGAAGTAAACAATTTATTCCCAATAAATGAAAAGATCTCTTGCATCAGAAAGGGGACACAGCTGAAGGTCAAAAGAGCAGCCAGTGGCAAGCTTTAGACAGAGCTATTTTTCAGTCATGGATGGAGATTTTTACAGACTTCAGGGCAAGCATCTGGTTATCTGTGAGATAGATCTTTGTCGGTTTTTGACTTCTTCCCCAGATGGCCTGGCCACGTCTGAGATACTCTTCACAGTTTGAAGCTCATAGGGCCAGTGGCATGATGTCAGATAGTGTGAGGCCGGGGCTGGTGGATGTGAGACTCACAGTCACCATTTGTGCATGGATGCACACATCGATGATTCTTTTGTGATAATCGGGATGAAATTGTTTTCAAACATCAGCGTGTACTTGAATATAGTATAATACCCCTCGGGCAGTTGCTGCAATTTCTCCACACAGGTATTAAATATGTCCACTGCATGCTTTGGGTTCTGTCCTATGGTAAAAGAGATCGGCTGCCCATGGTTATTGGGACAGCACACCTCGCAGGTCATTTCATGTTCACATCATGACTGAGGACTGGATATAGATGCTGGTGGTTTCCAGGCACTCAGACTTCAGTGCCTCGGACTATCTGGGCACCTGGACCCAGACCACACCCACTTGGTGTGTAGAAAGGTGGAGATGCTTTCCAGAGGCATTTCCTACCAAGCCTGACACCTGACGGAGCCCCTTTTAAACCTCTCCTGTCCACTGTGATCTGTCACCACCGTACATCACTTTGTCTTCATCCCCCCAGCCAGTCCCTCAGGGCAGGAACACCACCCTCTCCCTCAAAGCAGTACCACCAAGCAGCAGAGACCCTGGTTTTTAAAAATTAATATTTTTGTCATTAAATATTGGACAAGTTGTTTGAAAAGTTGCCGAAATAATTCAAGGCTCTGTATGCTGTTATCATCCCCCAGAGATGATTCAGCTTTGCTTCTGACAAATGATCAGGCTAAGGGACTAGGATTCTGGGATCACTTTATTTATTTATTTTTATTTATTAAAAAAAATATTTTATATTGGAGTATAGTTGATTAACAATGTTGTGTTAGTTTCAGGTGTACAGCAAAGTGATTCAGTTATACATATACATGCATCTATTAGTTTTCAAGTTCTTTTCCCATTTAGGATATTACAGAATATTGAGCAGAGTTCCCTATACAGTAGGTCCTTGCTGGTTATCGATTTTAAATATAGCAGTGTGTGCATGTCAATCCCAAACTCCCAGTCTATCCCTCCCCCACCCTCCCCCTGCCCACCATAACCATAAGTTCATTCTCTAAGTCTGTGAGTCTGTTTTTGTTTTGTAAATAAGTTCACTTGTATCATTTTTTTTTAGATTCCACATATAAGTGATATCATGTGATATTTGTCTTTTTCTGTCTAGCTTCACTCAGTATGATAATCTCTAGGTCCATCCATGTACCTAGAGAAATAATGCAAATAGCGTTATTTCATTCTTTTTAATGGCTGAGTAATATCCCATTGTATGTATGTACCACATCTTCTTTTTCCATTCATCTTTTGATGGTCATTTACGACTTTAATTTCAGTCCTTGAAAGTGTTGTTCTACCTCTTCTTTCATTTAACCCTTATTCCAAAATCCCATCCCAAAGTGAAGGGATTTATCTGGCTCTTTCCAGCCTTGGTGGGCCCTGAATGTCAACTTTTGCCTGCCTCCTTCTGTGAGGCTTCTGACAGAACTGCTCAGTTTTTCCACCTTTAAGGCAACTTTTCCAGGCTCATAAAATGTCACCAGGTAAAATGCTACCAAATCCCAGGCTTATCTCACTGTGCAGCCTTCTTCTCCTGGATCTTGCCCTCATGAGTCACCACTACCTTGATTTTCTTTGATGTCTTCAAGTACTTGATGTTCTATATTTAAATATTTGAATCATTCTCATTAGAATTAATTCAGAAGTTTTGTTTGAATTAACATGGTTCAGAATTGCTGAAAATAGAACTATCTGCAGCTGTCTTTTCCATCTTAGAAAAATTAGGTAATTAAATCATCCAGCTAGTAAGTGGCAGAGCAAAGTGTTAGACTAAGATCTGCCTGAGCCCAAAGTCTATGTTCTTGACCTTCACACCACACTGCCTAAGGAGGAAGGTGAAGATGCCAGGAAAATGTGGACTCCATAGCTTTCCTTAAAACACCACATCAAAAAAAAAAAAACTCTTCTACAAAGCAAGCTATACCCTCAGTATGGCATGAGTAGAGAAAATGTCAGTGGTTATCTTTGCAAAAGCTAGTGTTCCGTAGCTGTAGTGTACCTACAGATAGTAAGGTACAAACTGCTATTGCTGAGGATTCCACAGAGACAGTGATTCCACAGCTTGATCAGCACCCCCCTTCCAGTTGGGCATTAAGACAGAAAGGTGCTCAGGACAACAGAGTGAAAATGAGACTGGTATAAAGCTAATGCTCATCATGACAAAATAAATGCAAATCCTTGTCATCTTCAAAAAGTTGGCAAAGTGGAAGTGGAGAAATGTTTAATAAAATAGCAAGAAAAACTGAACTGCTGGTACTTTGAGAGAACCAGATAAGCCAGAAAGTAATGAAAGTCCTTAGAATGCTAAGGGACCCCATTGGCTTTATGTAAGCAAACAAGGAATTTCAAGAGGAAAGACTGGATCCAGAGATAATGGGCATTGCTGTCAGATATACTATTGAATTCTTTCTGAGACACTAAAGGGGAGAAATTTATAAGTGAATATTTGCCCAAAAAAGTACTGTATCAAGGAAGGAAAGTGATATTCAATCTCTAAAACTTTATTCTAAACAATAAAAACTGGAAAACACAAAGCTTAAAGTATAAAAATAAAGGGCTTGGCACCATCCACCAAATTTTCTAAAAGCCACACTGCTCTGAGAATCAGCCTCATAGTCCCACATGTTTTTAAATACTAATTTAAAAAAATTACAGGGCATAATATCTTAGTTTCTGGTTAAATATAAACTGAATGGATGTAAAATTGTACCAAAACAAGATTCCTCCATAAAGAACAGAACCCTTGCTTTCTGTGCTCCAGAAGAATGAAAAAAAAAAAAAAATCTTCAAAAGAATTTGCAAAGTGAAACCATCAGTAAAGCATTTTTCCTACATTTGTTGTGGTATTTACTTGGCATTTTAAACATTTTCTCTTGGTGTGACACATCCATTTTGCACATATGAGTTACTTTATTATTAACACATAATAGAATTGTTAGGCAATAACATTTCATGCCTAAGCATGTGAAAATTAATCTAGCCTTTCAAATAAATCTATACTTATTCCATAAATTCTGTTTCCACTTTCTAATTCCCAGACCTGTACTTTAGGTTGAGTTCAAATTCCTTTTCCCCATATTTTTACATACCACAAATAGAAGTAAAAATTACTCTATTTCTTCTAAGAGAAAATACAATTATCTATTGGGCTATTCTTAGGCAAAAGCCTAATCATTTATTTAAAGTATTGTTTTTTTAAAAAACAGTGGTCTTGAAAATAACATAGAGACACTTCCTTTCTAGCCTAAGTACCCCAATTTCTATTCATTTAGTCTGCCATGTCTGCATCATTAGGATGTGAATGATACCAAAGTTAGCATTAGTCAAAAGAATGATCTTCCACATTTTTGCCATATTACTAGAAAGACTTGTTATTGTTTCATCCTTGCCTCTAATATTTCATCTGTAGAAGGCCAGCATTTGAAAACACATAAAGAAAGAGAACAAAGCCAACTGAATCAGCCTTTAAGCCATTAATACATTATTACAGCAGTTTCTCAGATCAGCTACTGTGTTTAAAAGAAAGATTCAGAGAATGAGACTTGGACCTTGCAACTTGTCATTACCATGTCATGAAATTACTGGATTCTGGGACTTACGTTTTGTTCCAGGTTGGAAAGATGAACTTGGACCTTTTATTCTCCTGCTTAAAAGTGCTTTAAATTATCTTGAGACTTATTGAGTTCAAGTTCTTTAACATGTCATAAAGACCCTCCAAGTTACAGTTCATGCCTACTACTTTCCCCACCAATCTGTGTATCACCACCCAGTGAATTGAACTTGACACTTTAGTTAATATCCTGTTTGTTGTTTCTTTCATGGCCATACTGTTCCATGCCTCTACCTTTGCTCCCTTCTTCTCTGCCTGAGGAATGTTACTCTTCTTCATTCTTCAGGAAATCTTGCTCATCTCTTTCATGCTGGATTAGGTATCCCTTTCTCTATTCCTATGCATATTTCTATATTCCCATGAATATTTCTGGCATGACAATGACTATATTTTATTATAATCACATAGTTTGATGGCTTCCTCCCCACAAACTATGAGCCCGCTGAGAAAAGGGGCTTTCTTCTTCTGCTTTGTATTCCCTTGATGGGTAATTTACAAGTGGAAAGAGATGGCATTCTAAACTGGTGTAACAACATAAGCAAAAGTCAAAGACTCAATGAGGGGGAAGATATTTTAACTAGAAAACAGTGGAGTGTGTGATCCTGGTTTTGTTCCAAATATTCACTGAACCCTAAACCTTGCTTGGCAAGAAACTGTAGTACTCACCTGCAGTGTAATAGAGACAAAGTTCTTCCCTTATGAAGCTTTAATTCTAAGAACAAACACTGATACATGTGAGACCAAGCTAGTACAGAGCCAGAGAATTTAAGTATTAAGGTGAGGAATGGGGAGTCATTTTGTTGTTGTTGTTACTTTTGAAAGGATGTTTCAAAGTGAAAATAGTATTCGAGCTAAGGTATTCCAATGAAAGTGTATATGATAGATTAGGAGAAAAAGAATTCAGATGTATGAGTAAGTAATAATGAGTAATAAGTATGAGCTTATTTCATGTTTAAGCATAGAAGAATACAAACACTGATACATGTGAGACCAAGCTAGTACAGAGCCAGAGAATTTAAGTATTAAGGTGAGGAATGGGGAGTCATTTTGTTGTTGTTGTTACTTTTGAAAGGATGTTTCAAAGTGAAAATAGTATTCGAGCTAAGGTATTCCAATGAAAGTGTACTGAGTAATATCTCTGTGCTCCAGAAGAATGATATGAGTAAGTAATAATGAGTAATAAGTATGAGCTTATTTCATGTTTAAGCATAGAAGAAAAGCATAGAAGAAAAGACAAAAATCTAAAATATTTTAAAGAAAGAACATTTATTGTATCTAAAAACAACTCTTGAGAATTGAAAGATGGTCTTAGGTGGCACTTATGTGCGAAAAGTAAAAACTGAAAGAGAGGGCTTCCCTGGTGGCTCAGTGGTTGAGAGTCCACCTGCCGATGCAAGGGACACGGGTTCGTGCCCCGGTCCGGAAATATCCCACATGCCGCGGAGCGACTGGGCCCGTGATCCATGGCCGCTGAGCCTGTGCATCCGGAGCCTGTGATCCGCAACCAACGGGAGAGGCCACAACAGTGAGAGACCTGCGTACCCCCCCACCAAAAAAAAAAAAAAGGAAAGAGAAATTTTCAAAATGAAATTTACAAAAAAGTAGTCAGAAGAAAGGGAAAATAATGTCTATAGAAAGTTCAATTAATGGCCCCAGTAGTTTCCTGTCTCTTCCTGACGTTTAGTGATATCCTCCCACTCTGACTCTGGGATGGGCCATATGACTTGTTTTGGCCAATGGGACAACAACAAATTGGACACAAGCAGAGACCTGAACAAGCACTTGTGTGTTTCCACTTCCCTTCTTGCTCCTCAGCAGAGCCTGCTCTGTGATGAGACATGTAGAGCAGAACTAAGCCCACACGAATGTCCCAGTCAAGATCCAGACATGTGAGAGGACCCAGCCAAGGTCAGCAATGTCTTCTAATCCACATCAGTTGACTGCAGGAGTATGAGTGAGAATGAGACTCCAGAGTCTGACTCAGATCAACAGAAACAGCAGCCAAGCTCTAGATTTGTGAGTGAAAATAAATGTTTTATTACATGTTAATGAGGTTTTGTAGCTGTTTGTTACATGGCATGATTTTGGCTATCAGTTACTCACATAAGTATTATGGGTGCCAAATAAGATATTTTTCTGTAAAGGCATATATTGTAGGTTGAATTGTGTTCCCCTAGAAAATACCTTGATATTCTAATCCCAATACATGTTAATGTGACCTTAATTAGATATAGGGTCTTTGCAGATATAATCAAGTTAAGACGAGGTCATTACCATGGCCCTTAATCCAGTATGACTGGTGCCCTGATAGGTAGCAGAAAGAGGCACAGGGGAGAACACTATATGAAGACTGAAGCAGAGATTGGCATGATGCATCTATAAGTCAAGGGGTGAGAAGGATGGCCCACAGCCACCAGAAGCTAGGAGAGAAGATTGGAAGATAATTCTCCCTCAGCCTCCAGTAGGAACAAATCCTACTAACACTGTGATCTCAGACTTCTAGCCTCTAGAGCAGTGAAAGAATAAATTTCTATTGTTTTAAGCCACCCCATTTATGGTAATTTGTTACTGTAGTCCTAGAAAACTAATACAACATATGATCAAGGATCAATAGCTACAGAAAACTAGGTTTATAAAAGAAGCCTAAAACATAGGCATAGTACCTGGTTAAGGCCCAGGAATCCTTACACATTATTTTAAGTAAAAAAAAAATTACATCATTTCTTTTGTGAAGATTCAAAGTCTGCTGAAAAATGGGGTACAACCTGAAATTCTACTCAGTTTTCCTCTTATTTACCTCAACAAATCCTTCTTTCTTATAATTCTTCCTTTCATTTTACTGAGGTTCTCTTTCTTTTGCATAGAAATCCATTCTCAGCGTCTGAGTTGTAAGCCATATTTAAGTTTCCACATTCTGTACACTCATAGCTTTGGTAATTTTGTAGTTGATATTTTAATTTGTCTCTTTTCTACTATTGAGCTCTAAACTCTATGAATTCAGTACTATGGCTATATTTAGCTCTTAATCCAGTGCCTGGAACAGGCACTCAATAAAGAAACTTAAGTGAATTGTGTTATTAATTTACTAACCAGAGCTGTTTTCCTTAAGAAGCCTCCAGTCCTACACTTGTGTTCTTCTTTCCTAGTTTATCTTCAATCTATCAGATTCTAAATATCACAGTAGGCATATTTCAATCAACAGGAACAACCTTATCTTGTTTTTAGTCAAAACTTTGACAGTTATTTTACCATTTGAACAGATCATAGGCAATCTTTTGTCAAAGATATGTCCATGTGACTATAGCATAGAAATTAAAGGAATGTTTTGGAGTGAGAAACATATCTAGTTTCAATCTTTGGTTTAGTGACATATGAGCTGTGAAAATGGCAAATTACTTAAATTCAACCTCATTTTTCTCATTTCCATCTTAAATTCAAACTAACAATATATAAATCATAGAATTGTCATAAGAAGCAATAAGACCACATGCAAAGCTATCAGAACATATTAACCTGATTGCAAAAATAAAGATTTTGAAAAGAATTACGTAAGGATCCCATTGTATTAGTTTGCTAGGGTTGCCATGACAAGATGCCAAGACTGAGACTAAGGTGCCAGCAATGTTGCTTTCTTCTGAGTGAGGGCTCTCTCCTTGTTTTATAGATGGTTCTCTTTCTATGTCTTCACTGGGTCTTTCCCCTGTTCGTGTCTGTGTCCCAATTACCTCTTCTTTTAAAGACAGTGCATATTAGATTAGGGCCCACTCAAATGACCTCATTTTACTTTTATTACATCTTTAAAGGCCCTGCCTCCAAAATCAGTCACAATCTGAGGTTTAAGACTTCAACATATGTATTTTGGGGGGATGTAATTCAGCTCATAACACCCTTATTCCAGTGTCATGCTGTCAGACCAGAGTAAGGTTTCTTATGTTTGAGAGCATGCTTAGTTTATCACCCTAAAGTTATGGTTTCATATTTACTATTAGAGGTGTTTAGATTTTAATCTGTCATGCATGTCAAAAAATGATTTCTTTAAACAAAATTCAACTCTAATCTTTCACTTTAAAAATGGGTTTTGACAAAAAGTTATATAACCGTTGTTAGACTATTTCACTATATTTTATATGTCTCTATGGAAATGGAGTCTCTCTCTTTCCTATATCCATCACATTTTATTTATGCTCTTCAATGCTGTGCACTGGCACAACACTCATTACAGGTAACTTGTGTCCCTATAGGCTGCCTGCCTGTTCAGTTCTGAAGAATTTCTCTCCCTGACTCCTCTAGGACATTGAAAAAAATATGTTCTTTCTGGCAGTCAGCACTTGGTGCATGTATGGATTGTGAATGTCACTAAATGTGCTGCATTTTCACATTTTAAAACCTAAATATACTAACATACATACCTAGATGAACAGAATTCGCAAAGGTCTATTGCTGGCTAATTATTGTTAATTAGAGTGTAATTAGAATGAAATCAAGACCTGGTATCCCAGGATATTGGACTAAATCACAGTGAAGAATATTTAGCAATTTTCTTTTTTTATGTTGAGGAACTGAATTGCCAAATCCAGCCATGTAAGTTCAGGCAACTAAAATACCTTGAACAGCTACCGTTTTCTGGCTTTCAATTGCAAGGTGAGGGTCACAAGGGAGAATGACTAAAAGAAACTTCTTTCCCATTATATGAGAATGAAGTTAAAGGCTATGCCTGACACATGATGGGCCAATAGGAGCATCACATTATTTTCATCACAACAGTTAGCAGTATGTCAAAACTTGTCGCATAGGAAATCATCTTGGTCTAGATACCAGTAAAAAATTGTGTATGAAAGTTTTTTGCCTTACGTCAAGTATAGCTTTTACTGAAACAAATTTCCATCTGAGGAAATTAATTTCTTACACTTAACACAAAAGTCTTGACAGGATGAAAATGTAGATTCAAATTTAACAAAGCTTAAAAATTTTGTGGTTATTGACTGTTTTCACATTGAATATTTTCTTAGATAGTTAGTGTTACTCAGTGAAGAGGCATCACAATAATTCTATTATAAGATAATTGAAGCTCAGTTTACCTAAGAACATTTTCTCATTTTTACACCTTGATTCTCTGAAGAACAAAATAAATGGTGTTGGGAAAATAGGCTATCCATTTGGGGGAAAAAAAAGAAATTAAAATTGCTTCCTATTCTGCCTGTCTTAGGCAGCAATTTTCCATGAATCAAAAATTTGCATGTAAAAATGAAGCTATAAATAGGAAAGAATAGATCATTTTTTCTTTAATAGTAATTGATTAGGGTAAGTCTTTCTAAGCAAGAACAAATGCCTAAATGTCTAAAAGAATGTAAGTGATTAAACTGTATAAATATGTATGGGTTTTTTGTGTTAATAAAAAAATTCCTTTCAAAACACCAAAGGGCAATTGACAAAATTAGTTATTAACTAGTCAATTGATGAGGTTGCAATTGAGACATAAAAGTACATGTACTTTTAAAAATATAAAAATAGTTTTCAAATCAGTAAAAATGAAAAATCCAAAAAAAAAATATGCAAGAAGACAGTTAGAAAAATATATGGAAAAAGAAATAGAAATTTTCCTAAAATGAATATAAACATGCTCAACCTTTTCTCACAACAACAAAAAACTAACATTTTCAAAATGTACACTTTTTAAAAAGCCACGTTTTTGAAAGTATGCAGGTAAACATACAAATTGGGATAAGTTTTCATGAGTTAGTTCAAAGTAAGTATATTTAAAACATTAAAATATACATTCCCTTTGACTTATAGTCTCCATTGTTTAGAATTTACTCCATAGGTAAATAGATACATAAGAAGCTCACTGAAAGACTACTTTTAATAGAAAAATATGGAACATTTTTTATCATAATTAAATACAGAATGAAAATTTATCAACTAACCCAAGAATGTGAGATTTAAATAAATTCTGTTTGATGTGACTGGTAAATGTCACCTTTCTTTCTTGTTTCCCAAAATTTGGCATCAGTGAATGATAGAAAGGAAGAGTAACCTTGGTAACCTTTTCATATACAGTGAAAAAAATATTAGTTTTATCTCTTACAGAAGTTACTTTAACTTCAGAAAAATTTTTTTCTTGCTTTCTAGGCATGTATAAAATAGAGCTGCTATACGAGTGGATCATCTTTTTGTATTACACAACATGAAAAAAGTACATTCATAGCAGAATGAAATATATTTACTTTGATCTTGTTACAGTGAGAAAGGGCCAGAATCGACCTAAAGTCCCATTCATCATGTATTTACGACGAAGGCATTAATCAAGATAACACTGTGTCTCATGTAGTGAGAGCTGTGGATCAGGAAACATACGGAAACAGTTTCAGAGGAGTATATATTTCCTTGAGATCCTCTGCATTCAAAATCAAAACACTCCCTGTCCAGTGCACCTCATATATTTCCAACCCAACATCTCCATTTGTGTTTCCCAGACCTGCAGTTAAAATGAAATATTAGCTCATGTTGGGTGATGTTTAAGAGCACCCCATGAAATATTTTGGCAGCCGTGGACCTTCTAGGATAGTGTGGGGAATCATAACGTCTGCCCCATGGGGATAAAGTCAACTCCAACCACCACAGACCGCTTGTGCTTTTGGCAACCTAAACAAACATGATGGTTTTACTCACCAAAGGGCATCCATTTGAGGTTCTTGCAGGTCAGGACTGGGACTCACTGTTGATGTGAACTAGACTTAGTAATAGACGTAACATCCAAAGCTAAAATATCAGGAAACCTTCTACATCCACACGTCAGCACAGTTTATCAGTTCTGATCTAGAAAAGAGGCTCCTCACAAAGTCAAAATATTATGGGCTATATACTCTTTCATTAGTGCATCAGCATCATTACCTTCTTAGTTGAATGGTTGGTGCATTATTTTCAATGGCTCAGACAAACCACAGCTGTTTTTCTGTTTTTCTTTGCCCTCTGTCCTCTGTTCAGCTCCTGTTCATTCAAATGTTCATACATGCCACCAGTCTAGGACTATCATTTCTAAAAACAGAATTTAGCCTGGTGCTTGACCAGGCTCTTTATTCAATAATTTGTTATAAAAATCTATTTAATCTATTTGTTTTAAAAAGTCTTAATATGAAAGTGGATACTCTTATTTAGTTTAGCTTAATTTTTTTGTCCACTCATTAGTGTGTAAGTCAGAACATTAAGAAAATGTCCAATGATCCTTACACGATATTCATCTTGCTCATGGAGATTGCTGAAGATTATTTGTCAAACTGTGATAGAGTTTCTAGTGGTCAATGGATGGGCATTTGGCTGGCCTTGGTTTGACTCCTGCCTCTACAACTAGCCAGCCATGTAATTTTGGATAATATGTTTAACCTCTGACTTAACAAGAAGGAATTCTTCTAATTGAAGGTTGCAGAAACCCAAGTTTAATTAGCTTAAAAAAAAAGCATAAAAATTTTGGGAGACATGACAAGAATACAAAAAGGCAGAAGTGAACCAGAATGGAGAAATGACTTGATCCAAGGGCTTCACACTGTCCATTTCCCTCTTTTACTTTCTTTGTACTGAATCACTCTCTTTTAATACAGACAGGCATTTTCCATATAGAATATTCCATGAATCACTTTAGACATAAAAACATAGAATTCCCAACCAGAAATGCAGGGAAAAAACTATTCCTCAATTCCTCATTAACTCAAGCCAGAGAAATATATGGGAATGACTCTGATCCAGCTGGTTCAAATACCCTTTTGTAAAAAAATTTGAGAGACATAGAAGGTTATAACTAGATCCACCTAAATCCCAAAATGCTCCTGTGTCTAGTAATGCCTCTTCTCTTACTAGGAGAAAAGTAGGGAAAGGAATCCTGGGTTGAGGCAATTTCCACTTTTGTTTTCCATCTTCCTCAGCTGCAAATTAGAAATAATGGTACTTACTCTATAGAGTTTCTATGGCATAATATATATAATCATTAGCACAATTCCTGGTCAATGGAATAGAATCAATAAATAGTGACTATTATTATGACATTTGTATTAAAGGAAGCATAGGGAATAATATTTTGTGCCATGACCAGTCTTTCTATTACATGAGATAGAATATAAAAATTTAGTAATTGTTCACATTTACATCATTTGAATTCCATCATAAAACATACATATTTCTCATCCTTAGCTCTTTTGATTCACTAAGTACCTGTGTGTGTTTTTACATCATTGCTGAAGTTTTTTTCCATTTTCAATAATTATGAAATGCTTGATTGTATTTCTGATGAAATGCTGGTTTTCATTTCAGTGGTTTATTTAATATTATTTATTGACCACTTTGAAACATTGAACAAATGTTTTTTTAAAAAATGCAATTAGCACACCAAAAAGAAATGTCGTATTTTAACATTAAATGTGAAACCAAAAGCTGATACATTGATGTTTTTAACTGATAGAAAACCTCAAATTAACAAATCATTCAGAGAAGGAGAGAAATTTAAAATGATTTGCTTATTATTAACAAATACTACTGTTTGTTATATACACTCATAATTTGGTGGCAACAAATACTTAATCACTTCTTACTATGCACAAGAGAAAAGATAATAACAATAATAAAATTATGAAATAAAGTCACTCTTTAGTGAGTGCAACCTATATTTCAGAGGCTATGTGAAGTGCTTTACACATATTTCCCCGTTTTCTCTTCCCTCAAGTCTTATGGATTTAGGTATTATTAATTTTCCATTTTAATACTGAGCAAACTAAGGCACAAAAAGAACCAGTAACTTGTCCACGTTTTACAAGCTAGTTAATAGTAAAGCTCATATTTGAATCCAGCTCTGAGTCTAAAGCCTGTGCTACTGACCGCTTCAAAAAACTGGGCACAGGCTTACAGATCAAAACACCAGGGCTTGTACATCTGTGTGTTTTTCCTAGCATCCTTCCTATAACCCATTCTGACTACCTCTCAATTCAAACTACTCTGGTTCCAGGGAGGGTAATTAAGAGTTATGACTTCAAGGGACTTCCTGCTAGGTCACCAAATGAATTTCCACGTGTTAACAAAGATAATGTGAAATGTAAATACACAACATAATTAGGCAAAAATGGGTGTTTAAATTAGGAGCAAAGGGCCCAATTTGCTGGGAATATGCACAATGACAACCAATTACCCACTTGGAATGTGCTGACGCTATTATTTCCCACCATATCAGACACATGCCATTGTTTATAAAATCTTTAGTTCTTATTTTTTTTTTTAAACTGTCATTTCTGTTCAAGTCAAAGAAAAGTTAACACTGACGTAAAGCTAACTGCCTTGGGATGATCCTTCTGCTTGTAAAATTTCTGTGTGTCCAATCCATATGAAAAGATTATAACTTATCTTTCTTTTCCTGCTACTAGCAGCTTATCCCAATCAAGTGATGGTAAGTAAGGGACTAGCATTTCCCAATATGCTTTACAAAAGTTCTATAGGACATAACTGACATTGCATGAGATTCACATTTAGCAAGATTGGGAAAGACAGGGAGATATTTGGAAAGATTTTGCAAAACTTCTCAAATGCAAATAGGTAGATCCAGAAAGGAGATATAAAATGCAGTGACTCCTAGATGTATTTGATCCTGAAACAGTACTTCTTGGAGCATTTCTCTAAACTCGTGGTCCATTACACACTGGAGATGATATTGATTGGAAACACTTCAGTGTGCTCATTTTTTTTCTGTTTCTGCCTCTTAATCAGTCCCCATTTTCTCTCTGTCAACAGATTTAGCTGTCTGTAATTAATATGCATCAATATCTGTACAGCTAACATTTATCACATACTTAACTATGTGATGGACTCTGAGCTAAGAAATTCTATTTGATTTAACTCAGAGTTTGAAGTGCTGTTATTAAACCCATTTTACTTATAAGGAAATTGACAATCTGAGAGGTTATGAGGAGTGCCCAAGGTCACTTGGTTATTCAATAGTAGGACGAAGAGAAGCACTCAGCTATCAGATTCTAGTGTTAGAGTTCAAACTCTTTAGCAAAGTATATAAAGGCTTTCATGTTCTAAACAAAATCTGCTTTTCAATTCTGATACTGTGCCATCCACCTTTTATCTTCCCTGCATCAATCTCCCAGTAATATAATAATTTATATGCATTTCTTACCATATTACTAACTTATAGTTCTGCTATAATATAAGTGAATGTATCTATGCTTTATTTAGCAATTTTTTAAGTTATCTGGATGTTAAAATTCTTAAAAATATTTTAAATTATGTTTTTAATGGGCTTAATAACATACTCTACAAACTATATATGTATGCAAGGGTATATGGGTTTGTCTGTGTGATGATAAAAACAGCAAAAAATGCGTAAACAAAAATATTAGGAACATTTTCTTGATCTCCCCAAATCTAAACACACTGGGAACAAATACAGCAATTACTGTTTAATACAAGTTTTCAATAAAGCAGATTGTGAAATTTCTAGCCATATACTTCCCATGTTGGATTATGTAGGCTCTTTCTTAATATGTTTAATATTAAGCACCAAGAAAAAGCTAAGGAATTTCAGTTGGGTTGTTGTAGGAGTGGAAATTGTTCCCATTTCTTGTTAGCCCTGGAATGTTATGCAAGCATTGGTAATGAATCTTTTCATTATATTTTCTCAATTATAGCAGATGAATGTACCATCTCATTACCATTGGGACTCATCAGTGTGATACACCAGGCATGATGGGAGGTCAAGAATACATAAGAAGAATGAGACTCAAGAGATAGACCTAGGTCACTTGTTACTCAAATATAAAATGTCAGTTAATAATGCTATATTATATATATATATATATATATATATATAATATAGCACTATTCACTGACATTTTATATTTGAGTAACAAGTGACCTAGGTCTATCTCTTGAGTCTCATTCTTCTTATGTATTCTTGACCTCCCATCATGCCTGGTGTATCACACTGATGAGTCCCAATGGTAATGAGATGGTACATTCATCTGCTATAATTGAGAAAATATAATGAAAAGATTCATTACCAATGCTTGCATAACATTCCAGGGCTAACAAGAAATGGGAACAATTTCCACTCCTGGATTTGAAGGGCAAGGGGAGGGAATGGTCATTAGAACCTAGAAGGAGAGGGATGCTGCTCTAGGTAGGTGCTTACTAGATGCCAAACTGTGACCAAATAGGTAATGAGTTTGGGAAAATATTTCTCACTTTACTACTTCTTCTGTTTACACTTTCCAATTTCCTGCCAATGCTTTCCATTGACTATTCCCAACTGCAAGCTAAAAGGGAATCCAGTTGAGGAAGTCCATTAAGGTCAGCTTCCAGGAACACAGGAGGGAGAAGGGCAGAGAGTGAATCTTAGGGGCAAATGGAGGCTATCCAGTATAATCAGTAGACATCATATATCATTAGTTAAAAAAAAAAAAAATGTTGAGCCATGGTCTTATGACTTGGATAGCTTTTAACTGTAACCAAATGTCAGGTGTCATTTAACTTCTCAGAACAGAATTCTCAAGTCTGGATTGACGAGTTTACTGGGCTAGAAAGTCTGGAAATGATTATTTTTAAAAATTTTTTCCAACTTCATAGAACTTCTCTGTCCCTGGACTACAGATTTTTCTCTGTATCTAGCTGGCAAGGTTTTGTCTTTCAATGTGGTAAGGATGGAGAAGTGTATCTTCAATATTTATGTAGAGCAACACAGGAAAGTAGTGAGAATGTAGATACATTTGCCACAATCATCTAACTGCACAATAAAACAATACTACTGCAATTTTTAAATCCATCGAATTTCCTGTAATAGTTGAGTACAAAAATTATTACCTATAATCACGTAATAACCTTCTTCAAAAAAGAAAATTTTGATTCTATTATGTGGAACACAGGAACTTAAGAGAACTATAGTGAATATCCTTAGCTCAACCAATGAATTAAAGCCTACAGAGAGGTAAAATGTTTTCATGAAGCTAATTTCTCATAGCACTTTCTTCCAAAGTAGATATTTAATTTCAATTCCTAAATGTTTCAACAACACAGCCCAACTAACTGCTGTCTAATAGAGAGGATGTGTTAAAATTTGATTTAGAGTTCCACTCAAAAAATATCGACACCTAAGTATCTACTGAGTATTGCTTATATACTACACACCATGAAAAATGCTGTGAGAAATTCAAGAGAGAGTGCCCTCAAGTAATACCAGAAATTTATTGGGATTTTTTCCTTGGAGAATAGGATCATTGTACAGATATCTAGGATACAGGCAAAATGAACTCTGAGAACTTAAAAATGTATAAATTAAGAAGTCTGGTTTTATATATTATTAATTACCAATGTTTTAATAGTTGTTTACAGTTTAAAGATGTTTTCCTGTTTACTATCTCACTTGTGCTCACCAATGTTATGAGTTCATTGCTATACAATTATTATTGACATTCTGTAGATGAAACTAAGGTCCAGATTAGAGAGTTAGTAAGGGGTTGAATCCTTGTTGTTTGTTTTGTTTTCTTTTTAATCTATTCACTTATCCTAACTCACCATGCCTCTTTTCCTCAAAGAAGAAAAAGACTAGATTTATATGTGAGGATGAGAAAACAAGGTAATGTAATAAATATAGAGAATAATTAATCCAAATTTGAGCCTACCTACCATATTTTAGAAAAATATGGGCCAGTTTCCTCTCAGATCTGGAACAAGAAATATTCTCCTCTGTCACTGGGCACAAGAATGGGAGTGTTAACCATGTGTCAGGACACGTTTCAACAGCAGTAATTGCATTTTTGTTTCCTCACATACATTAAATTACTGCCATGTTCCCAATCAAGATAGCAGCTCATCTATGGCAAATGAAGTAAGTGACCCCCAGCCTTCTATCTGTCTTAGTCTGTTACTCATAAAAGTGCTCGGGGCGCACTTGAGGGTAGCAAAGCATGCATGTAAGGACAAGCACATTTATTGTCAGCAATCAAGGGCATGAAAGCCCCTGTGTTGAGATTCCCACAGAGATGTTCTCAGCAAAGAAAATGTGCCCCTTTCCCTCCCTCCTCCACTTCCTGTAAATGTCAAGGGAAACTGGTATCTGGAAGAGAGTTAAAGGGCTATCTCTAAGCCCTCCTAGCTGGGGTCTATGCTTACACTGGTGGAACTCCTGCTACGTTAATTGCAGCCTTTTCCATAACCTTTATGCTCTCCAAGGCTCCAAGGAGCAATTAGCACTGCCCACGGCCTCAAATGGATTCATTCACCAAGACCACATTCCTATACTTGTCTGTTATTATTTGGTCTCAAGAAACACACTTTTTCCTCCCTGATTACTGAATGCCTTTGCAGGAATATAAAGTATATTGCAAAGGATTAATTGTAGATAATTAGATACATTTTAAAACATTTTTGGTTAAAATTTAACATACAAACAGAAAATCTCTCAAATCATAGTATCACCAAATTAACATACCATGTAACCACCACCCAGGTCAAAAAAGAAAACTTTACCTGCATGCTAGAAGCTCCCTTGGAGTCTCCTCCTATTCACTACACCCCAGGGGTAACCACTATCCTCACTTCTAATTCCATAGGTTAGTTTTGCCTATTTTGAGCTTTATACAAATAGAATAATACAGTTATGTCATCTTTTGTGTATGATTTCCTTTGCTCAATATTTGTGAGATCCATCCATGTTCATTTGTGTAGCAGTAGTTTGTTCACTCTCACTGTTACATAGTAACCATTGTAGGAATATATCAGAATGTATTTATCAATGTGACTGGTTGTCATTTTGAGTGGCTTTCAGTTTGAGGCAACTACAAATAATGTTGTTAGGACCTTCTTATGTATGACTTTAGTTAATCGTATGTCCCCAGTTTTGCTGAGTATATGACTAGGAGAAGAATTAGTAGATAAGAGAATATGTGCCTTTTTAGCTTTGGTAGGTTTTGCCAAATAATTTTCCAGAATGATGCCCAAAAAGAGTGTATGAGAGTTCCTGTTGTCCACATTCTGTGAGCACTTAGTTTGGTCAGTCTCTTCTCATTTAAGCCATTCTGTGGGTTTTGTGGTGCTATTTCACTGTGGTTTTAATTTGCTTTCCTTTGACAATAATAATATTGAATTTTTTTCATATGCCTATTGGAATTTAAATATCCCCTTTTGTAAAGTGTTTTTTCAGGTCTTTTGCTTGTTTTTTGTTTTTTTTTTTCTTTTGGCAGCTATTTTTTGTTATTAATGGAGAGAATTTTTTATATATTTTAGGTATAAGTTCTTGTAGGATACATGCATAATAGACATCTCCACCCACTCTATAGCCTGATTTTTTTAATTCTAATAGTGTCTTTGATAAACAGGAGTTCTTCATTCAATGCAGCCCATTTTTATCATTTATTTCATTATAGTTGGCCTTTTTTATTGTCCTGTTTAAGAAATGCTTGACTACCCAAAGTCACAGAGATGTTCTCTTGTGTCTTATTCTTGAGACTAAAGTATCAGTTAAAGATTTTCTTCTTTAAATAAAAATTAGGGGCCAAGATTCATTTTTTTTTCCCCATATGGACTTCCAGTTTTCCAATTGACTTAGCTATCTACTTAAAAAAAAAAAAAAAAATCTCTCCCATTCAGCACTTCTGTGTAGTTATAAAGCAGGTTATAAATCACAGGTTATAAAACAGCACTTCTGTTTGTTATAAATCGGGTGATTATATACATATGAACCTGTGTCTGAATTTCTTTTTCCACTGATCTATATATCTTTGCTACAGTACCACATGTTCTTAATTTCTGTGGCTTTATAGTAAGTCTTGATATCTGATATTACATCTTCCAACTTTGTTATTTTTTTTTTAAGCGGTTCGAAAGCTCTTTTATTTTGGCAGGCGAGATCTTAGTTCCCCCACAGTGGGAATGCAGAGTCTTAACCACTGGACTGCCAGGAAAGTCGCTCTAAAGTACATTTTTTTGTGTGTAATTTTATTTATTTTTTTTATATCTTTATTGGAGTATAATTGCTTTACAATGTTGTGTTAGTTTCTGCTGTACAACAAAGTGAATCAGCTATATGTATACATATACCCCCAAATCCCCTCGCCCTTGAGCCTCCCTCCCACCCTCCGTTCTCCACCCCTCTAGGTCATCACAGAGCATTGAGCTTATCTCCCTGTGCTATGCAGCATCTTCCCACTAGCCATCCATTTTACATTTGGTAGTGTATATATGTCAATGCTACTCTCTCACTTCATCCCAGCTTCCCCTTCTCCCCCTCCGGTGTCCTCAAGTCCATTCTCTACATCTGAGTCTTTATTCCTGCTCTGACACTTAGTTCATCAGTTTAGGATTTTTTAGATTCTATATTTGAGCCCAACTTTGTTATTCTTTAAGATTATCTTAAAGATAATTATTTTGGCCTTTTATATTTCTATATATATATTTTTATACCAGCTTGGCAATTTCCACACACATACATAGAGGTATATATGCACAAATTCAAGACCTGCTAACATTTTTATTGTTATTGCATTGAATCCATAGATCAATTGCTAAATAATTAATATCTTTACAATACTGAGTCACCCAAACTTTGAAAATGGTAAACACTTCATTTATTTAGGTTTTCCTTAATTTTTTCTCAGTAAGTGTTTGCTTCATGTGTAAAAGTTTTGTACATTTTTTTTCAACTAATTCATAGGTATTCTATTTTTCTGCTGTTATAAATAATATATTTTTAAATATAATCTAATTCTAATTTTTAGCTCCTGTTATACAGAATACAATTTATTTTTGTATATGTATATATACAAAAAACTTACTACACTTGACTTAGTCTAATACCTAATTTCTACATTATTTTGAATTTTCCTCATAAACAATGATACAATTTGTAAACAGTGAAAGTTTTCTTTCCTTCTTTTATAACTTAGGACATTTATCAATTATCTTGCCTTTTAAAAATTATTATAGCTCATAAGACATCCTCCTTCACAACCTAGTAATTATTGTTGTAATTATGATCAGTGTTATTATATTGTTATATTATATAGTCTATTCATTTATATATGACTCCATATTTACCCTTATCTTTATTTTTTATTCTTTCCTACATTTCTTTCTTTCTGAGATTATTTTCCTTCTTCCTGAAAAAAAAAAATTGTTTTAGTATCTGCTTTAGTGTCGGTCTACAGGTGAAAAATTCATTCACTTTTTGTATGCCTAAACATTTCTTTATTTTGTCACCACTTTAAAGTTATTTTATTATCTTAAAGATTAATAATAATGATAATAATAATTCAACTGTCTTCTGGATTTCATTGTTTCTATTTAAATGTCAGATGTCATATTGCTGCTGATTTGAAGCAATGCATCTCTGCTCCCTCTCTCCCACTCCCTGCCCTCAACTGATTGTAATATTCTCTTTGACACTGGAAATCAGCAATATTCTTTAGGGAGTTTAGACATAATTACTTTCATACTTAACCTGCTTGAGCTTTGAAATGCTCTTTGGATTTATAAGTTAACATTTTTCTTTAGTTTGGGAAAGTCTTGTCTGTTTCTTTTCAATTATTGTTTTTGCCCCTTTTTTTGTCCCCTACACTTCTGGAATGGCAAATACAAATCCACTACACTTTTTCACCAATCCTACATATTTCTTATATCCTTTTATATATTTCTTACCATTTTTGCTTTTCATGCCTTGTAATACATTTTCAGTCAGCTCATCTTCCAACTGTCTAAACACCTCTGCAGATTATGGTTCAACTCAACTGTTAAAATTTGAACTTTAATTACTGTGCCTTTTAGGTTTAAAAATTCCATTTGATTATTTTTCACTGATTTCAATTTTCCCAAAAGAAAAATCCATTATGTCATCATTGTCTTAAATATATTAATAACAGTTATTTTAAAGTCCATGTCTGATAACTCCAGTAACTGGATTATCTGTTTATTTTCTTTTTCTCTTGATCTTATTTCATGGTATACCTCGTAATTTTTGATTGCATGCCAGACATTACATGTGGAAAAATTATAGAGTTTCAGATGGTGCCATCTTTCTCCAGAGAGAGTACATTTTATTCCTTCTAGCTCAGTAGGAATGGGGGCAGATAACCTTAACCTAGTCAAGGCCAGAGCTGACTCTAACCTGTTTTGCAGTTTTTGGAAGATTGGATCTACTTCTGACTCTCCAATGCTATTAAGTAGAGCACTTCATGTGTTTCAGCAGACAGCCTGTGATTTTGATAGTCTGGGTCCTGAACTACTACTTATGTAACATTACCAAGCACCCTTTCTGACTGGAGACAATCAGCATTTATTAAAAACATTCCAGGCTTTTTATGTACATAACAATAGTAGTTTAAACACTTGGAAACAAGGAGTCCCCAGGTAAGATTAGTTCCATATTGTACCATGAAGGTAATGATAGCAGTAAGTACACCTTTGAAGTACATTAACCAAACAAAGATTCTGATATTATTATCAATTTATAGGCTTTACTTCTATAAGTGCAAAATAATAAAAAAATGGCCAAACTTTCAGTGATTATTATAAAAGTATAACAGTGCAAACTCATGTACACAGATACATTTTCTGTAAAACTCTTGAGTCAAAAATCTGAACTTATGGAAATCTAGGAATTGGCCTTGATCATAGCATTTTGCAGCTTCAACTTCTATTTCTTCCTTGAATGCAAGGCACAGGTATTTTTGTCAAAACTAACAAGTGAAAACAAAATCTAAATTTCAGCCTGCTTCTTAAAGTTTCAAAGGTATGTTTGAATTGGAAAAGATTCATAATATTGTCAAAACTAATTCACCCAAAAGTCAGAAAGTGTTTTATAAATACATGATTGATGATCTTTCAAGATTTGCCATAGGTAAATATAATAAGGTGACTAATTATTTTGAAGAATTTTTAAACGAGATATAAAGAAGTCAGAGATCATTCATGGAGAATAAGACTGCAATACCCAAGACCCCTCAATTAGTTCTTGAATATGGTAAATTTTTAGATTTAGTTGTTATCTCTTGTAAGATTAATAACTGCTTTACACATAACAAGAAGCCTTTTCTATTGTAGATAATGAACATTAGTTTTTTATCAACACAAAAGGGAGAGGATGAGAAATGTAGATTTAATTCACCTGAATGAGAGAGTAGATGAGCTAACATATAGAACCTCCTTAAAATAATGGGAAATGTGTTTTCAAAAGAGTGACCTAAGTGGTTACAGAGAGATGTAAACTATAAAATAATGAATCCTATTTTCAATGAAAGAAACTGTCTTAATTGTTTAAAGCATTTTTTGAGGAGCTGTGGGGACCTGGGAAGTTGCTGGGGAGGAGGGAGAGCACATATTTGAAGATGAAATGCCATTTCACCAGTTGCAAGCTGTGTGACAAGGCATTTAGACTCTAAGCCTCAGTTTCCTCTGTTATAAAATGGTGGTAAAACATGACTTCCTGGTGTGTTTGTTCTATGATTTAGTGAATTACTTTGCAGGGTTTCATATATGATCATAGCTAATACATAAAGAGAGCTTACATTTAATCCTCATAACTACTCTATTATAAAGATATTATTAATAGCATTCTAATCCTTCAGAGGGAAAAATGAGGCACAGAGATGTTACCCTAAAGACTCTTAAAATATGCCCAAGATCACACAGCTAATAAGTGATTTGAACTCAGGCGATCTGGCTTGAGAGTTGATTTTTTTTAATATCAACTCTCCAAATAAGGATCATTAACAATAAATGTTATATTATCATGATATTTGTTAATTTATTACCAGTATGCTAAAGAGGACACGTACACTGATTGATGCTGACACACCATTTGGTTGTTGCTACATGAGGACTTTCTAACATTTATGAGAGGAGGCGCTCCTGTGATCCCATTATCCCCTGGGAGAACAAGGCAATACCTTCAGTCATTCTCCCTAAGCCTTTTCAACCCTGTACCAGTAAGTATAATCATTTGTCACTTCCCTTTCTCCTACTCTATTTGCTGTCATACCCTATCCCTTATTTCAGAGAATTAAAGCTAAACTTAGGATTTCAATTTAAAAGATAAGACATTCCCCATATTATTCCTAAGGTTGACTTTTCTCATTTTTCTTTCTTGATCTGTGCAATTTTACTCTGACACATGTCTTTGGAAAACTTAATCAATCATCTAAAAGCTTCTCATTCCAGAGTATGTATGTGATGTAATCATTTTTAACAACATGTGAGTGTGAGGCAAACATTATTTTTTATTTAATTTAATTTTATTTTTTATATAGCAGGTTCTTATTAGTTATCTATTTTACATAAATTAGTGTATATATGTCAATCCCAACCTCCCAATTCATCCCACCACCACCACCACCCGCCCCCACTTTCCCCCCTTGGTGTACATACGTTAGTTCTCTACACCTGTGTCTCTATTTCTGCCTTGCTAACCAGTCCATCTGTACCATTTTTATAGATTCCACATATATACGTTAATATACAATATTTGTTTTCCCTCTATGACTCACTTCACTCTGTATGACAGACTCTAGGTCCATCCATGTCTCTACAAATGACCCAATTTCATCCCTTTTTATGGCTGAGTAATATTCCATTGTATATATGTACCACATCTTCTTTATCCATTCATCTGTTGATTGGCATTTAGGGTTTTTTTAAGAAGAAAATTCACTGAAGAATCACATTCATATAAAAAAGTGCACAAATCATGAGAGAATAACCTGATGAATTTTCACAAACTGGACACTCTTGGAACCAACATCCAGATCAAGAAAGAATATGATCAGCCCTTCCAGGCCCAAGAGATTCCATACCCCCTCCCAGTACTTACCCCCGAGTGTGTCTACTCTCCTGCCTTATAACACTATAGATTACTTGTACTTATCTTGATTTTATATAAATAGAGTCATATTGTATGCGTTCTTTTTTACGAATAGTTTCTTTTGCCCAGTTTGTGAAGTCTCTGTACATTGTTAGTGTAGTTGTACTTTATTTCCTATTGTTGCATTAAGAATATGTATTCATTATAAAATGAAAAGACTCAAGTTATGTCTAGTTGGGAACTATTAAGAATAGTAATGTTACAGACATTGTCTTACATATATTAAGTACATATATGTATGTGTTTCTATTGTTTCTATACCCAGGAATAGAATTGCTGAGACATAGGAATGCACATTATATTTTTAATAAAATTTATTTTTTATAACAGTTTTAGATTGAGAAGTTAGTAGACACATATATACCTCACATCCAGTTTCCCTTATTAACAGCTTCCATTATTATGATACATTCATTACAATTAATGAAATCATATTGATACAGTATATTATTATCAACTGAAGTCCATAATTTATTTAGATTTCCTTAATTTTAACTTAATTTTCTTTTCCTGTTCCAAGATCCCATTCAGGATATCACATTGCATTTAGTTGTCATGTCTATTTATGTTCCTCTTGGCTTGAGCAGTTTTTTTAGACTTTCCTTGTTTTTGATGACTTTGAGAGTTTTGAGGAGTACTGGCTAGATGCTTTGTAGGATGCCCCTCTATTGGAATTTTTCTGATGTTTTTCTCATGAGAAGAGTTGGGTCATGAGATGTTGGGGGCAAGGCCTTGGAGGTAGAGTGTCATTTTCATCATATTATGTTAAGAGTACTTGCTATCAATACAATATGAGTGTTGATGTTGGCCTTTATCACCTGGCTGAGGTAGTATTTATCACATTTCTTCACTGTAAATTTGTTCTTCTACACCCCCATTCCATACGGTACACTTTGGAAGAAAGTTAGTGCTCATTTCACCCTTAAGGAATACAGAGTTATGTTCCGCCTCATTGAGGGCAGAGCATCTTCTCCCATACACACTAATTCATTCAATAATTTATTTACATCCATATGCACTCATGGATATTTATTTTATACTTTGAGTTCATACTCGTTTTTCTAATATGAAAACTCTAATAGTTCAATATTCATTTTTTGATATGAGACTCTCAGGCAATACTGTTAAATTCTGTTGGGAGACAAAGCTCCATGAGTGTCTTGAAATTCTGCATATCTTTTGAGAAGAGATGCTGACTTCCTTTTTGCTTTGATCTACATGTTCAAGGATGTTTGGATAGTGAACAGCCTTACAAGGTAGAGATAGTATCTCCCTCCAGAGAAGAGAGCAGATTTATTTACTGCCCTATATAAATGATTTGAATTTCCTAGGCTCAGGATTTCTCAGGTGTGATGCAAACCCATTGTGTGTGTGGCATCCATTTGGGCCCCTCTGCATCACCCCTATGGGACTTGGAGTCAAGGTTATCTGTTGCTCATGTTCATTGTTTTGCTCTAAGTGATAACATTTCTTTGTCTTTTAGGCAGGAGTCTCTTGTCTTCTTCAACAATTTGTAAAAGTGCAGCATACTAACTTGTTAGCTTGTAAGTAAAGGAAAATCTCAGTCCTTCACAGTTTTGGGCAACCCCTAACAAAGGACTCACACACACACACAAAATGTTTACCAACCAGTATGTCTGCTATGCATATTAGGTCATGCCATAGCTTTAACATACTTTCTGTTCAGCTGCCAGCCCCCCACCTCCCTGGGCTGATGGCAATGCTTTCAGAGTCACTTGCAAGAGCCTCAACTTTCTACTGGTGGATGGTGACCCCATAGCAAGCCAGTGTCTGTGCCCCAAGGGTGTTGCCTCTCATTGCTCACAAAGCTCCTGCTTCCTGGAGCTAGATCAGTGCTGGGCTACGAGAAACAGCAAAGGAATGTCTTCCTCTTCAATTCCACGTAGTACATAATCAGCTACAGGGACCAAAACCCATTTCCTTAGCCGAGAGTCCCCCAGAAGTTCCATACGTACATGCTTTTTGTTTGTTTGTTTGTTTGTTTTGCGATACACAGGCCTCTCACTGTTGTGGCCTCTCCCGTTGCGGAGCACAGGCTCCGGATGCGCAGACTCAGCGGCCATGGCTTACAGGCCCAGCCGCTCCGAGGCATGTGGGATCTTACCAGACCGGGGCACGAACCCATGTCCCCTGCATTGGCAGGCGGACTCTCAACCACTGTGCCACCAGGGAAGCCCCGTACATGCTTTTTATCTCTGCATCAAAGTTTCAAAAATATTTGGGAAGAGCCTGCGAAATGTTACCCAAGATGCTCGTAAATAACCCTTAGTCCAAAGCTTTTCTCTAGACAAAGAGTGTGTAACTTGGTTTCTGTAGACACAGCTTTGTGTATCATTTTGGGTTCTTTCAATTATGAATAATAGAAAGCACCATCAAATTGGTTTAAGTTACAAAAGGAATTTACTTTTTTAACCTTAGAGTATATTAAAAAAAAAAAAAATAGTCATTCAAGGCTAGATCCAGTAGCTTGAACATATACTTAGCCTGTTGTTCTTAGTGTCAATCTCTTCTCAGCCTGTAGGGGGTCAGCTTCCTCTCAAGACTAACTACACGTGTGGCTTCAAGATGTTTGCAAGCAGCTACCAGGGCCAGATGCTCTCTCATTTTCTCATTTATATTTTGTGAATGAAAGAGAACTTGTTTCTCCCCACAATCTCAAAACAAAACCCGTAGGCTTAACTTAGTTCTCTGTGTCCATCTTGAACCAATCACTTTGACACACGCATCTATTTCTAAAGATTATTTTAGATCAGCAACAGAATGGGATAATTCCACTCAAACCACTGGCAAATACACAATGGGAGATACATATAATGAACACTGGAGAGGCAATATATTTATTACTGTGATATAAATCACTGTGGCTAGGCAGCCAGGAGGATCTGTTCTGCTACCAACTAGTTATGAAACTATGGGTACATCACTCAAATTCAGCTTAATGATTACATTTGTAAGACAAAGGTAATAATTCCTGAACCTCTCTTTCTATACACACACACACCCACAGCCACCCATATACACACACCACTTACCTACCAGATTTCACAGTGCTATTTTATATCTCAAATAATGTAGTAAAGGTAAAAAATATAAACAATATATTTACTTAGCCATAAAAGGGAATGAAATTGAGTTATTTGTAGTGAGGTGCAGTGAGGTCTGTCATACAGAGTGAAGTAAGTCAAAAAGAGAAAAACAAATACTGTATGCTAACACATATATATGGAATCAAGAAAAATGGTACTGATGGACCTACTGGCAGGGCAGGAATAAAGACGCAGACATAGAGAACAGACTTGAGGACACAGGAGAGGAAGGGGAGACTGGGACGTACTGAGAGACTAGCATTGACATATATACACTACCAGATGTAAAATAGATAGCTAGTGGGAAGCTGCTGCAAAGCACAGGGAAATCAGTTCAGTACTACGTGACAACATAGAGGGGTGGGATAGGGAGGGTGGGAGGGAGGCTCAAGAAGGAGAGAATATGGGGACATATGTATACATATAGCTGATTCACTTTGTTGTACAGCAGAAACTAACACAATATTGTAAAACAATCATATTCCAATAAAGATGTATAAATATATATATATAGAAAAATAATTATTATATACATTTTACCTCTCATTTGACATTAAAATATACCCCCCATTTGTCAGTTCTGTATTTAAATGAGGCCAACTGCTCATAAATTATCTAGTAATCATCAGTCAGCTTCAAATATTGCAGCATCAATTTTTTTTTCTCCTCTTTCTGTCCTTCTGAAATCTCCTGCAATTATCAGATATTTTCTGCTCAGGCAGTAAAATCTGTTTCTCTAACGCTAAAGAAACAATTATTTAGAGCTCACCACACACACAAAGAGACAACATGCATATGTATGAGATGGATAAAAGGCAGTGTCAATCAATATTATAATGCCAGGAATACAGGAGAAAATAAATACTAGGTGATTTGATTACACTTTCCTTCCAAGTACCAAATGTCTTTAAAATTTCTTACTGAAACCACTCTTTATTTTTCCCATTAGATAAGGTATTGGAGTTAGCCAAGAAAGTAATGGTTTTGTATGTGCAGTCCAATAAATAGAGCTTAAAAGTTTATTATCAAACATATTGCACACTGCAGTAAAAGTGATATATGCTCCTGGAACCTATTCAGCACATAGAAAAACGCTGAAGGGCCAAGATGGGTGTTTGTCAACCCCTTGGAAAGGCAGCTCTTCACAGAAGGAAACGTCAGCTTGCCGGAATACATTCTTCTTTCATTCAAATACAAAATCAGTTCTAATTGAAAATGCTTTGGAGAACATGCTATGCAAATAGAATGGATTTAGCATTTACTGAATGAATCAAATCCAGGCTCTGTGTAAGAGCCTGGACCTGGAACCACACACAGAAACCTGAAGATTAATTTCATTAATTTCCTATAAGTTCTTATCTTCACAGTCCTATGGCACCCTTTTCTCCAATGTTAGAAATTGCATTCTGGTTGTTGACCAGGGCATTCTTGCTTAGAGATATGCATTGCTTGGCTTGCCCAGTGTCTAAAAAAAGGATTGAACAAACAATAAGGATACTGAAAGCTTTTACAATAAAACTCAGATATGAGCCCCTCTGGAAAACACCAAGCTCTGGCCCTTATGGCTTCTTTACATCACAGGGCACAGGTGCCAGAGCTGAGTAGCATCTGCCCCTCACAGACAGAGCAGGGACCCAAGCAGATCTCTCTCTCTATGCTTCCCATGGCCGCTTGATGGGAGGTCGAGCACCAATGGAGGTTTGTTCACATGCTTACCCTGTTGCTCTTCTTACAGGAGAAATATTCTTATTCTGTGCCTGTATTACAGAGAGGAAAGGGAGGAGAGAAAATACAAAATGGAAGGGATTGTTATTTTTGTGTTGTTTGATAAGCAACTTTTTAAAAAATATTTATTTTATTTATTTATTTTCTTGGTTGCGTTGGGTCTTCGTTGCTGTGTGTGGGCTTTCTCTAGTTGCAGCGAGCGGGGGCTACTCTAAGTTGTGGTGTTCAGGCTTCTCATTGTGATGCCTTCTCTTGTTGCAGAGCACAGGCTCTAGCCACGTGGGCTTCAGTAGTTGTGGCACGCGGGCTCAGTAGTTGTGGCTCACAGGCTCTAGAGCACAGGCTTAGTTGCTCTACAGCATGTGGAATCTTCCCGGACCAGGGCTTGAACCCGCGTCCCCTGCATTGGCAGGCGGATTCTTAACCACTGAGCCACCAGGGAAGCCCAGCAAAAATTTTTTAAGAAGTGAATGTCTATGTAGGAAAGTATTCTCCCAGCTTGCTTCTCTCATTTACTTTACCACTTTTGATCCATAAGGTATCCTGCTAACCCTGTCCTAGTTAAACCAGAATTCAATTGAAAGTTGTCTTCCTGCCATATCCTACATATGTGTATTTTCCCCTTTTATTTACACAGTTCTCAGTTCCCACATGGCCTTCCCACTCTCTCACACTCTTAAAATCACAAATCCCTTCACTGACAGGTGATGTCCCATCTCCTCTGTGAAGCCTCCATCATATCCACAACTAATTGGAAAGTAATGGTAAACATGGTGATTTCTCTCATATAGGTGACTTATGACTTATGTAAATTCCTGTCTTATCACACCATTATGATTACAAACTCCAGAGAACCAGCTCCAGTCACTGTGTGTTTCCTCTCAGCTGTGCATACCCAATATTCTTTGACTGATTTCCTGATTGATTCTTACTGAAGCAGCAAAGGGCAGAGATGTCATATTTCAAAAGCTGTGTTGGCAAGTTTAGAACAGTGGAGCACAAATTATCTCCCCTTTTCTTTCATGCTTTTTCTCTCTTCTCCCTACACAGCCTGCAATATCATCCAGACACTCACACATCTTGCACCCACATCTTGGACCAGTCTGGTAAATCTCCTGGATCCAAACCCATAGGCATGATATGAATTTTCTCTTACAATAGACAATACAATGAGTAGTTGAACAAGTGTAAACATATAAAGCAACTAGAGAAAAGTGATCCCTAAGGATAAAGATGGCTCAGTGTGTTTTGAAAACATTCAGCAGGAAGACAATGCCACAGGGATTTCACCAGAAAATTCCATTTTATTTCCATAGCTTCTTAAGTAGCTAACATTTAAATATTTGGGTTTAGGAGCTTTACTCTTTTCTCTGTGGTCTGTTATGTTTAGTGTCTGCCTTTTTATAATATAATGTCAAAAAGAAATTGTCAGGTTCACCCTTGAGCAAAACACATCCGGTAATTCTCATGTTTCTCTGAAGATCTTTGTTAAGAGATAGAAAATCTCATAAGATGAAGAACGTTTCAGAACTCATAGGTCTAGTTTGACTCTTTGATCTGGAGAACAATGTTGTCTTTCTTACCATATTTGGGTGTTTGAAAGGAGTCCATTCCTTGTTCCAAACAGGAATAATTGACGTGCACAAAAAAAGCAGCACCATTGAGGACCTCCCAAAAAGTTTGCAGTTTAGTTCTGTGTGGTTTATTTTTATTCTTGTTTTACTCAAGCTGGTTTGCCTATTCCATAAGCATATGCACCATATGCGACTGAAGACTGCTAAAAGTGCTTTTAAACAGAAATCCCAAAAAGGAAGAAATGAAACTAAACAGAAAGAAAATGAAATTAACAGTTCTTTGCAATGTGTGTTTAGAGAGAAAGTTTGACAAGAGAGAATTAATGTTCCTAAATTCTTGGTAGATGCTGTGGTACATTTATAAGGGGTGGGGTTGAAGAGATAACTTTAAAACTATGTTACTTTCAAAAACACAGCTCCTTAAATGAGAGTCAAGAATAAACACAAAGACCCACTGCCATGTTTTTCTGATAATTGGGTTAGACATTGCATCATCTGGTAGAATACAAAAACGTGTGATTGAAATCATCTGACATTTTTCTTTGTTCCTTAACATATTGAAGATGTGCAGCCCATGAATATGGATTCAAAAATCTAGAAGAAGCCAGATTTTTTCTAACAGCCCAGTAAATCAGGACTTTTGTCTTATGGTCACAGAGGCAAGTTATGCAGCTCCCTAGCTTTAGTTCCAGCTTGTTAAAAGAGAGAAGAGGAATCAATACTTAAGGAGTTTGTGAAGATAAATAGCACCTGGCACTGAGTAGACACTCATTAAATGAGTTTTGAAATGGATTTTAGACATGTAAGCTAATATTTTGTAAATGTCATTTGAGAGAAGTCTTTTTTGTAGTCATCATTGTGTGGTACAATCAATGGGTTTAGCTTCAAGTTGGAAACTGAAGAAAATAATTCAATGTCACAAAGAAAACTGAGGCAGAGGGCAACATGGAAATCTCCCTAGGTCATACAAGTAAGAACAGAACTGGTACCAAAAAATTAATGTTTTTACTTCCAAGCTACATCTGGTCTTATACATCAGTTTCCCTAGGTATCACTAACCACTAAATAGGGAAAAACAAAAAAAACAAAATAAAACCAAAAAACACCCACATAAGATATTATGTTTGTAATTCACCTTATTGTCATCCTTGACCCCATAAACTTCTAGCCCACAAAGTAAATAGCTGTATATCTATAGTATGTGACACCAAGCATCATCCTATTAGAGGCTGAGTATCATAGGAGTAGAATTGCAAACTCAGAAGTGAGATTGCCTGAGTTCAAAACCCATGTTTATCACTGTATTAGAATCTGTGGCTATGCAATCACTTACCACAAACTTTGTGATGGAAAACAACACACATTTATTATCTTGCTCCTTCTGCTAGGAGAACAGGCTCTGCAGGGCTGAGTCCTTTGCTCACAGTCTCACGAGGCTGCCATCAAGGGTTTGACTGGGCTGTGTTGTCACCTGAAGCTCAGGGTCCTCCTCCAAGCTTCTTCAGGTTGTTGGCTGAATTCAATTCTTTGTGACTTTGGAATTCATGGCGACTTGCTTCTTCAAGGTCAGTAAGCAAACCACTTGCTGAAGGGAGGTTCTTTTTTTAAGGGCTTTCACTTAATTAGGCTGGGCTCACTCAAGGTAGTCTCCCTTTTGAATTAACTTAAAAATTTAATTTATTAAAGACCTGAATTAAGTCAGCAAACCCCCTTCGTCATTGCCACATTATATGATTCTGTTGGTAAGAAATAAGTCATGGGTCTTGCTCACACTCAAGGATGGTACAAAGGCAAGACTCACCTTAGGGAGTATCTGCACCCATCAGTTCCAAGGTACTCAACCTTGGGCAAGCTATTCACCATCTCTGAATTCACCATTTCCAAATCTGTTAAAGGCAACTAACAGATGAGCCTTCCTCCTATGATTGCTTTGAGGATTACATTAAAGCATATATGTAGAACACTTAGCAAGTTCTTAGAATGTGTTAGCTATTGTTTGCGATAGGTATATTGTGCAGAAGATAAATCATTTTAAACAAACTTTGAGTTGACTTGAATTATTTTTGAATAAGCAGGCTAGTGTAATAAATTAATAGAGTACATAAATATGTGTGTATACATACGTGTTTATATATATACATATTTTAAGGTATGTACATGTGCATATGTATAAATATATATTCATACATATACATGAGGGAGTCTTGCCAAACTTTTGTTCTTCAGTCTTACCAAGTCCTGCCTTAGGGTCAATTATAGGTAGAAATGTATATTGAATTAGCAAATTACCTCCTCTTTAACTCTAAGTGCAAAATCTGTTGAATAAATAAAAACCTCATTTATAAGATTCTGGTAAATAGAAGTGTTTCCCAAATTGTGTTTCATAAAACTTTTATTTTATTAGATAGACTAGGTTGTGAAAGCATCACGCAGACAAATGAATTCAGGATATTTTGGTTTAAATAGTATTTTAAGGTTTTCTTACTTCAGGCAAAATTTCTGGAGTGTCGCTGAGCATGGAACATCCTTTTTTCCTTTCCAAGCACCTTCTGAAGCTCCTATTCCTGAAAAGCCCTTCCAGGAAATTCTGGGTTACATGGGCTAGTTCACACCAAAAGGGAAATCCTCAATCACATGTCTGTGATCATGCCTGTTTTCCCTTTTTAGGTCTTACCCATCTCTGCAGGATGATTCACTTTTCTCCTAGTGTTTGAGCACTTACCAATTGACTCCTGTATGCCAGGTTATCATAAACTAAAGATTTATATTTCCCCCAAATTCATATGATCAAGCTCTAACACCCCAATACTCCAATGTGATGGTATTTGGAGATAAGGTTTTGGGAGATGATAAGGACTAGATGAGGTTGTAAAGGTGGGGCTTTGTCCAATGGGATTAGCGCCCAAATAAGGAGAGATACCAGAGAGCCTGTTCACTCTTTCTTTGCAAACACACAGCTCAAGGAAAGTCCATGTGAACACATGGTGTGAAACAGTTGTCTGAAAGCCAGGAAGAAAGCTCTCACTAGAATCTGACTCTGCTGGCACTCTGAACTCAGACTTCCAGCCTCCAGCATTGTGAAAAAACAAATTTCTGTTGTTTAAGCCACCCAGTCTATGGCATTTTGTTATGGCAGTCCAGTCACACTTATGGACAAATATAGTCCGTAAGTTTCCTCATTTCATGTTTACAATAGCACTAGGAGATAAATAATCCAGTCTTCGTTTTATGGAGGCACAGGAACGTTAATAAACTTAACCATGTTCCACAACTAAAAGGAGCCAGGAGTTACACTCAAGTCTGTCTAATCCTGTGTACTTTTCATCACATTGCATCATTAATGCCTTTCTAGGCTGAGAACCATGGTTAATTGTGACCTAGTGTTGAGATATAGCAGTAAGTAGCATGGACACTAATTTAAAGCATTATTCCTTGCTTAGAAAAAGGACTTGAAGCAAAATAAATATTTTGAACTCTTAAATCACAAATACATGCCTTGATAAGAAATTTTTATATTGAATTCCACTATATGTCCAATAACACTTTAATGAGTTTCCAATACATTTCCATATGAATGAAGTTTGTGTGATTATGCTTGCAATTAGGAGAAAAGAGTAGGAAATATTTTAGTTCACTGCAAAAGCAAGTCTTCAATTTTCATAATCACATTATATAATAAAATGTACCATAATGATTTTGAAAATATTTTTTTTCAACTCAGACCTTATGGGAAGGAATATACTTGCAAATTAAAAAACAGAAAGTCTATTCAATATGAATAAAGGAGCAGTAACCTGGACATTTTTTATGGGGGAAAACCAAAAACAAAATGTTGCAAGCTGATGACTTTTAACAAAGAGTTTCTAACCTTTCCATTATTATACTACATTTCCTCTTTGTCAAAATGTCTTTCTCACACTCTTGCATAGGGAAAATTCATCATAGTCAAACTTTTGGAGGTCTTAGCATGCTGTAATACCCAGGTGCTCCAAGCACTATGTAGAAAATAAGGCACGTGACTTCAAATAAAACGAAAAGAGAAAAATAAAAGAGAAAGGAAATGAGAATACTATAAATAAAATTGGTTCTTATGTCTCCCACTATCCCAAAGACAGCTGAAATGCAGTTTGCAACCTTATTTTACTAACCAAAAGCTGACCAAGATATAGTTTAACTTCTGTGTCTCAATTCCACTTCCCTTCCTTCTTTTCCCTTTGGGCACATTTGATGTCCACTTTCATCTGAAATTCTCAGGGTGAAAATTGTGGGGTGGTAGGCTGGAGTGGAAGAGCTCAGAATGATTTATTCCAGACCCTGGAAGAACCCCTGAAATTTACCCACATCTCTCCCCAGAACAGTCTTGTGTTTCTTGTGATTGTTTTCAAACACTTAATTATCTCCAAATTTACTACATATTATTTTATTATTCTCATATATTTATTTTATTTATCTCAGTGACTCAATACATAGGTAGTTTTAAAGGTATAAAAATAAAAAAAACTTTTAGTAAATATCTATCTGGTTACAAAGAAGATTAAGTTAGGTCTTGACTTCTAAATCTGCACTGTCCAAAAAAAATTTCTGTGAAGAGGGAAATTTCCACCATTTCTGCACTGTTCAATAGAATAGCAGCTAGCTACGTGTGGCTACTGAGCTCATAAAATGTGGTTACGGTGATTGAGGAGCTGTATTTTAAGTTTTATTCATTTAAGTTAACTAAACTTTAAATAACTACATGAATGGCTACCGTAGTGGAATGCAGGGAAATGTAATATGTTTCCATGTTTAGCACTCCTATCAGTAAGGATAAGGCTTGATTCTAAGTAGTAGCTGATTAAACAAGGCAGGAGTTGGCTTTCTTCCAAGGTCAAAAATTTCAGGGAAAATCTGTCAGAAATGGTATGGAGATGGGATGGTATTTCAGTATGTTAGAGACCCTTGTGCTGTTTAACTCTACCAAGTGTAATTCCTACTTCCAGAACCATAGCATAACCCAAGATTGATGGAGCTCCTCATTCCCACCAGAAGTCAGGTAGAGACAATGAAGAGGTAAAGCCAAGTGTGATTGCCAGTGGTCTTTTGAGTATGCTTCCCAGAACCTGGCTGCAACCCTTCTGCTCACATCCCACTGTGTACAGTTAGTCTCAAGATTGCACTTGACTGCACGTGACAATTGGGAGTAGAGTTGTTATTCTGGGTAGTCATTTGTTCAGAAAACAACAACAAGAGTTTATTGTTTTGAAAGGAGGGAAAAATGGAGATTGAAATGACGATTAATCTCTCCGTCATCATTCAATAAGAAGAAATATGAACTTGAAAGAGGCAGAGGAAAGGATTTATGGAGGGAAAGGCTGGCTGCTGAAAAAAGCAGAAGAGAAAATAAAGAACTCTGAAGATGAAGTAATATCATTCAGTAAAACTCCCCAAGATGACTTCCATTTTATATTTGTACATTTTACAGAGATGAATTTGAAAACAACTAGATGTAATTGCTAACATTTCAGAGTATATATTTCCTTTTGATGCTACTTTTGAAAATTTCTTGAAGATCCCAATTTTCCTGCAGATTATGGATTATGTTCAGTACACTCCTGAGTGCTCATACACAGACACACACACACAGACACACACACACACACACACACACAAGTACAAATAGCTTTTCAGTTCTGAATTCCACCAACAGCTACCGCTTTAGTGCTTAAAGGACTATTTCTCTACTTTGAGATAAATCAGAAAGCAACTGGGGTTAATGCAGAGAAACAATGGCAGTCCTAAGCAAAGTGGTATAGATAGATTTTTTTGTTTTTAACCGTATCATTTGCTGTGGGATTTTCTGATTGCTTTCAGAAACCTCTAAGCCCGTGCTACTCTAAGTGTGGTCCACTGACCAGAACCTTTCTACAAAATGTGAAGAGCACAGAAATTGTAAACATTTAGAAACCTGTTGTATCAGCTTGACAGAACAAAAATATGTCTGCTAAATCTAATAATAAAAATCGGGGGCTTATATTTTGCATGTCTTTTATTTCATTTTCTAGTAAATTTATTGGATTTTACAAATTTATGGTCTTTGATGTGTTAGAAATTTAAAAAGAAAAAAAAAAGTACAATAAAACAAACAAAAAAAAAACTCAGTTATTCTCCTTGAGTACTTGTAGAAACACTGATCTAAGCTGCCCTACCTACCTTGCCTTTTTGCTTAGGAATAAAAATTCCCAGCAAATCTTCATTTATAACCACAGCCACAGTAAAAATGTAGTAGGTATTGTTATTTTACAATGTTAAGAAATAGAAGGAAAACGACACAAATAACCAAATATCCAAACACAAACCCTCCTCTTTTGCCTGGTACCCATGCCCAGCCTCTCTCTCCAAGGAGTGTGTCCCCTGCTGGTCGGTGTAGGTCAATGTGGGACTTAATCTGAAAATTACAAGAGGTATGGGAAAATCTAGATTTGCAGGGCTGTGACTGTTGCATAGGCTGTGTGGTGTTTTTACACATTGAAATAGCCCTGCGGAAAGAAAACTCCGGAGCTGGCTGGTTGCTAAGGAAGGAGCCACTGCCCATGTATACCCTAGTTTTGGGACCACATCACAGCCTTCAGTCCCACTCTGTTGACTCACCCACCACCAGTGAAACATATGCAAGCCGCAGAGACCCAGCACCCTCACAGAGCATGTCTGCATAGGCCAAATTTCTCATTATCGCTCACAGTTCAGAATTTTCTCACTCAAACCCTAAAATAAAGTTAAAAAAAAGTGGAAGACAGCAAGCCTTGAAGCACTTCTAAAGATCAGAAAACAAAAACTCTTGAAGATTGAAGATGTACCCTTTCCATTAAAAAAAGTCTGTATCAATGTGTAAGAGTAATGAAATTATCTGTTTCAGAATATTTATAAAGTTCCTTTCCTCTATGAAATATTTCAGATGGTCTTTGTCCCTTCGGGATTCTGTAACAAGAATATTGTCAACTGTGTGGCTAATAAGCAACAAATGTTTATTTCTCATAGTGATGGAGGCTGGGAAGTCAAGATTGCGGTGCTGGCAGATTTGGTGTCATGTGAGAACCCACTTCCTAAAGGTCATATTTTCCTTGTAACATGACATGGCAGAAGGGCCAAGAAAGCTCTCGCGAGCCTCTTTTATAAGAGCATTAATCTCAATCCTAAAGGCTCCACCCTCATGACCTAATCACTTCCCAGAGGCTCCACCTCAAAGTACCATCATAATAAGGGTTAGGTCTTCAACATACGAATTTTGGGAAACATAGACACAGATGAAAAGTAAAAAAAAATCTTGTAATATAGCTTTTTTAACTTATTTCTTTTTTGACTATAGACAAAAGAGGGATTGAGAGAGAGAGAGAGAGAGAACACATTAACTTCTAGGTCTCACAATCAAGTTACTCTACAAATTGTCTCCAATCTATTTTTCCCACATCTCATCTTCCCGGATCCATGTTGCTTCTTACCCTGACTACTTAAGATCATGCATACGAATCTTAAATGTTTTGCTTCTGCCTACATTTCCTTGTCCTGAGTTCCTTGAAGATAGGAACTATGTCTTCTTCAGCCTTGTGTATCTAGATAATTATATAGGGTCTGGCCCTTGGAAAGCACTCAGTGAATATTTTCTAGTTGAAGGTTTTCCTCATTCTCTTTTCCTATTCAAGTGGTTAGACAATTTTTTTTCTGGGCTAACTGAAATTTCAGATAACTTTTTCTAATACTCCTTTTCCTTTCAAATCACTAAAGCAATTAAGTGTGCATACACACACAGTCACACACATGCACACACATATAACCCCATTTATTAGATGCAAAGAAAGCAAAACAAACTAAAATAGCACAAATTTCCCTTCCCTCCCTTGGCTTCAGAGAATAATATCCTCATAATCTGTGAATAGTTTTCTAAGAAAAGGTTGCTGGCAACAAAGATGATGTTAATGAACTTATTTGTACTGAGGGTATGATGGGTCGGTATCCATTTTTAGTTGCTTAGTTTATTCCTAAAGGGAAGTTGAAAGGGTAAAAATATCTCAAAGTATCCTTGAGACTGCAAGTGGTTTACTGAATCAATGTTAATTCCCAGCTTTTATGGTTCTTTCACTCCTATCTCTACACTCTTGCCCGTTAGAGTTGGGTAGCTTTACTCTCATCTGTCTCCCCAAAAGCAATTAAATCAGACAAAGGAAACTTATCTCACCTGTGGTTTATTCCATGCTAAGATGTAGAAAAAGAACAAGAAGTGCTGCTAATTTTGCCTCAAATATTTTAACTTAAATAGGGAGACACATTTATTAAACTACATTTTTCTTCTTGATGAGTCATTTGCACCAGTTAAAAGATTATTTTTGATTCAAGGTATATTCTGAGTTAAACCTATTAACTCTTTGAACACTGGCCTTTAATTTGATCTTGGATTTTTCTAATCACTATTTTATGAAAGGAAGTGAGGTGAGGAAGGAACATAATTTCTACAGGAAAAAAAAAATCATTTTTTGATTTTGAACCCAGCCTGTAAGAGTAGAATATTCAATCAAATCTTTAATTCACATATTCAAAAAAAACAAATGTGATAACCAGCTCACATTCTAATTTATATATAAAATTTTAATTTTAATGAATTTGTGCTATTTGCATAATGATTTAGAGAGCCTCTAAATGAAGAGTGTCCATTTGTTTTCAGTCGTGGGTGGGGCTAGAAGGCATGGTGGTCTCCTAAACCATGTAACCACTTTGAAAGACAAGGCTCAGAAAAGCCCTGCTTTCTGAGTTCCTACTTCCAAAATTAACAGCATGTCTTGGTTTTCCTTCTTCCTAGCTTCTGATGGCCACCCTTGGCATTCCTAGGCTTGAAGCTCTATCACACAAATTTTTGCCTGTTTCCACATGGCTATCTTCCCTCTGTATATGTCCATGTCTCTGTTTTCTTTTTGTAAGGACCACTGGTCATTGTATTATGACCCACCTTAACGCAGTATAACATCATCATAACTATATCTGCAAAATCCTTATTTCCAAATAGGGCACAAAAATAAGTATTTGATAAATGATGTTGACAAAATAAATTTAAGCTTATCTAGTTATCTAGGGCCCTCATACTCTTTTCTGGCTGAGCAATCTCATCCTTAAAGTTATGCCACTCACTAATAGAGGGAATGACTTGGTGTCTCTACAATCCAGAAAGTACAAAAATATTGTTATGTTGCTAATGTAATTAAGAATCACATAGGTTACAAATTGTGGGCAATAGTGTCAGAACGCTTAATTTCAATGTGTTTTTCTACTGTTCACTAAGTAGCACTCCATCCATTAATTTCATTTCTCTGTGCTTCACTTTTTCTTCAGGAAAAATGGGGAAATTCATAGTATGTCCTTCAGAGAGTTGTGAGGATTAAGTGAAATGATGCATGGAACATGTTTACGACATCGCACAGAGAGATCCCTCACACGATTGGTATTATCACTGCTGCTGTTATTGCTGTTGCTTTGTTTTTAAGGAACTTAAAGGCATTCCTTAATGTCATGTCCATTAGGTAAATGTACCTGCTCTTAACCTTCAATTCTCTACTTCTCAATTCTTATCACCAATCTGATTGCAAGAAACAGTATCCATAAAGCACTTCTCAATGGAGATGTCCGTCCTCTTGAATTCATTCTGTTCAAACTGTGCCCTTTGGAATAGCATGAGTCAGCACTCACTGCATTGCCTCCCCACCCTAAACACCATATCAATTACTCTCTCTTTTTTAGTTGTTGTGGTTATTTTCTACAATTTATATAACAAGGCTTTGGGGATGTTTCTATTAGAACACTGTGTTAGCCAAAGGGTAAGTATACGAACAACTACTCAACATAATCCATTGTACCCTTAGATCTTTCTAGAGATTTGCGTAACTGCATTTCTTGGTGTTTCATAAAACCATGTATAGGAATTTTGCTTTAGCATTTTGTCAGTGTTTTACACTGAAGGACATTATCATAAAAATCCTATTACACTGTCTACTATATTCATTTCAGAGATGCTGTTTATTAGAGCTCATCCAATATTTCAGATGTTGTGCTGAAGGCTTTACGTAAATAAGCTCAGATAGTCCTTGCTACAGCTCCATGAGTTAGGTAGTAATATCATAGTCATCCTTTTATATACAACACAACGGAGATTTATAAAGTATCTTGCCCAGGGTCTCACAACTGGTAATTGATGTGGCCAGGATACAAATTCAACCAGGGTGTACTGAGTGTAATAGCATACCTTAAAAATTCATGTTTTCTGGGAACCAAAGAATGTGGTCTTATTTGTGCCTTTATCAATTTCTTTCATCAATGTTTTATACTTTTCAGTGTACAGATCTTTAAACTTCTTGGTTAAATTTCTTTCTAAGTCTATTATTCTTTTTGATGCTATTGTAAATAGACTGGAAGATCTTATACCATACATAAAACTCAACTCAAAGTAGATTAAAGGCTTGAACATACGACCTAAAACTATAAAAGCCCTAGAAGAAAACATAGCTCCTTGACGTTGGTCTTCAGAAATTTTTTTGGATTTGATACCAAAAGCAAAAGGCAACAAAAGCAAAAATACTCAAATTGGACTACATCAGACTAAAAAGCTTCTGCACAGAAAAGGAAACCATCAATAAAATGGAAAAGCAACCAACCTATGGACTGGGAGAAAATATTTGCAAACTGCATATCTGATAAGGGGTTAATATCCAAAATATAAAAAGAACTCATACAACTCAATAGCAAGAAAAAACCAAATAACCCAGTTCAAAATGGGCAAAGGACCTCAATAGACACATTCAAGAAAGATACAGGTACACAAAAAGATGCTCAACATCACTAATTATCAGGAAAATGCAAATCAAAGCCACAGTGAGACATCACCTCTTACTTGTTAGGATGCCCATTATTGAAAAGAAAACAAATGCTGATGAGGTTGTGGAGAAAAGAGAATATTTTTACACTGTTGTGAATGTAAATTTGTACAGCCACTGTAGAAAACAGTATGGAGGCCTCTAGAGAAATTAAAAGTAGAACTTCCATATGATCTAGCAATCCCACTTCTGGGTATATATACAAAGGAAATGAAACCATTATCTCAAAGAGATATCTGTATTCCCGTGTTCACTGCAGCATTATTCACAATAGTCATGTTATGAAAAAATATCTATCAAAGGATGAATGAATAAGGATGTGGTATATATTGATACATACAACAGAATATTATTTAGTCTTTAAAAAGAAGGAAACCCTTCCATCTGTAACACCATAAATGAAACTGGAGGGCATTATTTTAAATGAAATAAGATAGAGAAAGACAAACTGTAGAGTATCACTTGTAAGTGAAATCTAAAACATATATATCATAGAAACAGAGTAGAATGGTGGTTGTCAGGGGCTGAAAGATGGGAAAAAGTGGGAGAGTTTGGTAAAAGGGTACAAATTTTCAGTTAAAAGATGAATAAGGTCAGAGGATCAAATGTATAAGAAGATGGCTGTAGTTGATAACACTGTATTGTATAACTGAAATTTGCTAAGAGAAAAAAAATTAAAAATAAGGTGATAGTAAATATGTGAGGTGATGGATATGTTAATAAATTTAATTATGAGAATCATTCACAATGTATACATATATTAAATCATCATGTTTACACTTTAAATATATTACAATTTCATTTGTCAAATGTACCTCAATAAAGATAGGAAAATGTGCCCTTATTTGGAAATAGGGTCTTTGCAGATATAGATAACATGATGTCATACAGGATTAAGGTGGGTCCTAATCTAAAGACCGGTGTCCTTAAAAATAAAAAAAAGCAAGACACATACAGAAGAAAGGTGGCCATGTGAACACAGAGGCAGAAATTGTAGCTTCAAGTCCAGCAATGCCAAGGATGGCTGGCAACCACCGGAAACGAGGAAGAGGCAAGAGGGATTCTTCCCTGGGGATTTCAGAGCAAACATGACGCTGATAACACTTTGCCTTCAGATTTCTGGCCTCCAGAACTTTGAGAGAATAAATTCCTATTGTTTTAAACCAACCGGTTTGTAGAAATTTGTTACGACAGCCCTAGGAAACTGATACACAAATGTGCGAATAAACAAATAAACATTTTCAAAATTATAAAAAATATCCAGTATAAATTTAATGGCTTATATTTCAAACATGTTCTCTCAAATATGCTTTCCTGATTTGGGAACTGCAATCATTTTACTTGCTCAGTCTAGAAGCTAATTGTAGCTACAGTTATTTATTCAAAGTAGAGTATTACCTACAAAGTATGTACTAAGTACTGATGATTCAAAGATAACTGAGATGCCGAGTTTAATATAATGTAGTGAAGGGAGGAAGATACTGAATGTGGCACTGTATTGAGAAGTGTGATCTGTTTTTGTATTGTAAACAATCTATTTTATATTCTTCGATGGACACTCTAAAACCAAGATTATAATTATGACACAGAGGAAAAATAATATTAGACTGAATCTCCATGGATTAGTGTGGATTCAACTCACAAATAGTGCAGTGCATTGACTGCTTTTTCATTTTCAAAATTCCATGCACATACTTCCGAAGGTTTTTTTTTTCATTTTATTACATTCCCTGATGCACAGTGTTAGCTAGCTATCCCTTGAAGGAAATGGAGTCCTGTTTGGTCCACTGTTCTTTCTACAGTAAACAAAGTGAGAATAAATCCTACAGTAGTTAGTGCTCCATTTTTAAGGGACTCATTAAAAATAAACAGTAGAGGAGAGGCAATTACTGTTAACAAACATAGGCATAAAAACCACAAATAAATGGCCATTAACACAGAAAAATAATTACTCAATCTTTCATCCAGATGCTTTTGTCAGTTTTATTTGCTGACACTGACTAACAGTTTTGTGAGAGGCCGTTGCTGGCTGCAGTGCAACCGTTCAATAGTTCCCCCTTTGCCTCTCACAAGAAGAGAAAAATGATCAGCAATGTCAGGGAATTCTACCAAAGTCTATTTAAAATATGGCATCAACTTCTCCCTTTCTCTTTCCTTTCTGTGAGATTTTTAGGTTTTATGTTACTTTATAGTGGTGTAAAAAAAATATCATCATGATAGTTGTTTTACTAATGGATAGAAGGTAAAGATGAAATAAGTTTTCTTCCTTTTTAGGAATATGAGATTTGACAGAGGAGGGATTTGAATTTGGAGAAAAGCACAGAACATAATATGGAAGATATATTTCATCACTCCAGAGAATACCTTTGCAATTGCTTGACCTGGCATATTTGTAACCAAGCCTTATAAGCTACATGTGAATGTGTGTGTGTGCATGTGTGTGTGGGTGTCTTTGGGAAAAAATAAGAAAAAAAGCAATATACTAATGTTAACATAATTCTAATTATCTGGAAAAAACAAACAATATGGAGTTAAGGTTTTGGTTCATTTTATCAGTTCAGCAAATTGAGCTCATTCAGACCTCACAGAATGCAGTGTTACTAAAGGTTTATACTAACATTCCCAGGGTTCAATCTGCCAATCCCTGCATTAAAGTCACCTACATCACTGCCACATCACAAAGTGGAACATCCTATAAGAATCCAACTCTTGCATAAGTTTCTGAGTGAAGCTATCTTAAAATTTCCCAAGAATTGGCCACTGAAATACCATCAGCAAAGACATTCATTTATTTTAAAAATACCAAGAATTATGATAAAAACAATAAATAAAACACACATACTCAGATCAAACTTTTTATCATACACGTAGTTGCAGTATCTGTCTTTTCTGGCTCACGTGGAAAATGAAGCAATTTACACAAAAATAATAGGCCTTTTTCTCAGTATCCAGATAGCACATATCTTAATAGAGAATGGAAAAAGCATTTCACTAGGAGTCGAATGACCCAAACTTTGCTACTAACTTATGATGCGATCTCGAACAGAGCACGTTACCTTTTAGTTCTGAATGTTTTCTCCAGAATAAGGGAACTCAGTAAAGTGATCGTCAACGTCTTTCCAAGTTTAACATTCTATGGTATTTAGAAACCAACTTAAAGCTGGTTAAGGCTTTAACCTAGACCTCTACCCACCTCCTGGGCTTCGTTAGTCGCTAAGAAGTAACTCACTGGGAGAGAGCTGGTGGTCTAATGATCTCAGCCCCAGGGCTGCAAATGCTTAGAGGAGCAGCTGGATGAGTAAACCTATACATGAAATCCAAGCCTAAATGTTTACACAGAAAAATGCAGGTCACCTTATATGTCAGTTTGACTTAAATCCATAATATATGGTAATTGAAGCTTTTTAAAAGAAAAATATACTTTGCACATGGTTCTATGAAAGAAGACTATGTACAGTCAAATAAACACCAGCACTGCTTCAACTAAGCACTTTGGCCATTTTATCATTGCATGATTTTGTCAGATATTCTCCAGGGTACGATGGGAAAAAGACCAGAAATTGCGTTTGAATCCTGGCCTAAAAATTTACTGTCTCTATGACCTTGAAGAACTTACTTGTTCTCCCATAGCTTCATCTATAAATCAGATAAATCAGGAACTATAGTACATGCCTTGTGGAAAGAGATAGTACTTAGAGATAGTAAAAGATGACTCAGAAATAGCAGATCCTCAATACGTGATAGCTTTTATTGTTATTGTTACTCTTAGGTCTCTGATATAACTAGAATAATGTTGAATGTAGCCCATGTGTTTCAATCATGACCCATGCCATAGGTTTAATTTTTGGCATCACAAAGCCATTATCCAAAAGTACCCAGTCTATCAGGCTATTTTTTCAGGTCTGTTAAGTGCTCATTTGCTAGAAAAGAAATTTGTGCATCTTTTATTTCAGAATATTGGTATATAAAATCTTTCAGAAATTTCCTCTAAGCAGCTTATGCTGCATTCAAAACTAAATTCTGTGTGATGTACAAGTGATGAGAGAATTTAGAATCTGCTGAAAATTAAAATAAATCTTTCAACCTGAAAATAATGGAAATTCAAGTTGGTAAATTAATTGAGGGAAGAATGGATATAATATAATGAATTCCTATATTATTATAACCAACCAATCATCTGATGAAAGGAGCATCAGGGGAAGAAAGATATTCTTTGGTAAATGATATTCAGTATTTTAACAGGTGTGAGTTTTCCTGAATGTTTCCTTTGATTTGACTTTGATAGGCTTTAAAAAGGAGGGATGATTTTCCAAGTCCAGAGGAAAAGGAAAGAGAGAGAGAGAGAGAAGCAGAAATGTAACATAATATAAAATTCATGGTACTATGGAATTTAATAGTAATCTTTATACACGAACCTGTGATTTATTACGTAATCTCGAGAGAAGTTACTGAGGGAACACTGTGTATCTGTTCAGTAAGCTCTCAGTGTAATGGACAATTTATTGAATCTAAACCCTTCTGCTGGAAAGAAGAAATCTTGAGACCCTTATTTCTACTTAGAACTTTCAGTTATGTAGACGTATGCCTGTAGTAGTTCATTAAAAATACTTTAAAAATTCTTTTTACTATCACCATAATGCACTGACAGAAGACAAATCAATATCTTTTGCCTCAATTACTAGGCAAAAAAAAAATGACTGCACCATAATTTTTTAAATAACATGAGATTCTTTTCTTTCAGAAGAATTTCACATTAGTCTTCTATTCAGAGCAGAGATGAGAGAGAGAGAGAGAGAGAGACAGAGACAGAGACAGAGACAGAGACAGAGACAGAGAGAGAGAGAGAGGTCATGTCTTTTTCCTCCTGCCATGGCTCCAGTTTTAAGAGACACTGGTTATATCCTCAGTAAGTCTCCCTCAGCCTGCATGAAATTTTGTGTCCTTTTTCTTGCAACAGTTTTCTCTTAATTACTACGACAGCCAGTGTCTTAGTCTTAGTGCTCTCTGGAACATGGATGGATATGCAATGACTCACTCACATGGCTCGGCCCACATTCATAACTAAGAAATAAAAGTATAAAAATAAATTGACCAGATCTGGCTAACAGATGCAAAAAGAAAGCACTATGGAGGCTTTTGCATGAGGGAACAGAAAGGGCCAGCTCTGGGTGTGGCAAAAATCACTCCCTCCCATCCTGGGACTGGCACCATCTGTGGCTACACCTAATTGTGAGCAGGCTGGAAGAGGCAGAAACAGCTATTCCCTAGGAGAAGGGAAAACAGATTTGGTGAGCTTCTAGCCAGTCTCTGCCATCATGGTGTTCTGTCCTTTCTTTATTCAAAATAATAACTGGGTACCTAAGTACAGGCTGCTGATACCAAATATCTAATAGTGAGTAAAACCAGCCAATTCTTTTCTTTCCTGAGAGCTCAAAATAAAAAGTGTAAAAGCTATATGAATGCTTTCAGACTTCTGGATTTTAGGACAAGTAAAATTTTATAACATTTGACAAGGTTCAAAAAAATACTGCTCGCTGGGCTCACAAACATTTCATTAAAATGGAGGGAGGCATTTTAACAATTAAATACAGGAAGAATCAAATCTCATGATAAGAGGTCGTTCTTGAAATTGAACAAATTTAACTTTATGGAAACGCCACTATATTTATTTTAGTTTGCTGTGGATGAATGACACTTTATCATAGCCCTGCCTCTTACCATTTAGACGAACATTGCAGAGCGCCTCCTGTGACAGGTAAAACACAATCTTCCCAGGAACCCATTGCATTTTTAGGCAACTGAGTTAAATTTTTTCTATATAGTTAACAGATAGAGTTTAACTCTAAGTGAAGAGCTTTCTCAGTGTGAACAAACCACATGCTTTGACCACCCAGCAGCTTGCTGGAAACACAGTGATCCTCTGAGATTGTCCCTTTACCTCTCTTACCACAGTATATCAGTTATGGAGTCCTGTAGGACTTACTTTTTCTGGTACATATTTTTGTGAATCATATCCAGTCATATTGCTTCATGGTCATAAAAGGTGACCTAGAAAGTTTTTTCTCTGAGGTATCTGTTGAGGTTCATGTTGTTGCAAAGTTCATGATTAATTTTGGTGAACATTCCATGGATGCTTAAAAAGGTTCTTTACACTAATGTTAAAAAGTATTTACTCCTTCTCCTACTCCTAATACACACTCCCATTGAAGAATTTGCTTCCATACTCTATTGATTTTGAGTTTGTAAAGTATATGTACCCTTCCTCTTGAATTTAGGCTCAGCCTTGTCTTATTTGGTCAATGGAATACAGGTGGAAATAGTGAGCTGGTGGCAACATTAAGTCTTAAGAAGCATTTATGTGTTTCCACTTGCTACTTGCAGTGCTAATATTGCCATGAAAAGGTATGCTGACTAGCCTGTGGCTCCAAAGAGGCTAAGTGACATGTAAAGCAGACCTGACTCAAGATTACAAGCTCATCCTAAATGTGTTGACCCACAACCAAGCCACACATGCATGAAATGAGCACAGCTGAGATTAGCACAACAGTTCCAAGTGATCTGAAGACACACAAGAAATACATGTTTATTTTTATATCTCACTGAGGTTTTGAACTGGTTGTTAGACATCAACCCAATATTAGCTGACTAATACAGTGCTGCAATGCTCTATTTGTAAGGTACAAAGTTTCATGCAGACATTAAATCAAATATACTAATGTCATATTCAAATTCTTTAATTATCCTCATATATTTGATCTCTAAGGGCTAAGAAAACTGTATAAAAGTCTTAACTGAAGTTCAGATTCTTTCAAATGCACCTCATACTTCTGTTTTTCTTTAAGTATTTTTATGCCCAAATATAATCTTTAAAGCCTTTCCAAAGATTTTGGCCAATCCTAATTCTGTAACTCTTAGATACCAACCTAAAGAGATATAGTAATATTATTATCTAAAATGGCCTTCGGTATTAATTGCATTTTAACAGTGATTTTTGAAACATGGATACTGTAAGTAAAGGATAGACTTGAAATAATGCAATTTCACAGACTCTGGAAGGCAGATGGAAGATTTATTTTGAGATATACTGCCTTTCAATATCAGATCTCAAATTATATTAAATATGTGACCACTTACCTTATCTTTTGGGATAGTCTTGATAGTGATATCTGGAGACATATGTGAAATGGGATAGGTTTAGAAGGAGAAATGCATTTACTGGATAGAACCAAAATTCAATGCTGTGAAGTACATATTGAAATGTGGGAATTAACAAAGTGTTGGCTGTTTTGTTTTCACATAGGTGTCTACCTATTTTTGCTTTGTGTATATTTCACTGTGACATTATAAATTAGAAAGAAAACAGTCCTTGAAAGAAAAGCTAAAATTCAGTGTTACCAATTTATTTCTCTAGGTGGAATTTTCTCTTTATATCTGAGTTTTATTTTTTAAAGCAAGTTGTCAAACATTTAAAAAGATATATACAACTTTTTTCCTGAGCTGTTGGCTTAAATGTTTAATTAAGAGTCTCTGTTTTGAAATATTTCCTGGCTCCTTGATTTGTAATAAGTACAAGTTGTAGAGAAACTAAGATATTCTACATGAATAGTATCTATTAAAACTTCATACAATTACCACAGTTCAACTAATAGCATTTTGGTTAAGATTTATTTTAGTTTCAAATTGTGTAAATGCCTCATATTTTTTTATAACAATAAAAAAGGATTATTAAAGGACTCATTTATGTAATTTTACTTGAACATAGGAAATACAGGTATTAGGTTATTATGGCCCAAAATGGAAATACAAGCTTGACTATAGGTCTTTTTTTTTTTTTTTAGTTTTTTGGCTGCACGCGGGCCTTATCTAGTTGTGGTGAGCAGGGGCTACTCTTCGTTGTGGTGTGCGGGCTTCTCTTTGCAGTGGCTTCTCTTGTTGCGGAGCATGGGCTCTAGGTGTGCAGGCTTCAGTAGTTGTGGCATGAGGGCTCAATTGTGACACATGGGCTTACCTGCTCCGCGACCTGTGGGATCTTCCTGGACCGGGGCTCGAACCCGTGCCCCCCGCATTGGCAGGCAGATTTTTAACCACTGCGCCACCAGGGAAGTCCCAACTATAGGTCTTATAAATAAAATATTTCTCTTGTTTTAGATTCAGGCAAAAGTTAGGAAGTAATTTTTATGAGTTTATAAAATTCCAGTTAACTACTTCCCTTTCTTGATAAAATCAAATTCATTTTTCTTATTAGCAAGTTAACAGCCTTTTAAAAATACTCTAATTCAATAATACATTAAAATTTGCTAATTTTTATTTCTAAGTTTTCTGTCTTGTTTAAATAGAATGGAGATGATTTTACAGTGGACTTCTTTATGTGATGTGTAGCTCTTGAATGTAGTAGCAATAACTTGGGACACCTGCCTGGCATTCAGGGTTGCCTAGGTGCACCTTGTGCCTGAAAATTTGAGCTATTTCTAGGGAAAACTAGATACAGAATGACCTAGGCCCAAACTTCTCCATGTTCTGTGTCCAAAACTGCTGTGTGGGGCACTCTTCACTGATTACTACAACTTCTGAACTCTGCAGCTTCTTTGCCCAGTAAGATTACATTACTTCTTCTCTCTTGTAATTAAGTATTGAGCATGACAGTTTCTCAAAATAATAGAAAAATGGAAACCACATTTGGACAGTTCCAGGCCTGACCCATGAAAAGGTCCCAAGCCCTATCATATATACATATGATACTTACAGTTCAGTTGTGCTAACTCATTTTGAAGCCGTGTGTTAAAAGTGATGGAGTCTCCAGAAGGAAGAAGCTTAAATCACCATTGGAGGAGAGTCTCTGCCAATCATGACTGCCCATGGCAATTTTGGACTTAGCATGAATAAGAAATAAACTTTTGGTGGTAGATTGTTTCCAAAGGTGCTCACAATAATCTCTCCCATCTTTCATCTCCCATGTGTAGGTATACACCAGTTATAAAAGACAAGGCAAGGAGATTCTTTTTCCATTTTACCATTTTCCCCTATGATAAGATTTTGCAAGACTAGTGTAATATAACAGGCAGGATACTGATGTCACTATAATCTTCCAATGTTATTCAGCTTTCAACAGTTTTACTTCTAGGTGTGTGTGTGTGTGTGTGTGTGTATAGTTGTTTACAATTTATCACTTGTGTAGTCTCCACAGTCAAGATTCAGAAGAGTTCCATTACCTCAGGGATCTCCTGTTGTTTCCCTTTTATGACACACCCACCTCTCCTCTCCCAACTTTGTCCCTTACCTCTGGCAACCACTAATCTGTCCTCTATTTCTAAGTTTTGTTATTTTAAAGAATGTTTTATAAATCAAATCATACAGTTTGTAACATTTGGACAGTGGCGCTTTTCACTCAACATAATTCCCTGAAGATGGACCCAAATTGTTGCGTGTATCAGTAGACTCTTCCTCTTTATTACTAAGAAGTATCCCATAGTGTGGACATACCACAGTTTAACCATTCACCTGTTGAACAACATTTGGGTTGTTTCCAGTCTTGGGATATTCTGTATAAAACTGCTCTGAACTTCTGGTATAGATTCTTGTATATAAGTGTTCATTTCTCCGAAATAAATGTCCAGAAGTGCAGTTGCTGAGACGCATAGTAGTTGCATGTTTAGTATCTTTTTTTTTTAAAGAAAATGCAAACTTTTAAAAAATGGCTGTACCATTTTACCTCCCCAGCTGCAATGTATGAATGACACAATTTCATTGCATTCTCACCAGGACTTGATGTTATCATTTTTTTATTTAAATAATTCTGATAGGTATGTAATAGTAACTTGTGGTTTTAACTTGCATTTCCCTGATGACTGATGATGATATTGAACACTTTTTCGTGTGCTTCTTTGCTTCCTTGTCTCTTCAGTGCTCATGTACTATATCCTCTTCAGTAAAATGTCTGTTACTATTGTTTTGAGAGCTTTAAAATATATTCTAGACACTAGGTTTTTGGTGGATATATGGTTTGCAAATACTTTCTATGAATATGTAGATTGTCTTTTCATCCTCTTCAGGCTTTTTGCAGAGCAAATGTTTTTAATTTTGATGAGATCATATTTATCAAATTTTGCTTTTATGGATTGGGCTTTTGGTATTGAATCTAAGAATTCTCTCCCAGAATTTTTTTTTTAGTAGGAGTTGTTTGTATATTTGGAAATCAGCCCTTGTCAGTCTCATCATTTGCAAATATTTTCTCCCAGTCCACAGGATATCTTTTAGTTTTGTTTATGGTTTCTTTTGCTGTGCAAAATCTTATAAGTTTGATTAGGTCCCATTCCCCAAACTTTTGTCTCAAAAATTTTCTCATGTGTCTTTTCTTTTTATAAAATGCATTAAATCTTTATATTTAAGTCTGTGATCCATTCTGAGTTAATTTTTGCCATAAGCCATGAGATTTAGGTCAAGTTTTGTTTTTTAAACTTATGGACATCCAGTTGCTCCAGCACATTTGTTGATAAAGCTATCTTTCCTGAATTGAATTGCTTTTGCCACTTTGTCAAAATCATTTAAGCATATTTGGGTGGGACTATTTCTGATTTCTCTATCTCATTCCAATCATCTACGTGTTTATCCCTCATTAATATCACACTGCCTTGACTACTTAATATCTGGTAGAGTGATTCTGCCCACTGTATCCTTCTTTGCTGAGATTATTTTTGCTATTCTAGGGCCTGTGCCTTTCCATATACATTTTAGAATAAGCTTCTTTATTACTATACAAATTTTTGCTGGAATTTTGATAGAAATTTCATTAAACCTAAAGATAAACCAGAGTAAATTTGACATTTTTACTATGTTGATTCTTCCAGTTCATAGATACATGTCCCCCTTTATTTAGGTCTCCTTTGATTTCTTCCAATAGTAGTAGTGTAATTTTCAGGATACCAATCCTGTATGTGTTTTGTCGAATACACATCTAAGTGTATCCTTTTTTTTTTTGGAGATATGTATGTGGTAGTCTGTTTTTAATTTTGCTTTCCATTTGTACGTTCTTAGTATATATAAATGTGATTGATTTTTGCATGTAGATCTTGTGTCCTGCAACTTTGCTGAACTCATTAGTTCTAGGAGATAATTTTGTAGATTCCTTGGGAATGAGTATCCATATAGAAAATCATTTCATTTACAAATAGAGACCCCATTTTTTCCTTTCCAATAGGTTAGCCATTTATTTCTTTTTTTTTTTGCCATATTAAAGTAGTTAGAACATTCAGTACTTTGAAGAGTATGAGTATTGGGAGCATTATGCCTTTTGTTAGAGTATTCAGTCATTCACCATTACGTATGATGTTAGGTATGGATTTTTTTCATACCTGCTCTTTATCAAGTTGAGGTAATACCCCTCTACTTATAACTTGCTGAGTATTTTTTTTAATCATTTTTGGGTGTTGGACTTTATCAATGGGTAAGATCATATGAGTTTTATTCTTCTTTTGCTTATTGATATGATAGATTACATTGATTGGATTTTGGATGTCAGACCAACCTTGCATATTTAGAATAAATCCCACTTGGTCTTGATGTGTAATTCTTTTTATATATTGTTAGATTCAGTTTGCTCATTTTTGTTTCAAGGATTTTTGTGCCTAAATTCATAAGACCTACATGGATCTGTAGTTTTAATTTTTTGTACTTTCCTTTTCTATTTTTTTTGGATTTGGGTAATACTAGTCTCATAAAATGAATCAGGAAATGTTCCCTATTCTTATATTTTCTGGAAGAAATTTTATAAAATTTATAATAATTTTTTACATTTATACAGAATTTTCCCATGATGACATCTGGGCCTAGAGATTAATTATGGGGGAGGTTTTTAATCATAATTCAATTTTTAAATGATTCTAGAGCTATTCAGATTATCTAATTCAATGTTGATTGAATTTTTGTACCTTATGGGTTTCAATGAATTCATACATTTCTTCTAAGTTGTAAAATTTATGTGTGTAAAATTACTTGTAATATTCTTTTATTATCTTTTCAATGACTATGGAATCTTTAGGGTATCTCTTTTTAAAATCCTAGTGTTGATTTGTGCCTTCTTTGCTGGTTTTTTTTTTTTTCAGTCTTGTTCAAAGTTTGCCAATCTAGTTGCTGTTTTTGTTTGATTGATTTTTATATACTGTTTTCCTTTCAATTTCATTATTTTCTTTCTGATCTTTTTATCATTTTCTTCCTTCTGCTTACACTGGGTTCCTTGTGCTCTTTTTTCTAGTTTTTTTTTTTTTTTTAATGGTAGAAACATAGATTAGTGAATTGAGACCTTTCCTCATTTCTACCATTCAATCATGCCTTTTTTAGTGACTTTGCCACTTCCACCATCATGCGATGGAATCTGGTTCTGCTTCATGTGAATTTCAGCTGGCTGTGTTACTTTCTTTGGTCAATAAAAAGCAATAGAAGTAATGTTCTGTGACTTTTGCGACTAAGCCTTATGAGGACTAGGAACACTGTTTTTATCCTCAAGGAAGCCAGGTTCCATGTGAAGAAGCATGAGCTAGGCCAATGAGGTACCACAATGGTAGTCAGAAACAGAGCCACAAAATGTGAACAGAACATCCTAGATCCTCTGGCTCCAACCATATAGAGCATAGATGAGCCTTACCATCTGAGACTTGCTGGAATTTATGATCCCAAAAATATTGAACAATTCAATGATTGTTGTCTTTTTTTAAAATTCTTTATTGGGGTATAATTGATTTACAATGTTGTGTTAGTTTCAGGTGTACAGCAAAGTGAATCTGTTATACAAATACATATATCCACTCTTTTTTTAGATTCTTTTCCCTCTACTCATTTTTGATCGTTGTCTTAAGCCACAAAATTATGGAGTTGTTTTTTACACAGTAATAGATGATCAAATATTTTTATTTGTGGAGCTACTAAGATTTGTAGTTTGTTTGTTACCTTGTCTAACAATACCTTAACTTATGCAAAAGTAGCAAACAAATTTTTCAGACTGAACTTTTGATATAGATAACACAATTATGTAATATAAGCAGTGATATGCATACATTTAATGAGTTTTAAACATTTCATTCATGGTGTTGATGAAAAATACATTAGGCATAATCCCTAGATACTTTAGATATCTTAATTGTAAATTTAACAAAAATTGATTAAGAAAATGGTATTGTGGTAAATCTTCAAGTCCCACATATTAACTATTCTTTTGGAATTGAGTTTCAAGTGCTTAAATTAATATTACATTTTAGGTAGTGGCATTATTATTATTTAAAGATAGAATAAAACTTCCCAAAATAATAGGAAAAAATGGAAAACAAGCTATCCAAGGTTTAATTAGCAGGCAACATATTAAACTCATGTTTTAATAAGCAAATGCTGGAAAAAAGAGGGGATATGGAGAACTGGCATTCTGGTATTACAGATATCATAGACAAAGTTCCATACGTACTGCTAATTACCAAACTATTGATAGTCCTTTTAACTAGAACCAATCCTATGACCATAAGGAAGGACCCAACACTCTAAAAGAACTTGTGGGACCTGGGTTACATTTCAAGTTCTGACATCACTTCCTTTTCACCAGATCACTTACCCATTTTGACCTGAATTTTCTAATGAGTAAAGCTCCTTAATTTTATGCTTCTAAATAATTCCCTCCTAACCACCATATATGTCACACATCTTTAAAGAAGAAGCTACAGAAACTAATCTAATCTACTCATAATTTATAAGAAACTTTGAAAAATCAAATATTTTGGAAGCTTGCTTATCCTTTTACACTTAATATGATTCTTACCAACAAAAGAAACATTTTCAAATACCCCAAATGTATATTTCAACATTAATGAAATGTTAAGGTCCATTTAATCTATGGCATGATACCATCAATATTTTCTAATTATTTGTATACCATTTGAGCCTCATATTCCAGCATCCTTATAACTTGATAAAATGGATATAGATCATCTCACCTAAGAAAATCAAGATCCATCTGTTATATTTTAAATGCATCTGTTCATCTGCTAAATCCATTTGTCAAATTCATTTAAGTTAACAGAGATTTCCTCTAAGTACATAAAATATGTGAGAAAAAGAATTAAGGCAGAGTCCTGCTTTACCAGATACCAGGGGAAAAATGCTTACTCAAAGTGAACTATTTTTCCAAATGTTTAAAAACTGTTTTTAATACAGTTTACCTGAATTCTATAAAGCATATTTAAACTGCTTTGAAAACTATCCTCAATGATAGAGAGGATAGTTTTTAAGTAATGCAAACATGTTTTTAACTTTTATTTTTAAACATATTTTAACTTCAAGGGAATATTAAAATATTATATTTAGATACATGGAAGAGAGATGATGGGAAGGAACGTTAGGTCAGCCTTCTGATGGTAATGCAGACTTTCATGAGTTTGAATTGGAAGGAATTTATAAAACATATGCATTTAGTGTCAATGCCATTTCTTCCACTTAAACATTGAGATTTACACAGGTTGAGCATTCTACCAAGATCCACAGATGTTTGGAGAAAATTGAGAAGGTGGGTCCAGAAGACACTAGAGGCAGGGAAAGTGACTGTCTATTCAGATCATCCCTTGTACGTTAAGCAAATGACCTTCCCTTCTACACTGACCTTGATCCCAAGATGAACTTCTTTCATGTTCTCATCCAACTTTCTTAACATGACATTTCATATGGGCTAAATAAACCTCTTCATATCTTATCTGCTCCCTGTAATTTTTCTCAGCAAACATAAGTCTTTCTACCATTTATGAATAAAGTAAACCCTCCTGTACAAGTATCTGAACCTCAGGTCCTCATCTATGCAATGGGACAATACTATCTACTATCACATTAAGCTACTATGAAGTCATTAAAAAAGAATAAGGTATGTAAAATGACTAATAATGTCTACATACAATTTGTATTTGCCACATACAATTTTAAGGAATTATTTCTGATCCACATAACTTGCACATCTACTGCCATTTCAGAACTTACCATAGCTTTCACAATCCTGAAACTTTTTCATATGCTCTTTTCTCTGTTTGGATTATCTTCACTCAACCTTCCTCTATGTTTCTCATTTATGTAATCCTTACTTATCTCCAAAGATCTGGATCACCTGTGGCCTCCACCCTCTACTATCAGTCTTCTCCTCACTGTATTTGAGGACTCTCTCCCCTACTATCCTTTATCATATCACTTGTGAGTCCTTATTAAATACTCATCTCTCCCCCAGCCTCTGCACTAACTCCTAAGTGGCAGACTCCTTTCTAATTCAACTTTGTATCCCCAAAGTCCAGCATCTAGAAGCTATTTAAGAACTGTTTTCTGAAAGGAGAAAATAAAGAATTATACTATTAGGCCATTTTCTCCTTATTTTAAATGTTTACTGGGTCTAGAATATTCTCCCCAACACTTAATGATGCATTCTCTTGTCACTTCTTGTATCAGATATGACACGATTTCTCAAGCAGGAAGTGAAAGGCTTTCTTTTGTGTGCTCGTAATATTCGATTTATAATTTTATGGCCATCGCTGTAATTTAACCATCTCCTCTTTTCCCATGTTTCATGTCTTTTTAAAAGGTATAGTTCTAAAGACAGGGATCCCAAATTCAGGTGCCAAATGGGCCAGACAACCATGAACATAAAATGAAAGAGGGTGGTGTTATAACAGTTAACATTTGCTTAACTTTTACTTCATTCCAGACACTGGGACCTATTAACTCTTCTAGCCTCACACCGATGCTATGTGTTAGAGAATATTTTTATTGTTAGAGAATATTTAAAAATAAACTAAAGCACAGAGAATTTAAGTAACTCTCTGCACTGAAGGAGGCAGAATTTGAACCCAAACAGGTCTGCTCCAGGGTCTACACTCTTAGGCACTGGAGTAAATAACGCTAGGTAGTAGAAGGGTAGGTAGGAGTGTGGGTGAATAAAGAGAGGACACATGATCTTTCTAAACAGCCCCTAAGACTCACTGGCTTAATACAATAAGTCATGCTAATGGTCAAGCAAAGTCTATGGTGATTGGGTGGCTTTCCAAGTGACTTGTTAATCCTAGCTCAATTTGACTAATACATAGAAAATAATAACTTCTTCAGAGAAAGAAAACCTTATTCTGAACTCAGCCTCATAGGGTAATGGACAGAGAAGTAGCACAGCGCCCAGCCATCTATAAATGCTGCCCTTTGTTGTATAAAACATACCATTGAGATATTGAATTGTGTACCCTGTGTTATACAGTAAATCCTTGTTGCTTATAAAAGAAACACAAACAAAAACATACCATTGAGAATTCAGAGTTCATTTACTCCCAAGAGTGAAATCCTTCCACTGTTCTTCCTGTGTTTTTTTAAGTTTCTGATTCATGGCAAGGATTTAAAAAGTTTTTGCATGAATAAATAAATGAATATAAGTGTGAAGTGTTGTTGGTAATGTCTACACTAGAATCCTTGCTTGTTAATATTAGGATCAAATGATCTCTAGGAAAATCACATACTCCTAGATCTGGAGGAGAATCATTTACAAAAGACTTTAGACAGAAATATATACAAAGAATCTAAAAAGCCTTCAGAAGTTTTTGTCTGAAATCTTCTTATTGGAGGGGAAAAATGCTTTCCTGAAGTTACAACAAAATGTTTTACACAAAACTGTATGTGATAAAAACTAGAACAGTTTCTTTCTATAAACATTAAAACTTTTGAAGTAGTTCAGCAAGAGAAATATACAAATGTTGAAAATTAATTAATTTAGGTAAATTCCTTGATCATTTGAAAAAGTGCCACTAATTATTCATGCATTTCTGAAATAAACTAATCACCTAATAATTATAATATCCATGAATTTTTTGGTTCAAACCTCAGTCCAGCTTTTGTCAATTCTTGTTGAAGGCAGATCAATAGACTTCTTATTCATTCCAGTTTTTTAATAAAACAACTCTTTTTATCTTTTTTGAATATTTTTATTTGTTTTTTCTTTAAAACTTTTGAAGGGCTCCTATTTCTAATAACATCTCCAACTAATTATCCTAAGAAATAGCATTCCATAACAAATTTTATCACACACACACACACACACACACACACACACACACACACACACACACACAGATACACATACAATCCAAATATTCTGGATAAAACATAGTAAAAAGCTTTTTTAAAACAGACTTCATTTTTAAAGCAGTTTTAGGTTCACAGAAAATAAATATTTTTTTGAAATCACAAATGTGATCTCAAGAAAATAAAGAAAATATTCAGGTTGGCAAAAATAAAGACCAGAATAATAATAATAGTAAGCATAGTAAGCAGGACTAAAGTTATGGGTTTTTTGAGGGCATTTACCAATTTCAGTAAATTGGGTCTTGGATTTCAAGGTTCATGTAGAGGATGGAATATAGAAGCCTTGCATCTAAACAAAACATTGAATGGGAGCTAGCATACTCTAGTCTCCCACCAAACAAACACAAATAGCCAGGGTCTTTAAAGTATCAATTCTACACCATCAGTAAAAAAGTAGTCTAGAAAACATTCTTCTATATACAAAATGAGACATCAAGGATAAATAATATTTCTGCCTTAGCTTGAGCTGGGTGAGAGAAAAAAAAAACATTCTTCTGAATATTCATAAACTCAAGATGATCAATAAACTTAAGGTATCCCAGAAGAAGCAAAAGTAAATTCTCTCTGGAGAAACAAACCACAGTCTATGCCTCATAGGATTCCTAGTTAAAACCCATCAAACATGTTCACACTGCAAAATTACAAAACTGGTAGGAAAATGAGTTTTGCTGAGCTGAGATTTTTCAGAGCTAAAGAGAAAATTAGGGAACTGCAAGATAAGCTTGGAATAAAGGATGTACTATGCTTCAGAGAGGGACAAAGAGATGAAAAAATACGAGAGTGTAAGAGATAGGAAAAGCTGTAACATTTCTCTTATTGAGTTGCAATGGAGAGAATAGAGGTAATGTAAAAAGGTCAAATTTAAAGGGATAATGGCTGATACTTTTTCCAAATTGATGAAAACCATGGATTCTTAGGTTTAGGAAACACAATAAATTCCAAGCAATATAGATGAAAAGTAATCTTCATCTACTTACAGGAAGGGGTAGAGAGTTGAGTAGGCATAAAAATGCATACACATAGAGAAAGATCTAGAGAGAAAGAGAGAGAACATAATGATGTTAGAAGAGAGTTCTGGGGAGAGGTATCTAACTATGTAACTATTTCCCCACACATCTATTTTTTAACTTTGAAAACTTTACTTTCATTTGAGCCTATCCCATTTATGAAACATACTCTTCTTTCATAGTACATGTTTTCCATGAGGGCTCATTAAAGTAATTTATTTCTTGGACCTAATCTTTCCTGACTAATAAAAACTTGAAAAACCTAGAATTGCACAGCTCTTTCGGTAAACAAGATCTTTCTCATTCCGAAGCAAAAGGAATTGGTTGGTAACATGACATTATCTAATTTTACACCATCTTGTTTCAGCCCCTGAATCAAACCAGCCATTGGCTCTGTCATTCAAGCTGTTTTTAAAATTATTATGATTCTTGACATTTGAAAGGAAATCAAACCCTTTTTTTTGGTGACAGGTCTTGAAACTGAAGTACATTTGGACATTTTGAACTGCCCTGCTGTTAAATCTTACCTAAATACACTGCCTTACATTCCCACACCTGACCTGCTGGCTTTTTTATTTCTCCATCTGCTAAGTGGCACAATGCCCATCAAACACACTAGACTTGCCTAAGGAAGTGAGCTCCAAAGCAACTCCTGGGGGAAAGGGTAGATGAGAACGCCTCCAGGGAATGATTCAACATTTGAGCTGCTGTGAGGAGACACATAACAAAAGCATTCATCCACCCATCTCCAAAAACATTATGCCTCTTGACTGTGCTTCCTATGGTGATGTATTTTTGCTATTAAATTGCAGCAGAACCTTGGAAAGCCTGACAGGTTTTATCAGCCTTGACAGCTGTCTTGAAGAAACAGCAGGCAACCTATAACTTCAACCATCGTGTGCAGCTATCTCCTCGGGTCCTGCCAGAGTTTGCAAAGCTGAGTCTGATCATCACTCAGACAGAGGCCCTCCCTGATGAATGTGTACAGGCCTCTTCAAGGCAGGGATCTTTTAGTGTAGGGAGCCAGGGTTTCAGATTATGGTGAGACTACATTAATTGGAACCTAGATGGTGACATTTAGGGCTGTTAAGACAGTTAGGCCAAATTCAAGTATTTATTTCTGGTACCTCTATGTTCCTGGCAGTGGGATAGGCCCTGCAGGGGAAGCAAGAAGAAATTAAATTACAATCATGCCTATTAAGCAGCTTAGAGTACAAGGTGTTCCATCTCTTAGTACCTATCAGTCCTTCCCTATAGGACAGTCACATATTTAAGCCTTCCCTCTCTTCTACCTGCCAATCTTCCCGTGATCCTTTCTTCAACTCGTTCCATTACTTTTTTTTTTTTTTTTTTTTGCCCCACAAACTTCTTGTAAAAGGGACTACACTGAATGCTCCTGCTATAAATTGAAAGTTTGTGTCCCCTCAAAATTCTTATGGTGAAATCCTATAACCCCCAAGGTTATATTAAAAGATGAGGCATTGGGAGGTGATTAGGTCATGAGGGTAGAGTCCTCAGGAGTGAGATTAGTGCTTTATAAAAAAGGTCTGAGATGGCTCACTTGCCCCTTCCATCATGAGAGGATGCAGCAGGAAGGTGCCATCTCTGAGCCAGAAAGTGAGCTCTCACCACTGCTCCATCATACTGACACTTTGATCTTGGACTTCCCAGATGCCAGAACTGTAAGAAATAAATTTCTGTTGTTTATAAACTACCCAGTTTATGGTACTTTTTTCTAGCAGCCCAAATGGACTCAGAAAGTCCCCATACCTTCACCAGGTTACCTTTCAAACTGCAAAATTTCCTTTTGCCTCTGTCACGCGAGGAAACTGCTTGTCCTGCAATAACTGTCTTACTTTCCCAGCCAAAGGCTTCATTCCCCTGCCTCTTCAGTGTCCAATCTCACTCTGAAATCTATGCTTCCAAGGCACCAGAGATAGTCCTCTATTTAGGTTCTGCCAGGTGACTTTGTATAACAGAAATGGAAAAAAAACACAGAGTAAGAGAGATCTAAGGATTATTCCTGGTTTTGACACTAGGGACATGGGTGACTTAACCTCCCTAATCTGGAATGTTCCCTCAGTATAAAAACATTTATGACACCCCTTGGAGGGTCACTGAGAAAGCATTTAAAATGCCTAATAGCACACTGAATGATACATGTTGTATATAAGTTTGCATATGTTTTCTGGTGTTTTTAAAATTCTTCTCAACCTCTCTCACTTTGTCCTGCTCTGTTATCTGATCCTGACCCTCTTGAAAAAAAAAAAAATGTGTCAAGGACAAGCATGTATGATTCAGAGCTAGAGAAACCTGAGTTCCAATCAAGCACTGCTTTTTTTTTTTAAGTTTATTATTATATTAGAGTGTAGTTGATTAACAATGTTGTGTTAGTTTCAGCTGTACAACAAAGTGATTCAGTTATATATATACATGTATCTATTCTTTTTCAAATTCTTTTCCCAATTAGGTTGTTACAGAATATTGAGCAGAATTCCCTGTGCTATACAATAGGTCCTTGTTAGTTATCCATTTTAAATATAGCAGTGTGCACATGTCAATCCCAAACTCCCTTAACAATCCCTCCTCTGCCCTTCCTCTAAGTTCATTCTCTAAGTCTGTGAGTCTGTTTCTGTTTTGAAAATAAGTTCATTTGTATCACTTTTTTTTAGATTCCACACATAAGTGATACCATACAATATTTCTCTTTCTCTGTCCGACTTACTTCACTCAGTATGACAATCTCTAGGTCCATCCATGTTGCTGCAAATGGAATTATTTCATTCTTTTTATTGGCTGAGTAATATTCCATTACTCATATGTGGCATATATGTACCACATCTTCTTTATCCATTCTTCTGTTGATGGACACACTGCTTTTTAAAAATTGTATTTAAACTTTTTAAATTTTGAAATAATTTAAGACTCCCAAGAAGGTGCAAAACTTACAAAGAGGTCTCAAGTATCCCTTACTCAGCTTTCCCCAATGATAGCATCTTATATAACCATAATACATGATTCAAAACCGGGAAACTGACATTGGTACAATCTTATTTCCACAATTATAGACTTCATTTGAATTCCACTAGTTTTCACAAATGCTTCAAGTACTGCTATTCACTGTTTATGGAAAGTTTACTTAATCTGTCTGAGCTTTAGTCTGTAAAATAAGAATAATTTATCATCATCAACCTCATAGAGAGTTTTTGAGTTTTATGGGAGGTCTCATATGTAAATTCACATACATCCAACCTATTGTGCGTTATAGATAGAACTATTACTCCCAGGCAGTGTTCTGTGGTCAGTTAGAGCACAGACTCTAGGGCCAGAAGGTCTAGCTTTGTATACTTGCTCTCTACTTCCTACTTGGTAATCTCTCAGACCATCAGTTTCTTCAGCACAGAAATGGGGATAATAATAGCACTTCCCCGAGTATAGTTTTCAGAGAGTTTAGATAATATTTAAAAAGAACCTCAAATGTTACCTGACATCTAGTAAGTATTGTGCTAGCTCTTATTACATCTATAGTGTCTAGTACTTACTAGGAGGATAATAAATGTTCATTTGTATTTGTATTTTATTATTCTCCTTGTCCTTTCAATGTTGGTTTATGGGATTCTGCCCTCAGCTGTCTTCCTTATCAAATACAGAGAATTTCTATAAATTCTCATCTACTCTCAGGATTTCACCAGTTCCCAGGTCTATACCTCTATCTTATATACCTGCTTTTGCTCCCAGATCTGAATTACAAGCTTCACACAGACATCTCTAAATAAAACTCATTCTTATCTTTTTCTCTGAAACACTGGGGCCTTGGCAAGGGTTCACTCTGAGCTATGAACTTGCAGGCAAGGAGAGTAATCTTCCTACAGGCAGGGGGCCGTGAGCCCTTCCCTCCAGATTTCTCACATTCCCTCACCCACCACCTTCCACTCTCATCCACCCCCACAGTCAGCGAGAAATCTGTCAAGTGAGGTGAAAGCATAGGTGAGGAGGAGATAACCAACTCAGGCAGAAGTATTGCCAAGATGTATATTGGGGTCTCTGGACAGCAGGAATTCTTGGGGAGCAAGACATGAGAACTCACTGTTCATTACGTGGGTTGACAATGTTGTATTAACAAGATGTTCTTCATCTGTTTGTCCTTGAAGGAGGGTGTATAAGTTTCTTAAGACTGTAACAATAACGACAAACTGGGTGGCTTAAACCACAGACATTTATTGTTTCACAGCTTTGGATGCTAGAAGCCAGAGATCAAGGTGTTGTCATGGTTGGGCTCTTTCCATGGTCTGTAAGGTGGAATCTCCCCTAGCTTGTGCTTGTTCGCTGACACTGGTATTCCTTGACTTGTGAAACATCACCCCAGTCTCTGCCTTTATCTTCACATGGTGTTCTCCCTGTGTACCTATTTGTCTCCAATTTTCCCCTTTTTATAAAGACACTAGTCATGGGGCTTCCCTGGTCCAGTGGTGGTAAAGAATCCTCCTTGCAATGCAGGGGTTGCTGGTGAGATCCCTGGTAGGGGAACAAAGATCCAACATGCCGCAGGGCAACTAGGCCAGCGTGCCGCAACTACTGAGCTCATGCGCCTCGACGAGACAGCCTATGTGCCGCAAACTACAGAGACCATGTGCGCTGGAGCCCGTGCTCCACAACTGGAGAGAGAAAATCCCCACGCCACACTAGAGAGAAGCCTGTGCGCCACAGCAAAGACCCGACACAGACAAAAAAAATAAAATAAAATAAAATAATTAAATAAATAAATGTTTAAAAAATAAAGACACTAGCCATATTGAATTAAGGTTTATCCAAATGATCTATTTTGACTCAATTACCACTGTAAAGATCCTATCTCCAAATAAGTTCAGATTCTGAGGTCCTGGGGGTTAAAACTTTAACATACGAATTTGGGGGGGGGACATAATTCAACCCATAGTAAGAATGAGCCCCAAGATAGGAATGAATGTGTTTCTTCTGTACTTTCTTCTCCTCCTTCCTAGATAGGGGAAAATATTATTTGTCATTATACTTTAGGGGTGAAATAATATTACCTAGTAGTAATGGAAGTTTTATGTTATGAGTTAGAATTTCTTTCTGACAGGTCTTAAAACTCTTTATGATTTTGTATGAGAAAAGAAAATATTAAACTTTTTTTTAATAAAGTTATAAAGCAGGAATGAATAGAAATAGAGATGGACAAGGAGACTCAAGGAAGTAAGTCAGGGTTCAGATATCTGGGCCCAGAGTGGACCTATTGTTAACCTATAATCCTGAATGTTCATGGCAAGAAACACGAAAAGGGACTGCTTTTGTGAGACAACATTTGTGTGACCAAGAGATGTGATAAACTAAACAATCATCTCCAGTAAATACTAGGGATGACTCTCCAGGGAAGGCTGGACATCATGGGAGAGGGACCATAGTCCTGCCTATGAGTGATGTCCTGTTAAATACATACATATGTATTTGGCCCTACTCTGGGTACCTCTTCTGAATCTCTTCAGTGTAATCCTGTCCCTAAGGAGCTTCCCAATGCCTTGAGGAGTGGGCTGGATGCTCCCTCACTTGCAGCTTGGATCTTTTCTGGGAAACCCAAAGAGAAGACACTCATGTGACATTGGTTTGCCAGTGACAAACAGTGGATCTTATCAGAGGTAATACAAGGGGCATAGAAGCAGAGCAGAACACTGAGGGAAGAACTTGTGGTGCGTGGGGGACCAAAGCTGATACTTCCTGATATGAGTTCAGAGTTTGGTTCCATCCTGGAAGAATACTTGATGGAGCATCAGGAACTGGGGTTGAAGGCAAATCAACAAAGAACAGCATGGGAGACTTAGTGCATCCATGCTCACCAACGTAGGGTCCTCTCCTCAGGATAGAGATATGGCCTTCTCCACATTGAATTATGATCATCCTAAGCCTATAGAACTTTATTTTGAGCACTTATTTTAGCTTAATCTTGAATTTTTATTCTTGTAGCAGCAGGTATGTAGGGGTTAAGGTGAGTTACAGATAATAGTAAAATTAAATGTCACTCAGTCTCTCTGAGAGGCAGGCCTAGTCCTAGGCCTAGCATTACATTCGTCGGACCGGTATCCACTCGCAGGGTAGAAACTAAGGGCAAGGGAAGCTGGAAAATGTAGCTTTCCTCAATGCCTGAGTGAAGGAGGAAATGGGTTTGGCAAATATTTACTTGATCTCTGACATAGCCTGCCCTTTTTGGTACCAAACATCTTTACCTTTCTCCCACACATAGCATATACTCACCCCTTTTCCCAAGGGAGATAAACCAAAGTGATAAATCCAATCACTGCTCCCAACTCAAAGTCCAGGACCTCAGGGTGACACACAGCTATTCAAGTCCAGATGTAATTTTTCAAGATACAGGTTCAATGATACAAGATGACAAATTACCTGTACCTTCCCTCTCTACAATACGATATGGTAGAATAAAGACAGGCTAACTATAATCAATACTTCCATTTGGAAAACAAAATTATGGGAGATACATAGTGGCCCTTGGCCTGTAACAAGATGAACCTCTGCCAGGAAGGCATCACAAGGTCTCCGTGCCCTGGTGGTGGGGAATGTTCCAGATTAGATCCTAATCTTACTCTCTGGGAGGAAATCTTTTGTCTTTTGTTCTCTGTGGCCCATGGCTCCCCTTTCCAGAAGGCTCTTTTTCCTCTATTCTATATGCCCATTCCTGAGGCAGTTATTTGTGAGTATGCCCATTTTGGGTGACCTACAGCTTTCATAGCTCACTTCCTGATGCTGTAAGTCTGGGCTTTCAAAAGTTGTTTTAATGATACAATAGTTAATAGTTTCTTTAATTCTGTAATTCAGGTTCATGGAGCTTTTGGAAATACTGTTCCAAAACTTTTATTGTTTATCCATTTGCTTCCACTTGGTACCTTATAACAGGGACTACACACAAATTCTTTCCTATACTTTATTCTGAAGGCTAATTTATTTCTTCACTTTCTCATCTCTATGAAGCTCTCTCTCCAGCTAATATAGGTAGCTGGAGAATACTTGAAATAATAGGCAGGAGGCATACACATTTGATGTGAATTTTTCTGTAGGGTAAAAATCTGAAGTCCTTGAGGGCTTTTGTCAAGAGCTTTTTTTTTCAATTTGATATCCTACTGTTTCGGATCTAGAAGCAATTAGCTTTTCCAATCTTTTGAGACCTTAAATTTCTAGACTCTCTCTATTCTCTTTGCCTCTGCTTGTAAACTTCCAATTCTTTCCTGGTTCAGCATTTTCAAATACCTTGCTATAAGCAAAAAGTAGAATAAAAAACACACCATCACTCAGATGCTTTCCAACTCTGTACCTGAAAACAGAGACTAGTAGATAAATAATCTTCCTTGTAGATGTCAATGTTACAGGTTTTTTTTTTTTTTTTTTTTCAAGGACCCAAAAAAAAAAAAAAAA
>NW_020185338.1:6837375-6841628 GCF_003031525.2 Neophocaena asiaeorientalis asiaeorientalis | reverse complement strand
TTTTTTTTTTTTTTTTTTTTTTGCAAGGCATGCCTGTCCACCTTTCCAGCCTCTGAAATCAGTGTCCACACTGCGTGCTGCTTGACCACTAGGTCAATGACACTATTTCTTGTGTTACGGCAGCATCCTTCTACTGCAAGGTACTAATTTCTATTTGTAAGGTAACCCTGACTGCTATAGCAGATATACCCCCAAGTCTAAGTGTCTCACTAAATAAAGTTACTTTATCACATATATTTCAAAACAGGAGTTTATGATCAATATGTGATCAATATTCCAGGATTCTACAACGTCCCACACATAGTTTCCAAGAAAAGATCATGGAGAATTGTGCACAGCATGTTATAATAAGTTAGGTCTAGAAGTGAAGTATTTGCTCAGGCTGCTGTAGCAAGATACCTTAGACTGGGTGGCTTAAACAACAGCGATTTATTTTCTCACAGTTCTGGGGGCTGGAAGTCAGAGACCTGGGTGCCAGCCTGGTTGGGTTCTGTTGAGAGCTCTCTTCCAGGCTTGCGGATGGCTGCCTTCTCTCTGTGTCTTCACTTGGTGAGGGAGAGAGACAGAGAGAAACAGCAGAGAGAGATACACACAGAGAGAGACAGAGAGACAGAAGGAGAGAGATCTCTTTCTCTTCTTATAGGGCCACAATCTTATTGGATGAGAGCCTACCCTTATGATCTTAATCTTATAATCCTTAATTACCTCCTAAAGACTCTATCTCTAGGTACAATCACATCAGGAGTTAGGGCTTCAGCATAAGAATTTTGGGAGGACACAATTCAGTCCATCACAAGATTCCTTACGTTCCAGAAAAAACTGTCTCTATTATGAAGTTAGGGATTTTATAGCTAACTTCAGTAAGCTCCTGTAAAAATTTTATCACAGATAATGTAAAATAAGAGTGCATCCTACCACCATTAAAAGAGATTAGTGCTACAGCACTGAGGAAGAGAGTTAGACCTCAGCTGTCAGCATGTGGCTTTGGGATTTCAGGCATAATGTTTAAACTCTAAGAGCTTCAGTTAATTCACTTGAAAAAAAATTGACTTAAGCTAGTGATAGGTGATCACATATAGGGTTTATTCTTTTTCATTTTTCCTCTTCTAGTTTATGTTAATATGTTATATAATGATTATTAAACTATGATGTTTAATTTATATCTTTTTAAACATATTTTATCTTAGTTTCAATTCTCCCAAAAGCAGAAACTGAGGCAAGAATTTGGGAGCAGGGATTCAGGTGAGAGTTGAGATTAGCATACAAAACACCCTCTCTTCAAATAAAGAAACCAGTTACAGTATAAGCAAATGGAGTTCTAATTACTTATAGCACCAAGGGAGAACATTACATAGACAATTTTGAATGGTGTATCATTAGAGAAAAGATTGTACAATATTTATTGCTGATGGACTCTAAGGTTCTTAGGGTGGAGCACAAGTCTTTGCATTGGTTGATTTCTTAATAAAACTTGGTGCAAGCCAGGCAAGGATCTAAGCACAGAAGAATGTGTATACAAGTCACAAGACATTCTGTGGTTTCATTGCATAACTGATAAAGGTGATTTTTAAGTTCTCGGTCTTACATAATCAATGGGTGTGATTGTTCTGGTTTTCATAGAGAAAGGAGGAAAACCAGCAAAATATGGATTAATGCATAGATTATCTGCTGGGGGTGAAGGAAGAAAACTGGGGTATCTATCCTCTTGTCTTTCATTGATTAAGGACTGTTTCTGGAGTGTTAGCTCCCTAACAGATCTGACTGCCCCTTGCACTGGCTTTGCAGTCTGGAAAGGCCAGAGAACATTCTCAGGAAGAGAGACACAGGAAGCCATGGACATATTTGGGAACTCCGTAGGTCATCCTCAGGTTAGACTGAAGAGACATGAGAGAGGAAAGGGCACTCACAGCATTTGCTAACAGTATTTAAGCAAATACTAAAAAAATGAAAACAATTTAGTTTCACATTTAATTATAGACCTAAATGTTGCATCTCCTCTTAGATTGCACAATTTTGAAAAATAAAGTGTATTGACTCAGGGTGACTGAGAAATTATTTTTGTAGTAAACACAGAAAAATATGGAATTTCAGTGCTATCTAAACTTATCCCCTGGTCACTGTAAAGCAGTTTATCACACACACAATGATACAGAACTATTCTTCAATAATATTAGTCAAGGGATAATAACATCTAAGTTTTAACTGATGATATCCTTTATTATAAAGCTTCTAAAGCAATAAATACTACAAAATACAATTCCAGCCATGTTCTAATGCTTGGCTGAATTGAGAAGATGTAAATTGAGATGTATACTAAACATTAGTTTACCATGCTTGTTAAATATGTCTGGAGTTTAGTCCACATTAAAAAAATGATTCACCACATTAATTATCTAGTAGAGTTTTCAATGATTTGGATTTTGCTTATTGCATTCCCATGGTGTAGGATAGCACAAATCACTGAAAGTCCTAGAAATAATGATTAAACTGGTAGCCATAAACAACTCTTTTAGCACTAAAATTATACTCTTGGGAACCCATTTAAAACTAAAACAAACCAAGGATTTTTAGAAAAATGAGTAATTTTAGGTCTGGATCATAACATCTACAAGATGATTTTGTGTCATCTTCTATTACCGAATTTCAGGGAATGGTCAACTATTTTGGAGTCATGTCAAAATGACTCAGGAGTCAATATAAAGAGTCTCCCACTGGTCAAAGACGGAATTACATGAGCATCAGTACAGACAAAAAATTCAATAGATTTAAACCCATCAACTGTGTTTAAATTCCATGATTTCATAATGATACCCACCACACACACAAAATCTAATGGATCCTTTTGAAAGATGCTATGAAACCAACTCTATTTTGAAACAGATAATTAAAGGGGGAAAAAATCAAGCATTTATCCTGTCTTTTCTCTACAAAATACACAATTGGTAACCAGTCAGTAAATGTGAGAAAGTCTCTAGTTATAAGAGTATTTTCACAAATAGGAAAAAGAAATAGCCTTATTTGCAATCCCTTGCTTTGAAGATCAGTGGTCTGACATTCCAAAAGACAGACAACTAGATAATATGTGCCATTTGACGAAAGATACACTACCATCTAAGAAATAGTCTTGCCAAAAAATCAAACCTCCAACAAAAATTCATAGAAAAGCCCCAAAACAGAGGAATATTCTTGATGCAAAAGATCTAATTTTTTAACTAAGAATCATCATTTTCTTTGATCTCTACTTTTTCTTCATGTCTTTAGTGAATGCTACCAACGGCTTTCTTCTTAGAAATATGTGCTTGGCTTTCTCACTTTATCCAAGCTACCACATAAACCGCAGTCACCAAGGGATAGCAATACTTCCTCGAGGTGTGGCTGCAATACAGTCAGCAGGGCTTCTTCATTAACGACATTATTCACCAACATTTCAAAATGCCTGAATCAAATTTATGCCATAGCTCCATTATAAATTACTCCTGGTCATGTACCTCTGGGGTCATACTTTATTAGTAGAAACTGTGAATGCTAAGTCAACAAATTTAATTGGTCTGATTTAACATCTACAGCAGTTACAAGGCAAAAGAAGTATAGTATCATGTGTGAACGTTAATGGGTCTTTTTCTCCATCCTACAGACAAAATCTGAATGAATTCAACACTCAGTGTAGATCCTTGTTAATAAATCTCATGGATATAGAAGAAAAAAATGAATGTTTTTTTTTAAAATAGCCTGTGCAAAGAGACATATGTTTGCTGTAAATCAAAATTTTGAATTAAGCAGGTTTTGCTACAGCACTTCTGTGTTGCCTGCTATCTATTTATACTTAACTTCCAAAAAAACTACCAAAAACAAAAACAAAAAACCCATTATATTTTTAGGTCTATATTTTAAAATACTCAAAGCTGAGAAATTATTCGTGAAGGAAAGATTTCTGATTTGCAAGAGCCAGTATTTGACACTCAAAACTGTATGTTTTAAAGGGATCAAGGCATAAATGTTTAAAGCATAAGTAACAGCTGGAAATATTTTTTTAAAATACCCTATTTTCTTTTTTACCTTTTTCTATCCTCAACTTAAGAAAGTGATGGATAATTTATTTCCTAAGTCAATAGATTGTATAAAATTCTATCTACAGAAATTGAGTGTATATTTTAGTCTGCCAATAGTGAGTTATTTCTGTAAATGTCAAAGACAAGTCTACTCCACTATGTGGAATAACCATGATCTTATAAAGCTGCAGGTAAAACAAGTTT
>NW_020185338.1:6773762-6837316 GCF_003031525.2 Neophocaena asiaeorientalis asiaeorientalis | reverse complement strand
TATTTATTTATTTATAAAAGAATTATGTAAGGAGCTATTTAAAACATATTAAAGCTTATATTTTCAATTTTAAAATGGTAAAAGTAAATGTAAAAATATGTATCAATACATTTTAAAATTAAATATTATTAATTGGCTTAAATGTCATGCCAAAGAGCTTAAGACAAATAGAAAAAAGAAAGACTGGAAGAACTTTTGTTAATGATGGTCCAAGATAAGAAGTTTGTTCTTGTGAGAAACACAAAACTGCAGAGACAAATACACCCGTTCACACACCCACACACATGCACACACGCACACATACACACACACTTAGCCACACCAAACACATACATAATTGGGGTATCTCAAGAACAAGGAAAATGTGAACACCCGGATTTCAGGACAAATGGAAATCAGGGAAATTTTGGGTGTGTCCACAGTAAAAATTTATGCACATTTTCTCTAGGACCTTGCCCCACCTTGTATTATAATTCCTTCTATCTTTGTGCGCAAATTCGCATAAGTGGGAAACAATCTGATTGACTGCTGAGAACCAAATGTGTCTTCCTTAGTCAAGGGTGAAGCAGGAAAACTACCCAGTCGTCCAGAATAGGGAAAACTCCCATTCTTCCCTCCTATGCTTCTCCTTTACTACTCACATGGAACACTTCAATTCTGACACTTCTGGTCACCAAATATGTGCGGTTTTTCCTCCCCACACCAAGCAACTCTCCAGGACAACAGCTGGATGTCCAACCATTTAACTCAATCCTGGCACTATCTACCTGGAGGTAGTGTCAGATCCCACAGGTTAAGGGCTCAGTCCCACAAGACTGCACCTCACCCCCATTTCAAATGCCAACCTCAAGTAGCAGGTCCCCAGGTTACCCACAATTTCTGTCTGATTTGGCTACAAATTGGAAGTTCCCATGACCCTATCCTCAGGTTCGATTAATTTGCTAGAGCAGCTTATAGAACTCAGGAAAACACTTACATTTATCATTTATTAAAGGATATCTTAAAGGATACCGATGAACAGACAGATAAAGAGGTACACAGGGCAAAGTCTGAGAGGGTCCCAAGTGCAGCAACTTCAGTCCCAGTGGAGCTGGGTGCACCACCTTCCCCATGTGGATGTGTTTGTCCTCCTTGAAGTGCTCTGTACTCCCTACTGTTGGGATTTTATGGAGGCTTTTTCAGGTAAGCATGATCAATTATATTACCTCTATTTCCAGCTCCTCTGCCCTCTCTTTGAGGCAGGGGTGGGGAGAGGGATAAAAATTCCAAGTTTCTAATCATGGCTTTGTCTTTCTAGTAACCAGCCTCCACCCAGGAGCTCACCCAGAGTCACCTCATCAGAGCAGAAGAAAGCAGTTCTCTCAACACTTGGGAATTTGCAAGTGTTTTAGGGACTCTGTGCCAAGGATGGGGGACAGAAACCAATACATTATGTATTTGCCATTATCTCACAAGGGTCTATCCCTAGGCTAATTATTTATGGCTGAAGGAGTAGAGACTCATAATATAAACAGGGTGTCACCCATAAGAAGATATATAATATCTTATACCAATGAACTCTAGATTCATTTTGGAGATGTGGGTAGTTTGTAAAGAAAAGAATCATGATTTGGTCAACAATGTTCCAGAAGTTCTCATTAGTAAGACACTAAATGTCTAACTTTATTTTGTCTTATTATTTTCATTTTACCTCATTAATGCTTTTAAAATGCGAGTGATAACGTCACACTAGTTAATTTTTCACCTACATATTTCTTCTTTTAGATAATGAGGTTCTCAATGATTGGGACTAGAGTTGACTTTTTTTAATATGTTCATACTTTGGAGAGTGCCAAATGACTGTTACTTTGGTAAATATCTCTTTAAGAAGTGACAGTGAATTTTTTTAAATGAAGAAAATCAGATATTAAAAAATTAACTTTTAAGGTTTACTGTTACAGTGTATGGTACATATACAATTACATATGCTCTTTATACAATGTAACTTACCTCCCTCCCAGAATTTCAGCTGCTGTTTGTTACTGCCCCAACCAATGGAGTATGACATAAGTGATACTATGTGACTCCTTCTAATGTTGGCTTATTAAAAAGATACAGTTTCCAGGGTCTCTCTCCCTCTTGTGACACTTTCTTGGACACCAGCTACCATGTTGTGAGGCTGCCCAGGGCATATAGACAGGATATGCATGAATAATCCATCAAACCTCTCTAGCCAAAGTCTCAGCTAACAGCCAACTTCTGTGAGTCAATGAGCCTTCAGAGTCCAGCCTTTAAGTTCTCCAGCTGGACCTCCAGAACCCATAGACAACCATTCCCACTGTGTTCTGTCTGAATTCCTGACCCATATGGCCTGAATTTCTGTCTTTCCAGTGTCACCAATACACTTTCATCTCTTTAGCATCCTAATGTATCTCTAGTTTCCACAATCACAAAAAAATCAACAGAAATCCAATATTATATCTGCAAAATTTCCCCACACTCTGGATAGTCATTCGAATTCACTCAGAGATTTGAATCCATTGAGAGCCTTCAGATGCTACTTAGTAAATTGTTCACACATATTTTGTTTTAATATATTGTTCCTAATGGTTATTTTAGCATAATGGTAACACTCCAAATATACTTAATGAATGAATTCATAAAATAATTACATTAACTAATTTAAATATCCTTTAAAAAAAACTCTCAAAAAGGGATGTCAAATTTATTGTTAAACTAGTGAGAAAAATATGAAATGTTAATGGAAACTTCTATTCCATCATTTGAAGCATCCCTATCATTTATTCACATTTTTAAGGAAATTTCAGTATTTCTAAAATCTCTTGTAGCTACTCATATTAAGAAGTGAAGATAACTATCACAAGAAGACACTTTTAAATCTTTTTGAACAAGGTTCTACTTGACTAGTAAGTACAATTTTATTTAAAATCTTAAAATGAATAATTCAAATGGAATTAAGGACTCAGTACATAGAAGTTACTTACTAGATAAAATGTGTATTTTTATTTGTAAAAATAAGCTCTAATTCTTCAAAGTTTTCAATATTTGCCGTAAGTACACTGCAATGCTTTTGCTTTATTTCTGATACTATATACTTACATTATAGGTAAGCATTTAAAAATAGTGTCCAATTATTATAACAGGTTTTGCATCACTCTGGGGGGAACGCCCTGCATTTACTAGCCTCATTTCTTTTATTCTGTCAGGTCCTGTCACAATGAGGGATTTCAAAGAGTTCATGGACTTTCTCTGCCATAAGCCCAGGTCTTGGCAGATAATAAGTGTTCAATAAATATGGACAGAATAATCAATGAATAAATTCACACAAAACAATACCAGAATATGAAGGATGAAGTGATTATGGGCAGTTTTTCTCTGTAAGCAACTGTATTAAGTACTGATTCATAATCACAAACAACCAGTTCCTCACAAAATTCACTATGAATCCTGAATGCAAACTGTATATCTCCCTGGTGTTTATTTCCATGAATTAAAAGACGTTCAACATAAATAATAGTAAGCAGCATCATGCTGGACTAAACTTCAAATATATTTCCTAAACTTGTGATACTGATAGCTGTGAACCCACATACCAGATGGTGAGTGTGCAACCTTGCAATCTCATCTCATGGACAATGGCTAGCTAACCTGTGCTGTCTGAGGACCTAGACACAAAAAACTTACAGAGTGGTTGACCTCACTGTTTTCCCAATACTTATGGCAAAGCACTACCTTAGAACAACCAGTAAAATATATACTATGGTGAAATATTGCAGTAAAATATACACTATGGTGAAACAGCAATGAAAGGAAAGCAAAGTAGGGGAAAAGAGAAAAGGGGAGGGGCAGGAAGGAGAGGAGTGGAGAATGGGAAGTGGGGAGGGAAGGAGAGAAAATATTTATGAAGCACACTCTGAATTTTTCTCAGTGGTTTTCCTACAGAATGCAAACATTACTCAAAACTTTCACACTAAATGTGAATTCAGTGGAGTTCTGTATTTCCACCAAGGATCAGATGGGATCTTGACCGTTCTAAAAGAAGACATTGAAATACATAACTAATTGATTGTTCTATCTTCTTTAGTGATTTTAAGAACAGGCTGATATTCTGAAACTCTTGATATACATATTATATATGTTATATATATATATATATATATATATATGTAATATATATATGTATATATTCTACCTCTCTATCTAATGTTAATTAAGATTATTTTCAATATAACAAAAAAATCCAAATAACACTTTTAAAAATAATGTTTGAAATAAGCATTTCATTCCAAATATGAGAACATGGTTGTTAGAGACCTAAGCTCCATTTCTTTTTCTGCTAAATTATCCTTAGAAAATGCCTTATGTATTCAACATCACCAAATGGTCTAAGGCAGTTGCTGGGTCTCCAGCTATCAGGTCTGCATTCTAAGAAGTAAAAAGGAGAAAAGTGTGAGGGAAGGAGAGGAGGAATAGTGCTTGCCACTTAATTTCTTTTTAATATGAGGTAAAATTTACAGGAAATAAAATGCATAAATATGAAATGTACAATTTGATAAGTTTTGAAACAGGCATACACTTGTCAAACCATGACTGTCATCAAGAAATAGATTGGTTCTGTCCCTCTAGAGAGTTCTCTTGTTCTTCCTATCAGTCCTTACCTCAGATAGACAACAATCTTCTTATTTTTCATTCCATAGGTTAGTGTCATCTGTTGTTTTTTTATTATTTTTTGAATTTCATATAAGCTGAATCACACAGTAGGTATAATATTTTTGGTATTTGCTCATGTTGCATTTATTATTTGTTCATTACTTTTTAAACTGCTAAGTAGTTTTCCATTATATAGTCATATCAAATGTTAATTTAGTCCTCTGTTTACAGACATTTGGCTTGTTTCCACTTTGGGGTTATCATGAAGAAAATTACTACAAACATTCCTGAACAAATATTTTTGTGGGCATTTAGGTAAATATCTAATTTGGAGTGAAATTGCTAATCATAGTATGTTTAACTTTAGAAAAACTGTCAGAGATTTCCAAAGTGGTGGCACCACTTTGTACTCCAATCAATAATATTCCAGTAAATTGACATCTTTGCCAACGTTTGGTTTGTCAAGTTTTAAAATTTTACTCATTCTAGTGCTTCCCTGGTGGTGCAGCAGTTGAGAATCCCCCTGCCAATGCAGGGGACACAGGTTTAAGCCCTGGTCCAGGAAGATCCCACATGCAACTAAGCCCACACGCCACAACTACTGAGTCTACGCTCCAGAGCCCACAAGCCACAACTGCTGAGCCCACACGCCACAACTACTGAAGCCAGCACGCCAAGAGCCCATGCTCCACAACAAGAGAAGTCACCACAATGAGAAGATTGCACACCACAGTGAAGAGTAGCCTCCACTCGCCGCAGCTAGAGAAAGCCCACATGCAGCAACAAAGACCCAATGCAGCCAAAAATAAATAAATTTATAAAAAAATAAAATAAAATAAAATTTTACTCATTCTAGTCCATCTCAGTGTGATTTTAATTTGCATTTCTCTGATGATGAGTGATATTAAATATTTTTTTATGTGATTATTGGCCATTTACATACTTTCTGTGAAGTTCTGATTAGTCTTTAGCCCAGTTTTTAAAAAGGGCTACTTGTACATTTACTTATGGATTTGTTGTAGCTATTTATGTATTACAGATACAAGTCATTTGTTAGATATGAGCATTTCAAAAATTTTTTCAAGTCCTTGGCTTGTTTATTTCCTTAATGATGTCTTTTAATTTTGATAAAGGTCAATTTAGCTTTTGTAAGGCTAGTATGTTTGTTGTTAAATAATCTTTGCTCACCACAAAGTTGCTAAAATATTCTCCTTTGTTTTCTAATTTCTAGGTTCTTTGCCTTTTCCTATTTTAGAATTAATTGCCAAGTTCTCTAAAATAATTATTAGCCTTTTGAGATTTTAATTGGGATTTAGTTGAATCTAGACATCAATTTGAAGAATACTGACCTCTTAACAAAACTGAATTTTCCAACCTACAAATACGGCATATCTCTCCATTTTTAAGATTGTTTTGAATTTCCCTTTGCAATATATGTAATTTTTCAATATATAGAAACTGTGCAGGAATTCCCTGGTGGTCCAGTGTTAGGACTTCACCCTTCCTCTGCAGGGGGGCATGAGTTCAATCGAGGAGCTAAGATCCCATATGCCTCATGGAGCAGCCAAACAAAGAAAGAAAGAAAGAAAGAAAGAGAGAAAGAGAGAAAGAAATAAATTTTGCATATATGTTGTCAAATGTATTGATAATCATGAGGGATATTGGTCTTGCAATTTTCTTGAAATGTTGGAAGTGTATTTTCTCCCTTTATATTTTAGATTTTTTTTGTTTTTTTTTTGTTTTTTTTTTTGCCGTACGCGGGCATCTCACTGTTGTGGCCTCTCCCATTGCGGAGCACAGGCTCCGGACGCGCAGGCTCAGTGGCCATGGCTCACGGGCCCAGCCGCTCCGCGGCATGTGGGATCTTCCCGGACCGGGGCATGAACCCATGTCCTCTGCATCGGCAGGCGGACTCTCAACCACTGCGCCACCAAGGAAGCCCTATTTTAGTTTTTTAATTAAATTTTTCCCTTCCCCACTTCAGTAACCATAAGTTTGTTTTCTATCTCTGTGAGTCTGTTTTTGTTTTGTAAATAAGTTCATTTGTATTATTTTTTTAGATTCCACATATAATTGATATGTGTCTTTCTCTGTCTGACTTATGTCACTTAATATGATCTCCCATTATATTTTGAAAGAAGTTGTATAAAATTGGCATTATTTTTCCTTAAATGTTTGATAGAATGTACTATTGTAACCATCTGGGTCTGGATATTTTGCTGGAAGATTTTTATTACAAATTCAATTTATTTAATAACTATAAGGATATTTAGATGTTTCATTTTTGTCTTTATCAATTGAGTAGGCTTTAATTCTTTAAGAATTTGCACATTTCTTCTATGTTTTTGAGTTGATTGCCATAAAAAGCTGTTTATAATATTTTCTTATTGTTATTATTTTAATGTATGCAGAATTTGTAGTGATAGCTTCCATTCCGGTATTGGTATATTTCTCCTCTCTCTGTCTCTGTTTCTCTCTCTCTCTTTCTCTCTCACCTGTGTGCACACAAGCTCTATTCTATTTTGATGTGGTTTAATAATTATTTTCAAAAAACAAAGTTTTATCGTTCCTTTATTACTTATATCTTTTCAATATTTTATCAATTTTTCATTATGGAACACATTTCCTGCTTCTTCATATATCTAGGTACTTTTTATTTCGTACTGCATATTTCAGATAACCGGGTTGTAGTGAGTTTGCATTATGCTGGTAATCTTTAAAAGTTGTTAACTTGTGTTTCTATAGGCAGGTAAATTACTGGGGGATGTCTTCGATCCTTTATTCTTTGTTAGGATTGGTCTGGTCTATGTCAGTTGTATCCTTAGTCTCAGGCTGTGCCTCTTACTCTAGAGAATGTTTCTTACTCCAAATGTAGGGCCTTTCAGGGATGTCAGCTGAATGCCTGATGTTCTCGGGTCTCTCCACTCTAGATGGACTGGAATTCCAAAGCCTCTCAGTCCTATACAACCTCTGCTATCTGTTATCCATGAGCCTACACTTTGCTAGGTTTTGTGAAGTCCCACCCTGCACATGGAGAGTCAAGACTTTGGTTACAGAACTATGTTGAACTTCCATGCAGGCTCCCAGGCCCACACCTCTGTGTAGCTCCTCGTGTATCTCTCCTTTATGATATCCTGGTCTCCAAAACTGAGTACTAAAGTAGGCTGAAATTTCAGCCACTGCCTCTTCAGTCCAATGAGATTACCATTCTCTTCGAGCTCCACCTCTCTGCACCCAGGTAAGAGAGCTCCCCCATTCACAGAGCCTGGGAGAAGGTAGCAATCATCTCCTGTGTTACTTTTCTCTCAAGGATAACAGTCCTGCTCTGTCTGTTGTTCAATGCATTAGAAAAGCTGTTTGAGACATTTTTAATGTATCAGTTTGGGGTAGTGAGTTTTATAGTTTGGAGTAAGAGGGCAAGCTCAGTATCAGTTACTCAGTTATGGCCAGAATGAAAGGTCCAGTGAAACCTCTTTTAAAAGAATTTTCCCTGAAATCCCACTCATGCTTGTGCTCACGTATCATTGACCACTTTTATCTGCAAGTGAGGCACAGAAAGCAGTGTTTTAATTAGGCCCATTGGCACCTCCAACAATATGAAAGTCTGTTTTTAAAGATGAAGGAGATCAACAAGGACCTACTGTATAGCACAGGGACTTCTACTCAATATTCTGTGATAACCTATATGGGAAAAGAATCTGAAAAAAATGGGTATATGTATATGTATAACTGAACCATTTTTCTGTACACCTGAAACTAACACAATATTGTAAATCAACTATACCCAATATAAAATAAAAAATTCATCCCCCAGCAATCCACTGTGTGCAGACCACTAAAGAATATCCTGCTATAAGAGTGACTTTTCAAAAATGTTATTTTCCTATTCCTTATTAAAGGCAACAAATTGATTTTGGAGCTAGAAAATCTGGCCTTCCTTCTACTGACTATATCTGTTATTATGGGCAAATAACTTAAAAAGACTGAAAATCAATTTTATCAAATAAAATACAGACTATTGTCACCTCATACGGTTGATGTAGAAATCATATGAGGTAATGTATAACATGTGAAGTCATTTACACAAAAGAAAAATAGCTCTGATTGATTGGGTGTGTATTATGATGGCAGGCCCTGAGTTCTTCAAATTACATACGTGTAATCTTAGCTTCACAATAATTCCTCCTTGAATACAAGGAAAAGAGTACATCTAATATAGTTGGATTTATACTGCCTTAAATGTTTTTGTAATTTGTTCTTGCAAAGAAACTTGGCATTAATATCTTTCCAGTAAGAATGTTAATACATTTGACTATCCACTCCAGGGTGAAAAATCTATGATATCATAATGAACTATAATTGTAAGTAATCCTTTTGAATATTCTTAGAAAACTGCCTGTAATTACATGAAAGAGCATAAGGTGTCTTGGGGCTTTTTACCAACTGTTTCCTGTCATCATGTCAGTCCTTGGAATTAGAAAATTTTAGATTCAAATGGGTTTGATCAGACAAGGATATAGTGAAACAAATGGAGACTTTGATAGACTTCTCCAGTGGCGACATGATGAATTTCATTCTTGCTACAGAGCTCACCGAATTATATTCCAGACAAGCTGTGACAGGTGGACTCAACTTACTGTGCTACACCCTGATGACATATTTGAAAGCATAATGTCTTCTCAAAATTTATTTTAACATAAATATAAACTAGGAAAAAAACAGTATTCTTCCACAAGTAATGAAAACTACATAGGTAAGTTAAACTCCTGACTTTTCAGGTTGAGGCAGAACCCTAACTAAGTAATCTACATTCCTACATGTTTTAAACACAATGTGAGAGCAGCTCAGTGGGACTCTATAGGACAAAGAATTGGCCAAAATATATAACTGCAAAGACCTCTCTTGGCTCACCATCTCCCACCCACCACACCCATGTGACCTTGCACATTCTTCCAAACGACTGAAGTTACCAAAATGAATGTGTAGATCAAATCTCATTTCATCCCTTGAATCACCTCAGGCCAACCTTTCAGCACCACTTCTTGGATGAGATTCTAATGGAGACAACGCCTAATACCATAGATCTTCTGGTACTAGTTCTGCTAAAAGTTAAATAGGGCATCGCAAAGCATTAAAAAGACTTGAGTTCACTTTTTTTTATTGACTTTTAAGAAGTGATTCTAATTTCTTAGTTTTCTTTAGTTGTTCTGCAACAATATGTATTCTCAGTTCAATAGGAAAATTAATCAAATAAGGATTAAGATTAAAAATAAAGGATAGAGATTGTCAATTTAAGCACAGCTTTGTTTAGGGCGGCAAGCCCTTTATCTCACTACAGTTATGCATGTGACAATAGGTATTCACTAATTACTAAGAAGGATTAGGAATTAACTTAGGCTACATGAACTACCCTGATGTTATCATATTGTAGTAGGATATGAAAGTGAAGAAAATCAATACCTATAGTTCATCCCCACATAAATAATAATAAAAGTTAAAGTTATAGGTAAGCAAATATCTAATTCCATTGTTTGGTTAAGTCAAGCATCCAAATCATATAATCTGTAAACATAAAACGTATTTGGAAAACAAAAGTTCTTTGCAAGGGTCCCAGAGAAATTCACTTTGAATAGGGCTTAGGGTTCTCCCAACAAACATCATAGTGAAATAAGCACTTCTTTCTCTAGCCACTAGAAATTAAAGCCTTGCAGAGAAAGCTGGGTGGTAGTAATTGTTGATATTACAGTTTGAAGGTAGATCCCAATATCGTGTTTGAAGTAGAAGTATGTAATTGGCTTACAGCTATGCATTATTTTGCCCAGGAAGGCCAGCCCTTTTTCTGATACACATCTTGAAGTGTTTAAGCAGGCAACCTCTAATTAGGTCAAACACCACCCTACTAGCCCTGTGGGATGCGTCCTAAAGTCTACTGATCTGGACAATCTGATGTGAGTCTAGTTTATGCCTTGGTGCTGGTGAGATGACTGTCTATCCCTATACTGATGAGGCTGACTCAATTCCACAAATTGCTGCCAGTAAAACACCAAAGATTCCCTCCAATCCTACCTTTCATTCCAATAATCATGTGTTATTCCCTGCCTGGAGTTTTAAGAAACCACAATGGTAACCTCCCCTCTATGGAAAGGGATAGTCCATTTCTGCCCTAAACTAGTTTTACTAATGTGGAAAGATGGATTAAAACATTTCCTTATGGTGGCTGCATGAGGCAGCCTGTATTCTCAGAGTTTATTAAGGGAAAAATGGGCAGAAGGGGGTCACATAACAAAGAATAAATGTGGAGTCAGCTTTAGTCCTGTCCATTGAGACTTCCCAGAGGGGCAAACAGGCACTAGTGGAGAGAAGCTGAAAATATTTCGATATCTGGGGGCTGCAGAAGGAGTAAGCAATAGGCCATAGCATAGATGCCTTCACGTGGGTCAAGGGAGCTTCAGAAGAAAGACCTCCAGTGATGGGGTCCTCCAAAGAACCAAAGCTTAACTTGAATAGCTGCCAGGCCCACAGACCACAAACCAATGAGACAGTTTCCATCACATGAGAACTTTTCTTTGCCCCATTTAACTCTGCTTCCCTTTTTGTATTCCAACCCTGGAAGGGCAGAAACAGATTCTAGCAAGAGAGAAGGAAGAGAGGACTCCAGCCCCCCACCTCTATGGTCTTTCTCTGGCCCTTTCCCCTGGCAGGGCACACTGGGCAGGAAGAAGATTTGACTTCAAATCAAGCTTGGAGTGTTAAATGAGTGAATACATGTATATGTATAACTGATTCACTTTGCTGTACACCTGAAACTAACATGACATTGTAAATCAACAGTACTCCAATAAATTTTTTTTTAAATCACAGAAAAGAAAAGAAAAAAATAATATTCTGCTGGTCCTCAAAAAGAAAAAAAAAAAAAGATTGTGTTTAATAACCAAAAAATTTTTATCCAGTGGTTGGAGGAGAAAAAATAAAGTTGCTTTATGATTACAAATTTGTTTTCTTATATTTTTAAATATTTTGTGGACCTAAGTAAGTTCTTGCAATAAATTTGACTTATCTAAAGAGAATAGAAGGTGCTCTAAATCCATGCTGGAAATTTGAGAATTTTTTTTTGAGAATTTTGGAAACACTATAGCAGAAATGTGAATAAACAAAAATTATATATGTTAAGTATTTGAATAAACTCTCAAAAGTAACAGCTTGTCTTTAGTGCTTTTCACAGGTCTTATAAAGTATTATCTATTTGGTACACATTTGGAGAAAGGCAAGACAGAAAACAAAGAGAAAATGGAGACAGTGAGGGGGAGTAGGGGGACAGAAGAGACTAGAAAATTGGGACTGGCTTAACCATTTCTGACTTTCTTCAGAGTTTTTGGGAAGATGACAGCTGGAAACAATGATAGATGTAAGTCCTCTAAAAAGAATGGCATTAAAACAGTGACTGAAATAAGAAAAAAAATATGAAAATTATGCAAAAACGTAGATAGTTTTATATCTGGAGATGTTGTATGGTCTACCAGACAGAGAAAATGTTACCAAAACAAAACAAGACAAAATAAATAAATGCAATATACTGTCATGATCAAAGGTTTATAGCACTCAATGAAAATTGAGTAAAATTACTCACTTAAGGGACAATTAAATATGAAATTCAATCCAGCAGCTGAGATGGGAGATGCAGTCTCTAAACCTGGACAAGAGAATAACAACACCCGTAACCTGTGCAGTCACACAAGACCCCTTGCTTAGTAAGGCCCTGCACTTTTTTGGATGTTCTACTCTCACCATCTTGGTCTTGACATTCTTAGTACATTTTGAAAGAATCTTGCATTTTCATTTTGCCCTGGGCCTTACCAGTCCTGGGGGTAAACTATGCAGATTTGAGGACAATGATATAAGGTATAAGTTAGGAAGATCTATCTCATTGACTCTCCCCAAGGCCAAAGAGTTCCATCAGTGTTGCTAGCAAAAATCAACAAGCATCTCGGGTGATGACTGCTATCATGGAATCTGTTTGGACTGGTATCTCCCAAAATACTTTACAATGATATAATCATTTCTTTAGTGCTAAGTACCTTTCAAACATGGGAATATTTAGAATTAAGTATATAAATTAAGATGATCAAAGAGTTTAAAGAATTTGAACATTTGATCATTTAAATATGTCTATATTCAAGAGGATTTAGCCCCTGAAAGTTAAAAGACTATTGTATAGAACAGGGAATGTAGCCAATATTTTATAATAACTGTAAAATGGAGTAAAACCTTTAAAAATACCTCAGTAAAAAAATAATTTTAATGAAAAAGACAGGTACTTCACTGGTGTCTCACTGGTTAAGAATCCACTTGCCAACACAGGGGACACGGGTTTAAGACCTGGTCCAGGAAGATCCCACATGCCGCGGAGCAAGTAAGCCCGTGCGCCACAACTTCTGAGCCCGCGCACCTAGAGCCCATGCTCTGCAACAAGAGAAGCCACCTCAGTGAGAAGCCCAAGCACCTCAATGAAGAGTAGCCCCCGCTCACCACAACTAGAGAAAGCCCGCGCGCAGCAGTGAAGACCTAACGCAACCAAAAATAAATAAATAAATAAATGTATTTTAAAAAAAGACAGACTTGTGATTACAATTTGAAATTTTTTTAATTGAAAAATTAATTTAGGCTTCAGTTATGCTAATTCCATACATATTCTTGAAACACTTTAAAGAATTTAAGAATCACCATATTTAAAAGTTAATCAGGTTTAAATTCCTTCAAAATAATTGTTAATATTTGGTAAGTTTAGAAATAAAATACAAAAAAAATTTAAACATGACATAATTTCAGAAAACTGTTTTTTAAACTTTAGCTTTATTTATTCTCACATATTAATTTGAGTAAGCCTCTGAAAATCATTTTCTCCATCCGAAAGTATTTGAGAATAATATAATAAAAAGTCACATTACTAAATCCCTGGAACTTGAAGTAATTGTGTCCATTCATTCAGTCATTTATTTAACAAACATTCATTCAGCAGCGTGCTAGGTGTATAATGGTGAACAAATAGAACTGATCACACCCTGATGTCAGTTAGGTATTGGTTTGGAAAGTTAATAGTTATCATAAACTTGGCTTATGTGTAAAATGAGCCTGTGTTCCTGATTTCTGGGGACAGCTTAAACAACTGGTAGGTCAAACATTTTTATTTTATATTGAACAGATTGGAACCCCAGGTCCTAATTTATGCCTATTGTTCTGGCATAGTTACTAATAGTTCCATTTTTACACTCAAACTTTGGATGGTAAAGCATGTGACTTTATCCTTTACCCATGTGACTTAATCCTCTAACTTAGCTAAGCCACAACAGCACACATATGTTTTATAAGCTAGGGTAGCCCTGTCCAATAGAGATAATGTGAACCACAAATGTAGTTTAAAATTTTCTAGTAGCCACATTCATAAGAGGAAAAAGAAGTTGGTAAATTGTAAGAGCATGTTTTGTTAAACTAAATATATCTAAAGTACTATATTTTAAACATGCGGCACTAACCTCATTTCAGGTACTCAGTATACACATGTGGCTAGTGGCTACCATATTGGAAAGCACAGATCTAAGTCTTTGCTTCCCCTGCCGTGGCTTAAACTTGTACATCAAAGCTTTACCACACAAAAGTACTTTTTGCAGTGAACAGAAACATAAATCTTCCCTTATCAGTTTCCTTCAACATATAGAAAACCTGCTCCACAAGGCTTTCTGTGACTATAAGAGTTCAATGTGTTTCCACTTTGAGGCTCCCCACAAGACTACTGCACAAATCAGTTCCTAATGTAGTTTTGTTCTTTGTGAGGCAGGCTTCCATCCTATTCTACAGGAGATATAAATTGCTTGACATTCAAGGAGATGAGGTTTTGTTGGGCTGCTAAGCTATCCGATAGAGGTTCACAGACCAAGAGAGAAGGTTGGTCATGGATTTTCTCACTGTGTTGACTTCCTCACTGAATAATGGCTCACTGTAGGACACTTGAGAAATCAATCTATCATTGTAGTTATAGGAATGCCTAGGTATAAGTTGTATACCATTATGTGTAATTTTGTTTCTGTTCACAAGTCCATCTCTAGCCCCTGGGAATGTTGCTAAACAAAATGTTGCAGAATCATGCAACATATCAAGAACTACAGGCTCCAAAGTAGGTTCAGAAAGAAGGAATCTGGATAAACTAATTCAGTATCTCTCCTGATGTCCTGACCTGAAGGTATGAGACCCTGGGAAGAAGGAAGCACATTCCAGCACCTCTGTCTTATCTTCCCTCAAAAAACCTGTGAAGGACCATCTAATATTTGGGAGCGCAAAATGTGTATGCATGCAATACTTCTGTCCCATGATCTAAGTATCTGGGATTTAACCCCCAAGGGGTGCATTTCCACTTTTTACCTTGGAAGAGACAACACAACGTAGTATAGTCATTGCTCCCTAAATTATTCCACAGAAGAAAACTTAATGGCAGAAATCTATGAATACTGCTTAGAGGAAACCAAATCACACCAAATGTATTTAAAGTCTCCTGGTGTACCCTAAAAATGTTGAGTAAATTTGCATTTTATTATATATGTGTTGGTTTTAACACAAAATAGTGTATTTCCTCAAAATGTTAGAGGAAAGTAAAGTTTTATGGACAAAATTTCCTCCAGGACAGAGAATAACTAGGTTCTTTGTGTGTCTGCTATTGCTCCTCTGTACCTTACCTCCTACAGACACACATGACTTTGTTTAACAAAGTCACTTTACTAATCCATAGTTTAACAAATGGTCATAGAGCTCTTATCTCATGCCAGGCCCTATGCCATTTGCTAGGAAAACAGTCTTTATAAAAAATATAGCTGGTGTCTTTCTTTGTAAAGTTTGCACACACATTTATCCATAGAACTGCTGGCTCAATATTTTCCACCAAAAAGATATATTATAAATGCCTACTGAATCAATGAGAAAAAATGGTGAAAAGAATACTAGTTAATGTATAGAAGGAGTGTAAAGATCTGTCATTTTCACTATTCTTTCTGGAATGTCTTTTTAATAGAATAGAGGTGTTAAGCTCTCCCTCTATCGTTTGAAGTGGTGACTTCAATAGACGACTTCAGTTCTGGTGTCGTGATTCCCATAGAAGTGTATCCAAGGTAAATCCAGACCCTCCCAATTCAGGAGGAGCCAACAGTTGACCAGTATTCAGAGAGTAACTCTCATGTTTACTGAGACGATCAACACTGAGCAGTAATAGCAAGAAGAGCCTTTTGGAGTGGCTTTTGTCTGTCCTTGGGGAGCTCAGAGGGCAAGCAGTCTAACACCAGAAAATAAGATGAAGGAGATAGAAGGAAATATTTAGGAAGATTGATGTGAAAAAATTCTGGGACTAGTACACTCCTTGATGTCTGTAGCTAAAAATGAGAAAGACTGTGCTATATGGATGGCCTTCATGATGGATTCCTCAGAAGTTCTGAAGCTGGGCCACAGGTCTATGACAAACATAAACATCTTTGCATATTTAGACTCTGAATAAGATTTCATCTGCAAAAAAAAAAAAAAAAAAAAAAAAATTTCTAGAGCTTAAAAATTTGAAATCTGCCAGCATAAATGATTTATTTGTTTTCATCATATTCTGAAAGTCTACATTTCTAATGATGAAAAAAGAAGCAGAATCTTTTGACTAATCTTTTGTTGAATTCATAATTATATGAAAAAAAAGATATTTTTTCTTAATGTGTAATTAATGAGAGGAAATTATAGCTCCTCGGTAGTCTAGTTTAAATCGCTGTGTGAACTATTTCAAATGAATAAAAATACCTGCTAGCACAGCCTTAAGTGTTGAAAGCAGTTAGCTCAGTGAAAATAGGTATTCATTAGGCTTGTCTACGCTGGAGTCCCTCCAGAATGAGGTGTGACTTTCTCCTTAAGTCAAACTTAATTATTTAATGGTGCAATTAAAAATAGTGGATGTTTTAGATTATGATTTATGAGGTACGAAGTTCCACTACTGTACAGCTGCGTATCTTGCAAGGCTTCTTTGTGTCCATAAAATGTGATAAGATTTTCTTGTAGTTTATCTAGCCAAATTTGTGGAAGAAAACTTGACTCAGCCTTCAGAAAACTGCAGAAGTCATATCTTTTGAATAGTGTTAATTTTTCATCTGTTTAGTCTGTCATTTTTATCTTTAGGCAGCGATAATCTCATATTTTAAAAAAATCTTAATTAAACTATGGAAAATAAATGAGCTATGTCTTTCTGAGATGACAAGTTGAACGACAAATTTACTTCAAAGTTGAACTAAACACCAAACACTGATACAATTCAAAACATGCTTTACAAAGATATACTCTGATCTTTTATAAGATTTTTAAACACATGATAAAATATTGATTGACTTCTCATTATAAATATTGGAACTTATTCATTCACACAAAAGGGAAAACAAGCAAATATTTATCTGAGATACAACGGGCAGAAGGAGGAAGTATTGACACTCTTCTTCAGTCTTTGCTCGTCTTGCACTATTTCTAGCTGGTATTTTGAATTCTATCCTATGCTTCCTTAGTGAAATAGAGGTGACCATGTTGGGTGGGAGACATGGCTAGTTGATATATTTCATTTCACCAGATTGAAGAACAACAACAACGTCTTCTTGTAATTAATATGACTTGGATCCCCATCTCAGTGCAAGTTTTTCTTTTCCACCAAGAATACTTTTAAAATATAGCCATAACAAAATCAAAACTACAATGAGGTCTCAACACACACTGGTCAGAACAGCCATAATCAAAAAGTCTACAAATAATAAATGCTGGAGAGGAAGTGGAGAAAAAGGAAACCCCTACACTGTTGGTGGGAATGTAAATTGGTGGAGAACAGTATGCAGGTTCTTTAAAAAAACAAAAATAGAGCTACCATAAGATCCAGCAATCCCACTCCTGGGCATAACTCTAATTTGAAAAGATGCATGCACCCTAATGTTCATAACAGCACTATTTACAATAGCCAAGACAGGAAGCAACCTAAATGTCCATCACAGATGAATGGATAAAGAAAGTGTGGTATATATACACAATGGACTATTTCTCAGCCATATAAAAGAATGACATAATACCACTTGCAACAACATGGATGGACCTAGAGATTGTCATACTAAGTGTAGTAAGTCAGACAAAGGCAGATATCATATGATATCACTTATATGTGGAAGCTAAAAAAATGATACAAATGAACTTATATACAAAACAAATAGACTCACAGACAGAGAAAACAAACTTATGGTTACCAAAGGGGAAAGATGGTGGGAGGGACAAATTAGGAGTTTGGGGTTAACAGATACACAATACTATGTAAAAAAAAAATAGATAACAACAAGGGCCTACTGCATAGCACAGGGAACTATATTCAGTATCTTGGAAAAGAACCTGAACAAGAATGTCTGTATGAACATACATAGACATACACATATGTAAAAAACTGAGTCACTTTGCTGTACACCTGAAGCATTGTCAATCAACTATATTCAATTTTAAAAAAATCTAAAATGTAGCCAAAACAAATAGGATTTGTATGTGCATGAAGCCCTTTGCCTGTATAAATTAAGCTAATCCTCGCAAAGCTATGAGGTGGATCATATTATTATATCATTTTACAAATGGTAAAATTGAAGCCTAGTGTCATTGGCCAAGGATGTCACAGACAGTACCTGGGAAAGACAAAGATCCAGATTTTAACAACTACTCATCTTCCATGGTGAATATATTCTTTCCACTATGACAAATTGCCTATAAACAATAGACTTGAAGATAGCTACCTATGTCTACACAGTTTCCTTTGCCAATTATAAAATGAAAAGACACAGCTGATTTCCCATTATTTTCAAATGCTTTAGAGATCCTTTAAAAAGATGGTGTTCAAGCATATTTTAAGTGAAAAAAGACTCAGTTATAAGAGTTTATAAAGTACAGATATAGTATTTAAATATATGCTGTAAATACATCTATAAAGACTTGATGTATAAAGATTTGATGAATTAATCATTTATAAATAGTTGATTACATGTTAGATGATGGTTAAAAATTGTAGAATATAAATACACATTTTTAAAGTATGCTTAAATATATATATATATATATATATGAAGACTTGAAGTGTATACATGAAACATTAATAATTATTTATCAATGGTTAATTTTCTTATGGATGACTTAAGTGTTCATCTTAAATATCTTTTCTATTCATAATGACCTCTAGCCTTATTTATTCTTCTCCCTGACTCCATCGAGGCCCATAACAGCTCTCCTACCTGGGTAGCTAGAGCACAGGGTTCTATTAAGCGTTCCTTGCTCTCCTGGAACATTGCACAGAGGCCGCTCCTAGGTGGACTCCGACTTCCTGTGCATGCTGGCCAGATTACATCAGTCCTGCACTCCATGCCACTGAGATGGGTCATACCTGAAGCGACGGCACCAGTGGCTCCAAGTCCAACACAATCCTGACAATACCTAGCTCCCATTTACAGCTCCTTTCTAAAATGTTTTGCTTATATTTCCTTCTTACAATCTTATCATTCCTGACATTACAGATAGTTCTTTACACATTTTTTTACCCAGCTTGAAGATGTTTGAAAACAGGGACTGTGTTCAAATATCAAATAAGTCTCCCAAAGCATAATTTTCTTACATGTGTGCAACTCTAAAGATATTTCCTCACCTAAAATGAAAATCTATATCATAGCTACAAAGAAGTTAAAAATACATTAATGGTATTAATAGTTAACACCTCTTGGGTATTCACTTTATACTCAGTGCTGTTTTAAGGGCCAAAGACACATTCTCATTTAGTCCTTGCGACAGCTCAATGAGGTAGATCCTATGTATGATGACCAACCATCCAGGTTTGCATTTAGCACTGAAAGGCTCATGTCCTCAGGAGACCCATAAGTCTCAGGCAAATCAGGACAGTTTGTCACCCAAATATTAATCCCTTTTGTTGATGAGAAAGCTAGACTTAGAGATGTTAAGAAATCTTCCCCAGGTCACAAAACTGGTAAGTGGAAGAGGCAGGATTCATAACAGGCAGTTTGGCACCAGAGAGTGTACTCTTAATTAGAGCATGTGTCATAATAGCATAACAAGACCAAAATCAGAAAGAAGAGGCGGAAATGATGACTTCGTTTTGGAGAAAGTAACTTTTTGAGTGAAAAATAGAAAAGTGCAACTATTATTTTTTCACTTTTTATATATCATGACTAATCCTTAGCTTGGTTAATTGTTTCCCCCAGTATCACACATACAATAGGGACAGAGTCAGGATTGGAGCCTAGTATATCTGACTCCTCCACCTGCATACTTTACCAGCATCCACGGAAGTGGTGATTGGTGAAATAGAAAACCAATGGGGGTGAGACTGCTAGCCAACAATGATACTAATGAGACTATGCCACCCCTGCCCAGAGGTAACTTATTCAGGGGTGGAGACACCTTCCAACCTGGGATTTTCAGTTCTCTGCCCTGAGAAGTTGGGATTTGATCAAAAGGACAGAGAGCCTAAAAGTGTTAGAACCATGTCATCTTAATAGCAGTTCTCTAGAAAGAAACCTCAGAAGCTCTGCTGCTGTGGTCCCTGGAGACACTCCTTCCCTGGGGACAGGGCTGCTATCCAGCTCTCTCTTCCTATAAGCTACACCTGCATCTGCCTCAAAAATGCTCATGTTGCTAAATTAGTCAAGCTCATAATAAAAGGAAAAGTTACTAATACAAATGGCAAGGCAAAGGCTCTGATATGGTTGAACAGTTAACAACATAGAAGAATAAACTAAGAGTCAGGACATCAAACTGAAAGGAACTTCAAATTAATTGTATTAGGATTCATCCTAATATATGTGTGTGTATAAATATTTATTATCATAACTTTTATATATTATATAGATATAATTTATTATATATTTATGAAAAATATTATAATTTATAATATTTATAATAATATCAATTTATATTTATTTATAAACATTTATATTTATAGAAATATACTTATTTCTAGAAATATGTTTATTTCTATATTTAAATATATTTATTTAAATATTATAAATAAATATAACACACTATATATAAAGAGATAATTTATGGTAAGGAATTGGCTCACATACTTATGGAGGCTGAGAAGCCCCAAGATCTTGTAGTCAGCAAGCTGGAGACCCAGCAGATTCAGTGGTATAGTTCCCGTCCAAGCTGTAGTCTGAAGGCAGTGGAAGACTGATGTTCCAGCTCAAGGACAGTCAGCAGAGAGAAGGAGTTCTACTTAGCCAAATATCTGGACACCCTATGGCCCCATCAAGCTGTTGCATAACATTAACCATAACACTGATACTTGTTGGCCATCTTGCTAGAAATGCTTGAAAAGGGATCAGAGGCTCAAAGGTATTGATCTAAAGAAACCTAAAGCTCAACTTTAAGATTTTAGGACTATATCTGGAGTGTTTGAGTTAAAGTTATTGTGATTGTTAGGGGGAAGAGAAGCTAATTAAGCTAATAGAAATTAAAGGGAAAGGGATGGACTTACCACTGGGACAATAAAAGAATAGCCTGGTGTCAAGTATGAATATTTAGAAGTTCCTGCAGAGAGCACAGGGTCAGCTCTCATCTCTGTTTCTCTGTCCTAATTTTTCTGCATTTCTCCTTTATCACAGCTCTATTTTCTGCTGACACATCTTGTTTGTAGGAGCCAGTATGGCTGGCCTGACCCAATACCTACATGATAGTTCAGCCTCAACTTGATACCCACTATGTGTATCCTATTGCAGTAGCCTCTTAACTGATCTTCTTGAGTTTGTCCTTTGCCCCATCTTCCATGTTCATACAGAAACCACAGCTGACCTTGCCTACACATCCTCTTACCATTCCCCAGCTTAAAAATCTTTGAATGGATCCCCATTTGGTTTAGAAAAAAATCCAAATTCTACTAGGGTAAAAATGTTGCACAACTGGCTCTTTCTCATGATTTAGGTTATGGTCCAAATGTCACCTCCTTATAAAACCTGCCCTGACCACTAAATCCAAAGTTGCTCCATCATATACTTTCTGACACATCACATTTTGTCTCTCTATTATGAATATATCCTAAGAACCTAAAATAGTCCCTGTACATAAGATTTTTAGAATAAATTAATGAATGAAATCCCCAACATAAATGTTGTGATTGATTGAATCCAGCTCAGGACCCTTGGTCAGATGTAAACCCAGCCAAATCATCTGTGGTCTTTCAGGCAGTGAATCATGCTCTTGAGCTTTCAAAGTTTTAGGGTAAAGTGTTATAGAGACAGGGTCCCTCTGTGTTAGAACACTTGCCATGGTGTGTACAATACAGCTTCTCTGTGGGATAATGAGATCTGGGAGATCACATGTATGCTGCTACTTCTTTACAAGTAAGATTTTCTCTATAAACCATATTTTTATTTGTACTTGTGGTCTAGTGGGTCATCAGTGGTGTCATTTTGTGTCACATTTAGCTTGGGGCATTGAAATAATATAATGAATGAAGTATCAATTTATAGAGTTTACTACTAATAATGATTATGTGATGCCAGTCTTTAATGAAAAATTACTCATACATAGTGAGAAGGGATGTTCTTTTAATCCATGTGAATATTTTCTACTTGGAGAAACAAGGGGCAGTATAGTACTGTGGTCAAGCCTATAGGCTCTGCAGCCACCATGACGTGGGTTCAAACTCCACTTCCACCACTTAAGAGCTGAGTCACTTTAAGGAAGTTTCCTGATCTCTCTGAGCCTCTTTTCATCATTTATAAAACTGTGACAATAATACAGTAGTTCCTATCTCAAATGATTGCTGTACCAAATATATAACTAGGAAGCACTTCAAACAGTGCCTGTATAAACAGTCAATAAATTATTATCTATAAGGGTTTAAGAGAGATAGCAATTCATCCCTTCAAGAGATAATTGCTGAATACCTACTGTGGGCTAGGCAGCGTAAGTTCTGAGGATACATCTGTGATTAAGAAATAGATCCATTGTTCTGAAAAACAATGAATTTAAATAAAAATTAATTGAAAAAACTTAAAGATATGAAAGGGAATGAAATTTGAGGATCGACTAGATTTGGTAGAGGGTTGTTATCTAGGAAAGCAATGGTAATATCATAGAACTGTGTTTCTCCTTCAGAGATTCAGTCAAAAAAATCACTAAAAAAATTAAAAGATTCCCAAAGACTCACAGTAATCGAAGACATGAAAGTCCCATTGTACAACATTAATCAGTGGATGTTATTTATTAAGTGTCCACTGTATACAAAGCCATTGTTTAAACATTCTGTTATTTAAGGCTAATCTCTAATCCTTGATGTCAGGAATGGTAGATACTATATTTGTCTGCTCAGCAATCCTTATTTCTTTTGAGTAATTTACCTTCTCCATTTCTTTTGCTCTGAAAAGTCACTCAAAGTCTAATCAGGAGACAGAAACCACCATACAATTATTTGAACAAGAGATGTTTAAAATAAAGAATGATAAAATATAGCAGGACATTGGAATGACAAGAGATCAGCAGTAAAAAGTAAAGAGGACTCTAGAGAATTAGGAATAGCATATATAAGAAGAAGTACTACCCTCAGGATAGCAGATTGAATAATCATGGCCACCCAAAGCCTTAGAATGTGACCTTATTTGGAAATAAGGTCTCTGTGGAGGCAATTAGTAAATTTAAAATGAGGTCATATGGATTAGGTTGGGCCCTAAATCCAATGACTTGTATCTTTTTAAGAAGGCCTTATGAAGATGTACACAGAGAAGAGTGCACCATGGGAAGATGGAAGCAGAGATACAAAGGATGCAGCTACAAGCCAAGGAGCACCTAGGATTGGTGGCAACCATTAAAAACTAAGAAAGAGGCATGGGATGGTTTCTTTCTCAAAGTCTCCAGAAAGGATCAATCATGCCAATACCTTGATTGTATACTTCTGAACTCCCAAAGTTTGAAAGAATTCATTTCTGTTTTGTTTAGGCATCAAGTTTGTGGTAATATGCTATGGAAGCACTAAAAATCTAATTCACCTGGAACTGAGATCGAATGACCAAAGAAGAGCCCCTCCCCCACCCCCAGGGCTGAGATCCAGACCTTGTTGGGGAGGTCACACCTGTGGATCACTGGATGGCAGCAAAGTCACTGTCATGCTTCACTGGTAGAATTCACTGCAAATCTGCCTTCTGGGATATTGAAGAAAGGGAAAGCCAAGCATAGATGGTATCTTGCCAGAAGCATTCTACTATAAAACTTTCCAAGAAGGTTGCTGGGGAAAGCTGCCAGACACTGAGAGCTGCTGACCACTGTGTATTGGAGGAACCAGGTGCCAGGGAAGTTATCTGCACGGCAGGAGCTGGGCATTGGAGAAGCTGCATGTGCCACAAGATCTGGGTGCTGGCAAAGCCGGGCATGGCAGGAACCTGCTGGGCTAGCATGGCAGCACCAGAAAGGACAGCCCCTTTGTTGCAGGAAGGGGAGCTCCTTCCAGGGCCCAGGAGAGGGCTCTTGTCTAACGCTCGGAAATGAATTGTCCGAGGAGACACATGTGCTGACAAAGCAAGAGACTTTACGAGGAAGGGACACTGGGGTGGAGAGCAGCAGGGTAAGGGAACCCAGGAGAACTGCTCTGCCATGTGGCTCACAGTCTCAGGTTTTATGGTAATGGGGTCAGTTTCCAGATTGTCTCTGGCCCATCATTCTGACTCAGGGTCCTTCCTGGTGGTGCGCGCATCACTCAGCCAAGATGCATTCCAGTGACAAGGATTCTGGGAGGTTGGTAGGACATATGGACTGGTGTTTCCTCTCTCCTTTTGACCTTTCCCAAATGCTTCTGGTTGGTGGTAGCTTGTTAGTTCCGTGTTCCTTACCAGGACCTCCTGTTGTAAGATAACTCCTGCAAGGGGTTACTATCGTGTCTGGTCAGGGTGGGTGGTTACAGTCAATGGTTCCCCTAACACCTTGCTCCTGCAGTGTTTCTTCCATGCTGTCTATTGACAAAGCTTAAAATTGCGCCAGCTGGCAAAGGGAATATATTTAAAAGCCCCATCTCTATTTTCAAAGAGTGGGTAATGAGTGTAATGGGATTGGAATAAATTGATAACTGGCCTGGCTGTCAATCTTGTATTTTTGGCACATCCCTTCCTGAGCCACAGGAGCGAGCAGTTGGGCTATGGAGAACCATGGACAGCACTGAAGTACCATCACTGAGAGAGAGAAATTCCTTTTTCTCTTTGTAGTGCTAAATCTAAGGAACGTGAACCTAGGGTTGTTATACGCCACCTTACATGATATATAGAGAGAGTCTACCTGCAAAAATAACAGCACAATCACAAACAGACTCTGCAGAAAAACACAGAGATTATGCTCTAATGAAACCACAGGGGCCCCTGGATCCAACCTTACCTAAAGCTTGTTCACTCCCCAAATTCCTACACAGTCCCATTTTTCCATTGTTTGAGTTGAGTTTCTGACACGTCAGCCAAAATTATCCTAACAACCAGATGGTTATCTATAGCTGTTGGCTAAGCAGCTGTAGGGCAGGCCTGGGGTTACACTAAAGTGTGCTTTGTTTTGCAGAAACTAACCATTAAAAGGTAGAAAGTTCCAAGCACCATGGTCCAGAAAGGATACATTGCTTTCTAGTCAACAAGATATACAGTGTGAACAACCAAGAACCTACTTGCTTGCAGTTTTGGGCAACTTAGAGTACCCTTTGCCTCATTACAATGACCTTGCCTACCCTTTCATGAATATGCATGTTGCCCCACCCCCAGGTTGAGAACTTCCTTGGTTCAGCCCTTTGGGGAGACAGTGCTTTGAGAGCTATCTCCCTGTCTTCTTACTTGTCACAAGTAACAAATGCCTCTGCTTTAATCAAAAATCACATGGTGTGTTCATTGGCTATACACCTCAAGTGATGGACCCATCCAATTTAGTAGCATAGCTAGGAGGAGTTTCCTTGTCCCACTCTCCAGATTGCTATGTTTGGAGTATGTTCTTTGGAATCAAGTGAGTTAGGCTTAAATTCTGCTACCTCTATTTATTAGCCGTTCCCTTAAGTGATCTTAATTCTATCTCTAAAAATAGATTAAGCTTTCTCACGACATTGGAGAAAAAAATAATGTTCAAATAATGCCACTTGATTCTCTCAGTTCAATTTCTTCACTATTGCATTGAAAATATCAACCTACATGGAAGCAGTATTAAACCATACTTCTCCAAGTTTAAAGGGTCAAAAAATACATGTGTAGGAGATTTACTTAATACTGATCCAAAGATGGACTAAAAAAGATCCTTCCGTACTGTTTTTTTATGCAATTCCTTCAAGCCAACCAGACACACTTTTCACACTATGTTGAAAGCTCTGGCAATAAATACTCTCCCTTCTTTAAGGTCTCAAAAATTTGGAGAAGGCTCTGCCCACCTGATTTTCTTAATCTTCACAATGTTTTGAGCTATAGTAAGTTAGGAATTGAAAGCTATGATAGTAAGACTTGTATTCATATATGCCCTTTGTTCTGAGGAGTTTATTGACTCTTCAAAGGTCAAAAAATCCTGGAGAAGCCTTTTGACCCTTCGCCACATTCCTGTCCACAGCAGACCACATGGTTTCCTCTCATGATACAGCAAATGTTTTCTTTTTCTCTCAACTCCTCCATTGCATGCTTTAATGTTATTACCACATGGCTTTAAAAAATGGCCAAGTCTTTCTCTCTGCACAAATCCAGATAGTTCTTGGGGTTTAGGCCAACTCATTTGTTTTTTTCTAATTTCCTTCAGTGAATTTGGACATTGGGGGCAATTAAAACCTAACCCAACCATGTCTTAAAGTGTAAAAATCCTATTGCCTTTTATGTAATCAACCAATCTAACTATAAACTCTATAAAGTTGCTTTTTTCCCACTCTTAAGAAACCCCTTAAAGGAAGGGCTTGATTTTTAAGTGTTTTGATGGTTTTCCTTTACAATTTCCTTACTGTGTTTAAGATTGAAAAACTTTGACAGGTACCTGATAGTGTTTGCATTTGCAGCTCTCTAGTAGTTCCAACAAGCCTCTGGCTTTAAAGATAAGCAAAAGTACTTACTGTATTCTTGAGTAGTGATAAGAAAAGAAAAACAATAAAGACTCAAGCAACTCAGAATTTTTTCCTGTCTAATTGTTAGAAGTATCTCATGGGGTTTACAGGAACTATACAAGGTGGAACAGGTACAGTGTCAGAGAGTTGTTAAAGAATAAATATATATATATATATTTGAAATGACATAATGAAAATAACTTCCAAATAATTAAGATCCAGATAAAGACAAAATACACCTACCCATCTTAAACCTAGATATATCACCCAAAGTAATGTTTATACATTTGCTTGCACGTTTTTCTCTAAATTCCATTTTATAGTATTGAATTTACAACTAAGTCATATAAATGTGGTCTTTCTTTTTGTTCTTTTTAAGTCTATTCTTATAATTTTTATTAAACTTAAAAGGTTTTCTTAGTAGCTACCAAATAAGGTAGGTTAGTTGCAGATGGCAGCATCAATAATTTCATAAGGAAAATGGTAGGGTTGAATTTTCAGTTGTCCTTAGGTGCTTAGCACTTACATTTTTGGATTTCTTAACTAATTTTAATTTCTAGGCTATCATGATCAAACTGTACTTACCCAGTGGAGTTTTTCTTTTTAACCTCATGATCAGGTCACATTCTCTAGACATTATCCCTAAAACAAAAGCAGCAGATGCTGTTTCTTAAGGTGTCAATGGATGATGAAACTGATAACATTAACTTTAAAAAAATAAATAACAGTAGTATATTTATCATATTAATAATGATACCAAATTTTACTCTGATTCCTAGAACAGAACTTCAATCAATGATCAAATATAAAGTTGTATGTACAAAGTACTCCTATACAAAGCACTCAAAAGTTCCATTTTGTTCCCCACCCACCAATATTTCCCAGAACATACCTTCTCTACATCATTAAGTTAATCCTTTGATAAGGTATTTTTGAATGGCAATACCACTTTTGGACGCTATTCATATATATATCTATTCAACAATCTTTTTTGTTGTTCTTCTTCTTTTAGCAGAACAATATGGCAAGCATTAAGGAATATGTAAATATCAATGAAAAACACATTTTGGCTTCAAGAACCTTACAGTCTATCAAGGACTAATAAATGCATATAATTAACTCTGATACAAGGAGTTAATTTATAAATGCTACATACAAAGTAAAAAGAGAGTTTACTTGTTGGGAAGAGTCATGTAATTCTAATTGGAAGAGGCAATGTGGACAAGATTACAAGATTTAGTCATGTATATTTGAAGGTAAGGCATTCCAGGCAGAGGAAGTCACAGAATTTAAATTAGGTGGGTAGGCAATGGTCATATGGTTCTAGATAAGATTAGATCACCCACTAGTTTGAAAATTCTAGGAGAGCAGATTGTTTATCAGTGTATCTTTGGTGCCTAGCCATATGGCACGTTATCAATCATTCATTTAATGAAAGAAGGTAGGGCAAATGAGTAATAAGATTGGAAAGACAGACTGAGCCAGATTGTAGATGCCCTGAATGCTAATCTAGAGAGTGTGAATTTTATTTATATGTAGTAGAGTTGTCTATGCAAACTTTATTAGCAGGGGGGATATCGCAGCAAGCACTTTAAGTTGGGAAGATTCATAGGAGAACAATGTGTAAGATACAAAGATGTGAGGAGAAGAGAAAACTGTTAGCCACCAACGTACAAATTTTTATACGATGGAGGAGAAAGTTACTTAAAAACCTCTGGGAGACTGAGATAATCAATAGGTTGTTTTTACATATAAAAGTGATAAAGAGTCGGAGCATGCTTTGTTGTCCCTGTAGGGATACCAGAATTGAAAAGCAGACACTGGGTAAAATGAGCATAAGAGACGTTTTTTATGTGCTTTCCACTGTGTTTTAGTTGTACTACCTCAGCTAATCTTCACAACAAATCTATGGGTTAGAGATTAGTATAATTTTCACTATTGAGGGAGGGACATAATACTATCTGAAAACTGCCCAAACCACACATCTAGTAAGGGGTGCAAGCCCTGGTGTAGGGACTCCCCTGGACAACAATTACTGTAAGAGTATCTCCCCAATTCTCCCTATCATTATTCATCTCCTCAACCTAGGTTGATTTATATAAACCCTCTGGGTTTTACTTTCTTCATCTGAAAATGACAGAATTAAATTAGGTCACCTCTTATCTCCTATTCTGCTCAAATACTCTAACATTTATTAGCTGATTCTAAGGCTTAGGTGACTAACTGTGATTGTTAAAAATACTTTCCCGTGACTCTTCATTCAGTACCAGTTTATGCAGCCTGGGCCAGCTTATTGTAGCATTAATTGCCCTGAAAATGTCTGGATTCCCTCATTTCTGGATTTGTGTAGAGAGAAAGTTAAAAAAGCAAAGTACAACAACAAAAAACCTTAGGAAAAGGAATGGAAAGAAGAGAAGTGGAAGAAAAGAAAAAAAAGAAAGAAAGAAAGGAAAGAGATGAAGAGGAAGGAAGGAAGAAAGGAGAAGGGAGCTCTAGAGAAATTTAACATCTGAATAATCTCAGCATCCCTGACATATTCCTATCCACCATAGGTAAATACCTTCTGAGGTTGGACAAAATTAAGCCATATGCCTGTGATGAATTTACATTGCCCTGCACATGGCATGCAATCATCACCACAGTATTGTCACCACCATTATTACTACCCTTAGCATCATCATTATCACTATTGTTGCCTCTTTTGCTCTTTGAGATCTCTTCAGATAACATTTCCCACTTATTTTTTCCCTTCTTCCTCTGTCTCAGTGTCTTCTATTTCTCTTTTTTCTTAAACCTAATGTAGTTTTTCTGTATTCATACCAGTTGAATGGAGGCATTTAGGGGATAGTATGCTGATTTAAATCTGATTTTGCTTCATTTTAAAGATTATTTGTTCTATAATCTTTAAGCCAGGCTTTGTCTTACCCTCAAGCCCTAGTTTTATAAAACAAAGATTTCTGCTTTTGCATGGGGGAATTATTTCTATAATGTGAAAATAGAAGTTAATACCTCCTAAAGATTTCTCTTTTCCTTGACTTCCTGATGTCAATTTTTAAAGCTAGGTTTTACTAAACTGAAGACCTGGCATCTCAGAAATCTTCACTCTTTTTAGAAGAGGACTGAAATGGATGATGGGATATACCATTTAGGTCACCCTTTAGGTCTGGGTCATTTATTCTCCAGGCTGCTGACGACACACCAGTTGAATCTGTCCTCCTTCCCTGTGAATTGTCTCAATCCAAGGGGGCTCTTTCTTGGAATCAGCTACCTTACTATGACTGAGGATTTTCTTTGTGGGAATACAAGCACCCAGACCCCTTGTCTCAATCCCAGACAATTTTGAAGGATCACCTCAAAGCTCCTTTTGTCCTGTCCTGCTCCCTTGTCTTCCTTCCATAGGTCCTGGTCCTAAGAGCATTCTCTGATAAAGCTTCCACACATGAATTTCTGGCTCTGAGTCTGTTTCCTGGTCAACATGACCAGAAAAGATTGAGGATTTAGAAGGACCTCTAAAGCTTCTGTTTTTCATTTGGTGTTGAGAATGAAACCACGGAGATTCAAAAGGAAAAGGAAAAAAAATGGTTGTCTGGCTGAGAAGTACCGCTAGCTTTTGAAAAGAGAGGCCTCATGAGGTTATACAATTTTATAGGATAAGTGTGATTACTTGTTCCAAATGAGGTCTTGAAACTTACTGGATCATCTGAAGCAACTTTGAAAAACAAACAAGTTTAGTGTCTGCTCATCATTAATCCAATATTCCATAAAACCAGTATTGAATATATTAGTTATAAGAGTAGAGTTTAGGAATGATAGGATGGGAGCAAACACTCCCAGACTGGACTGATTCATCTTGTTTGTGAAACTCAAATAGGACAGCCTCAAATTACATCCAAAGATAACCTGAACTTTGATGATTTTCACCAGGAAGTTTTAATTAATTTCACAAAGGGTTGTTTCCTTGAAAGTAAAAAATGTAAATGAATTGACTGCAAAGAAGTTTGTAGCCATTGGACCACTGTGAATGACAGACAGTCAGTCTGTTTCAAGTTGGAATTTAAAGGTGACTTCAAAGTATTAATCCTAGCATTTTGCCTTGCAAATTAGACCAATAGAAATTTGGTTCCTTTGACTTTGCTGGAACTACATAGACATATGAGCTTTATAAAAGTAAAAGATTTCTGTATTCAGACACAAAGAAGATGAAGTACCTATCTTTCAACATCCTTACCCATTGCCATATGCTTTTTTCTCTTTTCAGGAGTCCTATCTTGCCATCTCTAGGCTTTCTAGATGTCTAATTTTAAGAGAACTTTCTAAGACCTTCCTTCAAGGTAAAGACTCCTGTAAGAATTTTTAGAACTCACTAAGAAGTATAACCATTAATATTTCAAAATTCACAAAGATAGAAACATAATATGTTTATTTAAAAATTAAAAGATCAATACATTTACTATATAAAATAATAAATCCACTTAGAATTCTTCAAAAGGCAGCAGACACAAGAGACTGTTCTCTAAAACTATTCCTTTGCAACTCAGGAATGGAGAAAATTTTATTCACAACTGATGTACTACCTTAATCACTTCAGACATGTAGATAATATCTCAGTATGTGCACCTACACAAAATAACTGAAGAATTTTGAAAACATATCTGCATGTATACATAGCAATCAGATAAGACTGGGGTGAATCATGTGTATAGTGCTCTTGTCTCTAAGCTCATTTTATAATTTTAAAACATATGAAATGTTAATATCAAATTATTGTTTTGTTTTGTTTTTCTTGCAAAGTAACCCTGACATTGCTGTCCCTCCCTTTTCCCTTATCCTAGACTAATTATTTTAAGATCTGACCTTTGTGAAAGAAAACAGGCAAATGTGGGTGAGGCTATGTGGAAAGGGATTTTATATAAAACAGACATTCTATTTTTAGGGAAAGGAACCACAGCATCTTTGAAGGGGCCTTGCAAAGGTAAAATTCTTCAAGCGGTGAAACAAGGGAGGTTAGAGAGTGAATAACGGTAGAAAATAGACAAGAGTTAAAGACATTTACTGAAACAAGATGAGCCTGAGTTCGATCACAGAAATAACTAAGAGAAAGAAGCCCCCAAACTACAGGTGTTGAGCAGCCTCATGACCCAGGGTCTGCTTAAGGGCATCCTCTCATCAAACTGGGAGTCCTTTGCTATGCTCCACACAAGGATTACAACTGATAAGTTATGACAAGTACCCAGTGGAAACCCGGTCAGCCAAGAAGGGCATCACCCCTTTTGGCATAGGCATTCACATTATTTTGGCATTTATTATTATCATTTAAATATAATCTCACCTTAGAAGGAAATAAAAATCCTCCTATTTGCTGCCAACTTAAGCCCGACAAAGTAATTGAAACAACTTAGTAAGGCTTCTAAATCAGAGGCCCCAGATAGAAGAGCTGAGCTAGCAGCATTGCAGAACGGAAACATCACATGCCTCCCTTGGTGACATAACCTCATTAAACTGTGGGTAGACACACATGCATGTGCACACACACACACACACACACAGAGGAAAGAATAAGAAGACAACAATAAATTCCAATCCAGAGAGGAAGATACAGTTCATATCTATTTTTTTAGACACTGCTCAACATGTAGAACAGAGTCACAATATCACATCTCAAACCATAGCTATTTACCTTTCTTGCCAAGAGCCATCTGGCAAGTCAGGCAGAAATAGAGAAAAACAAAATACTGATCACTGATAAAACCTGTTAACTTTAACCTCTAGCTAAAGTACATTCTAGGAATTTTCCCTTTATCCATTTAAAAAAAAAATAGTTGTCTGTCGGTGTCCATGGGGGATTAGTTCCAGGACTCCCACACATACCAAACTGCAAACATGCCCAAGTCCCTTATATAAAGTGAAATAGTATTTGCATATAACTTATGCACATCCTCCATATATTTTAAATCGGCTCTAGATTACTTATAATACCTAATATAATGTAAATGCTATGTAAATAGTTGTAAATAAAATTCAAGTGTTATGCAAATAGTGGCCTGAATGCAGCAAATTCAAGTTTTGCTTTTTGGAACTTTCTGAAATTTTTTTTCCCCCGCAGTTTTTCCATCCATTGTTGGTGGAATCTGTGGATGCCAAACCCATGGATATGGAGGTCTAACTATAATAAAAATGCCCTATTTCCTTTATCCTGACCAAGTAAAATGATAGAGGCATGTAAATATCAGAGTGACCAGGTATAGGTCTGCCAGGCAAGGAGCAGAACACGCCGGGTCTTGTATATAGCGTCTGTTGAAGGGTGGGGGCCCCCTAAACCTGTGTTCTCACCAACCAGGGACCTTATTGCTCCACACCAGCTCTCTAGACTGAACAAAGGAAAGGATGGATGTTCTTGTCACCTGCAGAAAAGTTATCTGAAACCACTTGAACAACTCTTTCTTTTATCTTGCAGGTGGAGCATGGAGGTCATTTTTAATATCTTTGAAGTGCTCTTCCATTGTTAAGATGCCATTTCTTTATCTCTCAGAGTTTGAAGGCTTATTAAGGAGTTCAGTGGTTTTATAATCACAGGGTAACAGCTTTACACATGTGGCTTTTCCTCTTTCTTGTGTAAGTTTTCCAAATTAGATTTTCTTGTCTTGCCCTTCCTGTTCAAAGGTGTATTTAAGTAGTCCTGTGGAAAATGAAATGTGTCGAAAGATCAAATGACAAATATGTATTGGATGCCTACCATGTGTAATGTAGCAGATATAGCACAACAGAAATTCTAGGATTGGTCAGAAGAATAAAGAAACTAAAGGTTGGTGTATTAGCCAGCTAGGGCTGCCCTAAAAAAATACCAGAGACTAGGTGGCTTAAGTAACAGAAATTTATTTTCTCATAGTTCTTGGACTGTAAGTCCAAGATTAAGGCACCAACAGGGTTGGTTGCTGGTGAGACCTTTCTTTCTGGTTTGTAGATGGCTGTCTTCTACCTGTGTCCGCACATGTTTTTTTCTCTGTGCACATGTAGAGATGTAGGGAGAGAGAGGGCTGTCTGGTGCCTCTTTCTTTTCTTATAAGAACACTGTTCCTATGAGATTAGCATCCTATCTTTATGACTGATTTAACCTTAATTACCCAATATAGTCACATTGGGGATTAGGGCTTAAACACATGAACGGAGGGGGCACAATGTCTTCAGGAGTTTAAGACAGTGTGCATTTCATTTCCCTTAAAATTTAAAGGCCCTTCTATAGGTCATTTGTGCCTCCCTCCCAAAAGATGTTGAAATCCTAACCCGCAGTACTTAAAAATATGAACTTATATAAAAATAGGGCCATGGTAGATGTCATTTGTTAAAATGAGGTCACTAGTTGACCCATAGGGTGGACCTTTACTCCAACATGACTTGTGCCCTCATAAGAAGAAGAAAAGAGACACAGAGAGAGACACAGGAGAGGAGAAATCCTACAGATTTCAGAGGGAGCATGGTCCTGACCACATCTCGATTTCAGACTTCTGGCCTCCAGAACCATGAGGTAGGAAATTTCTGTTGTTTTCAGCCCCTGCAGTATATGGTATTTTGTTGTGGCAGCCCTGAGAAATTAAGACAGGTTCCATGACTCAAATTTTGTTCTTTTCTGTCTACAGTCACTCCCTTGATAGCATAGCCAGTCTCATCATTTAAATACCAACTATGTTTCAATGGCTCTCAAATGTGTATCTTCTGGGCAGAGCTCTCTTCTGAAATCCAAATGCCTACTCAGCATTGGCCGTTGCATGTACAGCAAAGAGCTCAACTATTAGATGAGCATAATTAACTCCTCATCTACCTCCTTAAAACTGCTCTTCTGGGGCTCTAATTCAAGTCATCCAAACAAGTTGTATTGGCTGTCCCATCAAATGTCTCTGGATCCTGCTCATTTCTCTCCATGTTCACAGCTAGCATCACAGTTAGCACCCGGCCCAAGGCACTGCCATCCACTGTGTGGAAAGCCCAACAGCCTAGAACTGGTGTTCCTGATTCCAATCACGACTTCAACAATGTACTCCCATCATTATATCCAGACTGACCTTCTAAAAAGTAAGTCAGTTCACACAGCTGGTCTTCTCAGTATCCACCATAGCCTCACCATCCCACTGATGGTAAAAGCTAAATGCCTTTCAAGGGCTCTTTGAGCCCTTTGCCTGCACCGTCCTCTCCCTTAATCTCTCAGAATTCCCCTACTACTTGCCCCGTTGCTCACTTAGTTTTACCCACACTGACCTCTTTGCTGTTCTTCTAACACAGCAGGCACAGCCGTCTCCCCCTGGCTTTTCTCGTTATATGAGACCCACTGTCCCCTCAGCTTCTTAAAGTCTTTGCTCAAAAATCTCTTTTCAAATGAAGCTTACCCTGACTGAACATTCTAGCTAAATCACGTGCCCTGATTCTTCCCTCTCCACCCTTAAACTCCAAATCCTCCTTGCCCTGCTCGATTCTTTTATCCAAATCACTATGCTTCTTATTCTATTTACTGATTTATTTTTGGTCTATTTTTCCCACTAGAATATACTCTCAGAGGGTGGGGATTTCTTTTTTATTTCATAAACATTTTATTGCGGGCTTCCCTGGTGGCGTGGTGGTTGGGAGCCCGCCTGCCAATGCAGGGGACGCGGGTTCGAGCCCCGGTCCGGGAGGATCCCGCATGCCGTGGAGCGGCTGGGCCCGTGAGCCATGGCCGCTGGGCCTGTGTGTCTAGAGCCTGTGTTCCACAGCGGGAGAGGCCTCAGCAGTGAGAAGCCCACGTACCACAAAAAAAAAAAGCCAAAACAAAACAAACAAACAAAAATAATAAATAAACATTTTATTTCATTCATATGTATGCATTAACACGTACGTACTGGGTCATAAAATAAAATATATTTCACAGCTCTCAACACTGTCCTAGAGGAAAAGATACTTGGCCATTCAGTCCCTTGAGAAAAGATTCTTTCTTTCTTTCTTTCTTTCTTTCTTTCTTTCTTTCTTTCTTTCTTTCTTTCTTTCTTCCTTTCTTTCTTTCTTTCTCTTTCTCCTTCCATCCTTCCTTCCTTCCTTCTTTCTTTCTTTTCTTTCTCTCTTTCTTTCTTTTATTTTACTTTCTTATATTTTATTTTTTAATTTTTATTGGAGTATAGTTGATTTACAATGCTGTGTTAGTTTCAGGTGTACAGCAAAAAAGGGTATGGATTTTTGTCTCTTCTCTAACTTGATGCATCACGGGAGCCTAGGACAGTGTCCAGTGCATGTTCAGTGCTTGATAGATGAACAATCACAGCCACTCCTCACATTCCCTCCTGGTACACAAACTCACTCAGTGCTAGTCTCTTGCCATAATATATCCTCTGATTTTTTTAAATAAAATTTTCCCCACATGTTCATATGTCAAAATTAATTCTATCCTGTAGCTATAAATAAATAAATAAATAAATTTATCTGAACATTTATATCATAGAGTAGTAAATAACTTGTTGTTTGAAATGAAAAAGCTGAGTGCCAGAGAGCCCAGTGTTAGTCCAAGGGCATGATCAGGAACCGAAGCCATGTTTCCCATTTCCCATGCAGTTTCCACTCACAAATGTTGGATATCTCACAAATAGGCAAATCTGCTGGAATATGGGGCCTGTTTGTAAAAATATTTGCATCCCGTCCTCTGAACTGGATCTGTCCCTGTGGGACCTTTTCTGTGTTTCTCATTTAACTGGAGGTAGGCTTGGCAACATGACTGGCTGTGGGCAATGTAATGTGAGCACAGGTTTTAAGGGTTGTGTGTGTTTCCGCCATCTTTCATTTTTTTCTCTGCTATAGGATTGCCAACATGCAAGTACTGCTCCTTCCTCTGGATGTCAACATGAAGATGTGGAGCAGAGCCCACATTGGGCCTTGAGCAACATGAAAAGGGGGTGAAACAGAAGTCTTCGTTGTGGTCAGCGAAAACTGACTAATAACTGCGTAACATCTCCTCCCACTAAATCCATTTTTGGAGGGCTTGCTATATGCCAGAAGCTTGGCAAATATTACTTTCTTGATTTCACAGCTGTTGGAAGGGGGTATGATAATCTTTTTTTCTCTCAGGAAACTGAAGTACAGGGAGGTTAAGTTATCTAAAGCTACACAGCCAGAAAGTGGCAGAGCCAAAATGTAAACAAAAAGCTAACTGATTCTTAAACACAAGCTCTTAGTCTTTTCCATTAACATTTGAAGTTGATTAAAAAAGTAATAATAATAAGCACCCTAAAGTTAAAGCTAGTATAGGTACAGGAAGAGATTGAACAGATAGTGGCTAAAGCCCAGATATCAGCATGAGGCATCTTTGCTGTCCCCTGCTCAGATTTTTCCAGAGAAATACATACAGTCCCTGTGAGAGGGTTTTGACTATTCACATAGGCCCAGGCGGTGATCCCAGCATGGGTGGCCAGGGCCTCAGTTTTGTTTGTTTTACAATATGTTAGAACATTGCCAGCTAACATTTTTAAACTTCTTTTTTTCCTTTTCAGCCAAAGCAATTCCAAATGTTTGAAATGCTAAATTGTGGGAAGAACTAAGAGTAACCAGCAGTACAGATTTTTTTCTTTTATGAAAAATAAACATTTTGAAGAAAAGCAAGATTCATCTCCTTACTCCAGTGGGGAAGAGAGGAAGGCAAACCATCGCTCATCCCAGACACCATGGGAGAGAAAAGAGGTTTTTGTTTTTTTAATTTTTCAAGATGTCTTTAGACATTGGAGAGATAAAATTATAAATGATGCTTAACTTATAATGGGAAGTAACCCAAGTCTATATTAGTTAGGAACCCCTTTAGTTGCAATAACAGGAAGTCAGTCCAATTCTTCTTTCCTATCTCTATCTATGCCCTTTGCCATATAACCCTGTAGTGTGTCCTGTTACTGTGGATGGGATGGGATCCCCATTGGCCTATGGGGCTTGCTTTGGCCAACAGAATGAGGAAGTGCCAGCATGCCAGCTCACAGCATAAACCTCAGGGAGTCTTCCTTATTCCATTTGTCCTCTTGACTGCTTCTCTTCTCATGAGAAAAACATGCCTAGGCTAGCCTGCTGACCCCAGGAGGAGGCCAAGAAATAGGAGGAGGAAACACCAGATACACTCAGCCAAGCCCAGCCTAGATCAGCTCACCCCTGGCTAACCTGCACCCTCCCAAGATAAATCGATGCTGATTGCTGTCTGTTCCAGAGACATTGTAGTTGTGTACTGTATAACGGTAGCTGATTGATATACCAACTTGAGGTAGCTTCGGTGGAAAAGGATGTTTACTGAGAGGACAGGAAAGGAGTTCATAGAATCTGAAGAAGGGTGATTAAATTGGACCTACGAAAGTATCAAGGCCATAAGCTGAACCTGAGTAGTAAAGTTAGTGGACTTTCTCTATAGGGTTCTGCCATGTGTCTCTGTCTCTTGGTCATTTACAAGTTCGCAGAAGAGCCCATCTGATTGGCCCAGCTTGGCTTCCTTGACCTCCTCTTACCTAACAGCGTGGCATTTTGGCTGTGCCACTCCTCTTGGAAAGAAGTTCCAAGATGCTAGTGACTGGGATGATACCTGAAAAGGGGTCTAACATGACTGATTTAAAGAGAAGAAAAAATGTAATTTTACCCAGTTTGGCCCGAAGCCTAATTCTTCATGGTTTTTCCCTGGTGCAGTATGTAATTCAGTGCCCTGCCTAAAGGAAAGTGTTTTGAAATACTCCTCAGGATGCTTCAAGTCAAGAATGCCCAGGAAGAGACTAGACTAGCTCCTATCTCAGAGTTTACATTTCTTTTTATTAGCCACTCTTCTCTAGATTCTCAGTGCTCACAAACAAACAGAATTTCACAGCTAGAGCCATGTTTTAGCTCTTTCTGCCTCGAGTTCTATTCCAGCAGCTGGGCATGAATTCCTTGAGCATAAGACTCTGGTGAGGATCTGTTCACACCCATTTCATAGGCAGTCTACCAAAATTTACCTCATCTATTAGTCTCCTAAGGCTGCCATAATGGATTGCCACAGACTGGGTGGCTTTAAACACAGAAATGTATTCTCTCACACTTCTGGAGGATAGAAATCAAAGTATCACAGGGCTGTGCTTTCTCTGAAGTCTCCAGGGGAGAATCAGTTCCAAGCATCCCACCCCCCTTTAGTCCTTTTTCTGTCTGCGTCATTCCTTTATCAGGGGATCGAACCCATGACCCTTGCAGTAGAAGCACAAAGTCCTAACCAGTGGACCTCCAGGGAATTCCCCACGCCTCCCTTTTAAGTTCTGGTGTTGGCAATCCTTGGTGTTCCTTGGCTTACAGATGAATCACTCCAATCTTGGTCTCCATCCTCACATCGTGTTCTCCCCTCGTGTGTCTGTGTCTCTGTGTGCCTTTTCTCTCATTAGGACACTGATCATATTACATTTAAGGCCCATCCTGCTCCAGTATGACCACATCTTAACTAATTACATCTGCGAAAACCATATTTCCCAGTATGATCACATTCTAAGGTTCTGCGAAGGATGTGAATTTGGGAGAGAGGAAGTTGGGGGCACTATTTCAACCCTGTGCACCTAGTATAACAGTATTTTGGTGTCTAAAAGAATCTCAGAGTTGATCAAGTCATACTATTATCTTACCATTGATTCCATCATTCTCTCTTGAATATCTTTCATTAATGAAGTGCTCAGTTACTTGGAAGCCTGTCAGGTCTAATTTTAAAGAGCTACTCTTTAGGAATTAATTCAAATATCCATCAATAGAAGCTTAGTTAAGTAATGTAGGCTACGTTCATATAATGGGATACTATGCAACCATTGAAATTATGAAGATCTATAGTTATTGACATATAAACCTTTCACAATTAATTGTTGAATAAAAGAGGTTATAAAGCAATTTGAAACAAATCAATTTCATTTATTTAGAGATACATGTACAACTGCGTTTTAAAAGATAAAACTTGAAGTCATTTTTGGATGCTGAAATTAGAGGTGATTCTTTTGTTTGCTTTTCAAACATTTCTATAATGCCTGATTTTTATTTCTTTTAAAAATAATGATAAAGTACTTTTTAAAAGATTGCAAAAATATGTTATTCTTTATTTTGATTAGAAATGTTCTTTCCAGTAACTCCAGTCTATGACTTCAGAGTATTGGAAAGTAACATCTTAGTGAGGTTTTAAGAAATCCTCAGTAAGACATTATTTTCAAAAAATAATTCAATTTATACGTTCCAGTGCTGCCCATTTCTACCTTTACTTGTCTACCATAGCAAATACTAGTCTTTAGCCTAGGAATGAAAGGAAATAAATGCGCAAGCTTGTCAAAGGCCATGTTTTGGTTTTTTTTTTTTTTTTTTATAGCACTGGCTTTTATTATTCCTTTTAATTCTTACCAATTTAATAAGTGGTATATAGAATATTTTGTTTGAATTTTTGTTGAGTGACATTAAATATTTTTTCTCATGTTGAATAATCATTTTAAATTCCTTCTGTGAATTACCTACAGTCAATTTTTGCCCTTTTAAAACACTGATTTATACCAACTATTAATGTATTTATAATAACCCTGTCTTTGAGATACAGATATCATTTCATATAGTCTGTCATTTCTTTTTTGTCTTTCTGAGTCTCATCATTTGAGTGTTCATTTTCAGACATGAAATCTTGTAAATATTTTCTTTGGAATTTCTGTTATTCCTGTGTTGCTTAGAAATAACTTTCCTTTTTCCAAAGTTATGGGGAGTATTCTCTTATATTGTCTTCCTGTAAGTGTATTTTTATTTTAAAGGCACAGTGAACGAGGTAAGAAAGTTACAGCAATCTGTGCAAAGCTCCTCAGTCCTGCTAGATTCCTTTTCGTGTCTTCAGAGTCTCTTACTTCATTATATCATAGACACTGAGTGGACAGTTGTCAGCTGAGATTCAAAGACCAGTAAGTCTAAATACTTGCCAATAATAAGAAGCTCACAAAAGACGTTGTGAGATCCTATCTGTAAAATATTTTTAGTCACTTTCACAATTTCCCAGTTGTTCATCCTGTCTAGCATCCACCTTCAATAGATAGAATATTGAGAATATCTTTGATAAGCCATTTCTTTAGGGAGATTGCATTCATTATTATCACAATCTATATGAACCAGTTTCATATGAAAGTGTTTGTATAAAATATTATCACCTGCACTAGACCTAGAGCAAGTGTTATTAGAATTACCATCATGTATAATAACAGATAACATATTCTGAGTGATGGCTATTATCTTTATTATTTCAATTAATGCTTATAGCAGTCTATAAGGAAGGAATTATTCAATTATTACCTCCATTTTCCAAACACAAAAAATCGAGGCATAGACAGTTCAATTTGTCCACAGTTCAATAGTTAGTACATAGCAGAGTCAGAGTCAAATATATATTGCTTAAAGGAGAAAGCAAGTTATACTTATTTTAGATGATATATATGTAAATTATTATAACAAAGTCCAGACTACACTGTCAATAATGGAGAAATGGTGCTTCTATAGCCTTTTATGAACAATGTTGAATGATTAGTGAGTATACAGGGTTCACAGTTCCCTACTGAGAGTCAAATGGTTAGAAGGTTACAGGAAATTATATTCTACAATATAACCTAGGGAAGAAATTAGCATTTCAAAGCTGATGTGTGTCTGAGAGGGAAATCTCTAGAACAGATCTGCTCCATGCTGCACGAGCTGCTGATTGACATTCAGTGAAATAAACAAGCACGGTGGTCCTCAGAACCTTCTCACACATGATCATCTCAGTCAAACCAGCCTCCCCATCCCCTTTCTACAACCTTGCACCTCAATTCTTTCATCTCCCAATCCAAGCTTTCCCATATTCATGAAGACTTAACACACCTACTTTGGATCTCTGTGGACCATTTGTCCACAATCTATTAAGTACTGCTTTTACATTTTTGATTATTTATACATAATATTTGTATAACTCTTATTTTATAAAACACTTACCCATACATCTCCTCATTTACATTCCCCAGGTAATTCTAGCAAAGTACAGATAGAAAAGTGATACTTTCATTTTATAGGTGAGAAATATTACATAAAACGTCTATCAATGTGGAGGCAACACCCTTCTACAGCTTTGCATCCTAATGTAAGAATCTTGTCGGCAATAGTCCAAGACTAGTTCTTTGTGAAATCTCTTTGCATTTGGCCCTGCTGTTCCTAACACATTTTTTCCCAGAGCTTCTAACTCTAAATCCTGATCATTTTCTTAGTAAAAGACAAAGTCTGTTGAAAACACACACATACACACACACACACACACACACACACACATACACACATGAGTCTATTGAAATGTGTGGTTTTACTTATGTGATAATTTAAGCATCTTCAATATGTGACAACTCCAGGAAATATACTTTAGCTCCACCCTTTTAATTTTAGCATAATTTTAGTACTGAGGATAGTACTCAGTAAACAGTGTTCATTACATATATGAGAAGTTGCAAACATATCTTGATCATTAAAGTTAGAATTTTTGCAAGCCAAGGACTCTAAAGCAAAGTTCTCATTTGAATGCAGAGTTCTGGTTATTTTGCTATTTAAAAAAAATGTTAGTACTGTATGGTTTCACCTAATAGAAATTTTATCCAATTAGTTAGGGAAATGACAATGTCAGTGGATCTACATAGAAAATTAGAGAGATATGCTATTTGAGAACATTAGTTCTATGCCTATTTCTAAGGATTAAGATTCACATCTAAGGCACACAAGGTTTTTTAAGGGAAAGCACATCTGCATAAACAGTCTTGTCCTCCTTCAGTGTTCCTTCCTAGAGGTCTAATCAGTTTAACTGGTTTTCCTTTGATGTGATCCTCACTTCTGCTGCTCTCCAACCACATGTTTTGCTTAGTGTCGACCCCCTCTCAAGAAGATGGACCATTTGGCAAGCTTAAAGATTGCTTTGCAGGCAGAGAAATTCAAAAACTCATACAAACTCTTATTTTTTTCCCTGTTGCCTTCTTTAAGAAAAGTTAAATTTCTTTTCTTAATTAGAATAAATCTAGATGTCTGAGTAGAGGATGCCTAATAGTGATTTTAAGAAAAATAAAAAACTGTCAGTTTTTTTTCTTAATATGCAGTTTAGCTTTAGCTTATTCTTATCATAATGGTGACTAAACTTGAAAGACAAAATTTAGTAGGCATGATTAGAAATTTCCCATATACAGCAGTATATACACTGCTGCTATGAATACAATACCTAACATGCATTCTATGCAACCAGGATAAGGCAAATTAGATCACAAATCTGATTCTCTTCAATCTCTGAGAGAGTACAAATGATCATCTTTCTGGAGTGCAGGAGGAAATGAAGACATAAACATGCTTCTAGAAATTTCCTTTTCAGCCCTGAGCAACCTAAAAACAATAAGTTTGGTTAAAATAGAACACCCATGCCTAGGATGGTTTGTCAGCAGTCTTTACAAACTGAATCTTCACAGATATCAGGTTTAGATTTGACTAGAGTACTTTAATGCAGAGCTAGTCTTTTTATGTTTTCTTTCCTTCATTTTTCACCATAAAGATGAATCAATCAATTTTTTTTTTTTTTTTTTAGCTAGAGCTAGAAACATTTACTGTGCTGAGTACATCATCACTCATCACCAGGGTTTTAAAGATTGATATTTAATTCATGGTTAAAATATCTCCAGGGCATTATTCACCCATACAATGTGAGAAATTTCAGTATGATATGATGTTGAAGAACACAGTAAGGTTTTACAGGCCAAATTTCTATAGCTTTATCTTCCTACATACATCTATACTCATATCTATATTTATACCTGCACTTATCATGAAATAAAGTCAAGTAACAATAAATCATGTGGTAATAGAATACTTTATGAATGTGACAGTGAATTATAGCACATATAATCTGCACAGGTAGATATATATTTCCCTAGCAGTTATGCCATTTATTTCAAAGAACTTCAAATTTCACTTTAAGAAACTACATATTGAGGAGATTGGTTCAAGATGGCGGATAGGAGGATGTGCACTCACTCCCTCTTGCAAGAGCACCAGAATCACAACTAAATGCAGAACAATCATCTACAGGAAGACACTAGAACTCACCAAAAAAGATACCCTATATCCAAAGACAAAGGAGAAGCCACAATGAGATGGTAAGAGGGGCGCCATCACAATAAAATCAAAATCCATAACCTCTGGGTTGGTGACTCACAAACTGGAGAACACTTAGACACAGAAGTCCACCCACTGGAGAGAAGGTCCTGAGTCCCACGTCAGACTTCCCAACTTGGGGGTCCAGCAGTGGGAGGAGGAATTCCTAGAGAATCAGACTTTGAAGGCTAGTGAGATTTGACTGCAGGAATTTGACAGGACTGGGGGAAAGAGAGACTCTAGCAGTGTGTGCATCGGGATCCAGGGGAAGGAGCAGTGACCCCATAGGACACTGAACCAGACCCACTTGCTAGTGTTGGAGGGTCTCCTGCAGAGGCAGGATTGGCTGTGGCTCACTGTGAGGACTAGGACACTGGCAGCAGAAGTTCTGGGAAGTACTCCTTGGTGTGAGCCCTCCCAGAGTCCGACATTAACCCCACCAAAGAGCAGGGTAGGCTCCAGTGTTGGGTTCCTCAGGCCAAACAACCAACAGCGAGGGTACCCAGCCCCACACATCAGCAGACAGGTGGATTAAAGTTTTACTGAGCTCTGCCCACCAGAGCAACACCCAGCTCTACACATCACCAGTTCCTCCCATCAGGAAACTTCCACAAGCCTCTTAGATAGCCTCATTCACCAGAGGGCTGACAGCAGAAGCACGAAGAATTACAATCCTGCAACCTGTGGAACAAAAACCACATTCACAGAAAGACAGACAAGATGAAAAGGCAGAGGGCTATGTACCAGATGACAGAACAAGATAAAATGCCAGAAAAACAACTAAATGAAGTAGAAATAGGCAAACCTACAGAAAAAGAATTCAGAATACTGATAGTGAAGATGATCCAGGACCTTGGAAAAACAATGGAGGCAAATATTGAGAAAATGCAAGAAATGTTTAACAAAGACCTAGAAAAATGAAAGAACAAACACCTTGAAAAAATTAAACAACAAACAGAGATGAACAAAACAATAACTGAAATGAAAAATTGACTAGAAGGAATTAAGAACAGAATAACTGAGGCAGAAAAATGGATAAGTTACCTGGAAGACAGAATGGTGGAATTCACAGCTGCAGAACAGAATAAAGAAAAAAAGAATGAAAAGAAATGAAGACAGCCTAACAGACCTCTGGGACAACATTAAACACAACAACATTCACATTATAGGGGTCCCAGAAGGAGAAGCGAAAGAGAAAGGACCCGAGAAAATATTTGAAGAGATTATAGTTGAAAACGTCCCTAATATGGGAAAGGAAATAGCCACCCAAGTCCAGGAAACGCAGAGAGTCCCATACAGGATAAACCCAAGGAGAAACATGCCGAGACACATAGTAATCAAATAGGCAAAAATTAAAGACAAAGAAAAATTATTGAAAGCAGCAAGGGAAAAATGACAAATAACATACAAGGGAACTCCCATAAGGTGAACAGCTGATTTCTCAGCAGAAACTCTATAAACCAGAAGGGAGTGGTATGATATATTTAAAGTGATGGAAGGGAGAAAACTACAACCAAGATTGCACTACCCAGCAAGGATCTCATTCAGAATCAACTGAGAATTCAAAAGCTTTACAGATAAGCAAAAGCTAAAAGAATTCAGCACCACCAATTCAGCTTTAAAACAAATGCTAAAGGAACTTCTCTAAGTGGGAAACACAAGAGAAGAAAAGGACCTACAAAAACAAACTCATAACAATTAAGAAAATGGTAATAGAAACATACATATAGATAATTACCTAAAATGTAAATGGATTACATGCTCCAACCAAATGACAGAGGTTCACTGAATGGATACAAAAATCACTCCCATATATATGGTCTCTACAAGAGACCCACTTCAAACCTAGGGACACATACAATATGAAAGTGAGGGAATGGAAAAAAGATATTCCATGCAAATGGAAATCAAAAGAAAGCTGTAGTAGCAATGTTCATATCAGATAAAATAGACTTTAAAAATAAAGAATGTTACAATAGACAAGGAAGGACACTACATAATGATCAAGGGATCAATCCAAGCAGAAGGTATAACAATTATAAATATATATGCACCCAACATAGGAGCACCTCAATACATAAGGCAACTGCTAACCACCATAAAAGAGGAAATCGAAAGTAACACAATCAGAGTGGGGGAGTTCAACACCTCACTTAATTAAGATGGAAACACAAGATTTAAAGGACACAATAGACCAGATAGATTTAATTGATATTTATAGGACATTCCATTCAAAAACAGCAGATTACACTTTCTTCTCAACTGTGCATGGAACATTCTCTAGAATAGATCACATCTTGGGTCAAAAATCAAGCCTCAGTAAATTTAAGAAAATTGAAATCATATCAAGCAATGCTATGAGATTAGAAATCAGTTACAGGGGAAAAAAAAACACATGGAGGCTAAACAATACTTTACTAAATAACTGAAGAAATAGATCACTGAGGAAATCAAAGAGGAAATGAAAATATACCTAGAGACAACTTACAATGAAAACACAACTATCCAAAACCTATGGGATTTAGAAAAAGCAGTACTAAGAGAGAAGTTTATAGAAATACAAGCCTACCACAAGAAACAAGAAAAATCTCAAATAAACAATCTAACCTTACACCTAAAGGAATTAAGAGAAAGAAGAACAAACAAGACCCAAAGTTAGCAGAAGGAAGGAAATCATAAAGATCAGAGCAGAAACAAATGAACAGAAACAAAGAAAACAAAGGCAAAGACCAATAAAACTAAAAGCTGGTTCTTTGAGAAGATAAACAAAATTGATAAACCATTAGCCAGAATCATCAAGAAAAAGAGGGAGAGGACTCAAATCAATAAACTTAGAAATGAAAAAGGAGAAGTTACAACAGACACCACAGAAATACAAAGCATCCTAAGGGACTAATACAGGCAACTCTATGCCAATAAAATGGACAACCCGTAAGAAATGGACAAATTCTTAGAATGGTATAACCCTCCAACACTGAGCCAGGAAGAAATAGAAAATATGAACAGAGCAATCACAAGTAATGAAATTGAAACTGTGATTAAAAATCTTACAATAAACAAAAGTCCAGGACCAGATGGCTTCACAGGTGAATTCTATCAAACACTGAGAGGAGAGCTAACACCCGTCCATTTCAAACTCTTCCAAAAAATCGCAGAGGAAGGAACACTCCCAAACTCATTCTATGAGGCCACCATCACCCTGATACCAAAACTAGACAAAAGATATGACAAAAAAAGAAAATTACAGACCAATATAACTGATGAATATAGATGCAAAAACCTCAACAAAATACTAGCAAACAGAATTCAACAACATATTAAAAGGATCATACACCAAGATCAAGTGGGATTTACCTCAGGGATGCAAGGATTCTTCAATATACACGAATCAATCAATGTGATACACCATATTAACAAATTGAAGAATAAAAACCATATGATCATCTCAATAGATGCAGAAAAAGCTTTTGACAAAATTCAACACCCATTTATGATACAAACTCTCCAGAAAGTGGGCATAGAGGGAACCTACCTCAATATAATAAAGGCCATATACAACAAACCCACAATAAACATTCTCAGTGGTGAAAAACTGAAAGCATTTCCTATAAGATCAGGAACAAGACAAGGGTGCCCATTTTTGCCGCTATTATTCAACATAGTTTTGGAAGTCCTAGCCATGGCAATCAGAGAAGAAGAAGAAATAAAAGGAATACAAATTGGAAAAGAAGAAGTAAAACTGTCACTGTTTGTGGATGAAACGATACTACACATAGAGAATCCTAAAGGTGCCACCAGAAAACTAGTAGAGCTAATCAATGCATTTGGTAAAGTTGCAGGATACAAAATTAATGCACAGAAATCTCTTGCATTCTTATACACTACTGATGAAAAATCTGAAAGAGAAATTAAGGAAACACTCCCCTTTATCACTGAAACAAAAAGAGTAAAATATCTAGGAATAAACCTACCTAGGGAGACAAAAGACCTCTATGCAGAAAACTATAAGACACTGAGGAAAGAAATTAAAGATGATACCAACAGATGGAGAGATATACCAAGTTCTTGGATTGGAAGAAACAATATTGTGAAAATGACTATACTACCCAAAGCAATCTACAGATTCAGTGCAATCCCTATCAAATTACCAATGGCATTTTTTACAGAACTAGAACAAAAAATCTTAAAATTTGTATGGAGACACAAAAGACCCCAAATAGCCAAAGCAGTCTTGAGGGAAACAAAAGAGCTAGGGGAATCAGACTCTCTGACTTCAGACTATACTACAAAGCTACAGTAATCAAGACAATATGGTACTGGCACAACGACTGAAACATAGATCAATGGAACAAGATAGAGAGCCTAGAGATAAACCCATGCATCTATGGTCAACTAATCTATGACAAAGGAAGCTAGGCTATACAATATAGAAAAGACAGTCTGTTCAATATGTTGTGCTGGGAAAACTGGACAGCTACATGTAAAAGAATGAAATTAGAACACTCCCTAACACTATACACAAAAATAAACTCAAAATGGATTACAGATCTAAATGTAAGACTGGACACTATAAAACTCTTAGAAGAAAACATAGGAAGCACACTCTTTGACATAAATCACAGCAAGATTTTTGTTATTTTCTTTTTTCTTTCTTTTTTTTCTTTTGCAGTATGTGGGGCTCTCAGTGCTGTGGCCTTTCCATTGTGGAGCACAGGCTCCAGAAATGCAGGCTCAGCAGCCATGGCTCATGGGCACAGCACGGCATGTGGGATCCTCCTGGACCAGGGCATGAACCCGTGTCCCCTGCATCAGCAGGCGGATTCTCAACCACTGCACCACCAGGGAAGCCCGGCGAGATCTTTTTTGATCCACCTCTTAGAGTAATGGAAATAAAAACGAAAATAAACAAATGGAACCTAATGAAACTTCAAAGCTTTTGCACAGCAAAGGAAACCATAAACAAGGCGAAAAGACAAGTTGCAGAATGGGAGAAAATATTTGCAAATCAATCAGCAAACAAAGGATTAATCTCCAAAATATATAAACAGCTCATGCAGCTCAATATTTAAAAAAAAAACAAACAATCCAATCCAAAAATGGGCAGAAGGCCTAAATAGACATTTCTCCAACAAAGACATACATATGGCCAAGAGGCACATGAAAAGCTGCTCTACATCACTAATTATTAGAGAAATGCAAATCAAAACTACAATGAGGTATCACCCCCCATCAGTTAGAATGGGCATCATCAGAAAATCTACAAACAAAAAAATGCTGGAGAGAGTGTGGAGAAAAGGGAACCCTCTTGCACTGTTGGTGGGAATGTAAATTGATACAACCACTATGGAGAACAGTATGGAGGTTCCTTAAAAAACTAAAAATAGAATTACCATATGACCCAGCAATCTGACTACTTGGCATATACCCAGAGAAAACCATAATTCAAAAAGAGACATGCACCCCAGTGTTCAATGCAGCACTATTTACAATAGCCAGGTCATGGAAACAACCTAAATGCCCATCGACAGATGAATGGATAAAGAAGATGTGGTACATATATACAATGGAATATTACTCAGCCATAGAAAGGAATGAAATTGGGTCATTTGTAGAGATGTGTATGGATCTAGAGACTGTCATATAGAGTGAAGTAAGTCAGAAAGAAAAAAACAAATATCGTATATTAACACATATATGTGGAACCTAGAAAAATAGTACAGATGAACCGGTTTGCAGGGCAGAAATAGAGACACAGATGTAGAGAATAAACATAACACCAAGGTGGGAAGGTGGCAGGGGTGGTGGTGGTGGTGTGGTGAACTGGGAAATTGGGATTGACATATATACCCTAATATGTAAAAAATGGATAACTAATAAGAAACTGCTGTATAAAATAAATAAAATTCAAAAATTAAAAAAAAAAAGGAAACTATGTATTAACCTCTTTGAGACTCCTTTCCGTTTTTCTGTTGCAATTTTCTGTGTTTGAACATTGGCTTTCAGCAAAAAGACTGTGTCTTCAATGTCCATTTCTTGGTACTTGCTACTGGCCTGAGGGCATTTGTCAAGGTGATTCTGAAAAGGGTCATTACCCTTCTCTGGGATCATCAGTTTTTCCAGGTGAATTTTGTATTTTTTGCTTTCCTTTCAGAGTACAAATCTTTTCATCAGTTTTCAGTAATTTTTTCAATGAAATTTATGGGTTGAATAAAATGAGCTCACCCAGTGGGTGCTATACAAGTATCTTCCTGTGAATTCTCATGGCCAATTATTTTCAATGTATCGGTAGATCATAAATCTCAAAAGCCGTAAAAATATTCTTTCTCAAGGTATGTTCTAGTCTGTAAATTCCTAGGTGTATGGCCTTTGCCTCAAATTCCAAAAGTTCTTTTTTTCTTCCTTCTTTTTTTTTTTTTCATCATAAATGATTTCTTAGTGTCTGAGAATTGTGTTACTGAGGGACAGTAACAAATCTTGAAATTTTCAATGTTTCCACAAAACATAAACATTGAGGGGAGTGAGCTTCATGCAAGCTTTGTTTTCTAAGTATCTTTAGGCCTCCTGACTGACAAGATTTCAGTTACAGGAAAGGGAGAAATAATTCATACAGTAAAAAAAAAAAAAAAAAATGGAAGGAAGGAAAAAAATATTTCATCCTCCCTTCAATGTTATACAAATTAAGGCTTATCAACAACAGTTACTATATTCCTTTATTTTAAGAAATATATGTTTTTCAATTTAAAATTTTCTGAAATAAGAATACATCTTAAATCCATGTGCAGTTTCAATGTAGTGGTGTTTCATTTTTTTTCTGAAAGGTTTATGGAAAGGAGAGTATCTCAATGTATCTAATGTCTTAATATAGAGGAAACCATGTATTCAAGTTCTACTTTTTCCCTAGACCTGACCACCAACTGGAATATTAACACATGTCTTGTGAGTCTGGAAAGCCAAGTTCAATGTTTATAACAGTACATGACATTGAACTAGGAATCGTATAATGTAGGAAGGAAACATTTAACAAGGTAGTAAATGTGATAAACTTCACCCTGGGAGCTAATGGTAGGGGAATGTTTCTCTGGTTGGAACAAACACCAAAAGAAGTATGACTCTGCTAAGGAAACTTCTCGTGAGAAGGAGGGTCAATATAAAATATTTTATTCTTAAAAATTCTTTGTTTCTTTGTCTCAGGGTTATAATTGACAGAGGTAGTTCAAATTTTACTCCCAGTTGATGTTGTTTATTTCACAATGTAATTGAAGTCAGATCACTAAAGTAACACACAATATGTTGAACAAGTATAGGATGGAACAGCCCAAAAGAATGTTCCAACAATGAACCAAATAAGCCTCTCGGGTTGGTGAGTGCTGGTCGGCACCGATCGTCTGTGCAGGAATCTCCCCGCTTTGCCCTCCACACCCGTTGCTCTGCACTACTCCGCGGTCCCGAAACTCCCCCCTCTGCTCTGAGGCTCTTTTAAGACTGAAGTACATGTCTCAAAATTCCAAGTGTCTGAGATAATGTTCAATAGCAATAATAAAGAAATCACAATTGGATGAGTAAATATACTTGGTGGAACAGAAGTTAAGGATCCATTGAAATGTGTAGACAAGAGAATATGATCAAAGGTTTTGCGTATTAAGTTACTTTATTAACTGTTTCAAAAGACACACTTCACAGTACAATAAAACTTTAAAAGCCATTTTGAGGGGAAATTTTCAGTCTCAGGGTGAGTTGCAGGCATGAAATAATCCAAAGGCAGCAATTATTCCTCTATCCTTATTTACTTAATTTCTACTTAACTAGTTATAGTGTGATAATTAATTTCCAGTTTTCTGATGAGGATTATTTAAGGATTTGCTTTTTTAACCATCATTTACAAATAAATAAATCTGATCGTTAGTGTAAGATATCATTCTAAAACTTAGCAACAGTGGAGTACATTTATGATCATTTTTAATATGCAACATTAAAAATAATTTTCTTCCAAAAAAAGGTATAGAAAATATTATGAGAAGAACTACAATCCTGCAGCCTATGGAACAAAAACCACATTCACAGAAAGATAGACAAGATGAAAAGGCAGAGGGCTATGTACCAGATGAAGGAACAAGATAAAACACCAGAAAAATAACTAAATGAAGTGGAGACAGGAAACCTTCCAGAAAAATAATTCAGAATAATGATACTGAAAATGATCCAGGACCTTGGAAAAACAATGGAGGCAAATATCGAGAAAATGTAAGAAATATTTAACAAAGACCTAGAAGAATTAAAGAACAAACAAACACAGATGAACAATGCAATAGCTAAAATGAAAACAACACTAGAAGGAATCAATAGCAGAATAACTGAGGCAGAAGAACAGATAAGTGACCTTGAAGACAGAATGGTGGAATTCACTGCTGGAGAACAGAATAAAGAAAAAAGAATGAAAAGAAATGAAGACAGACTAAGAGACCTCTGGGACAACATTAAATGCAACAACATTTGCATTGTAGGGGTCCCATAAGGAGAAGAGAGAGTGAATGGACACGAGAAAATATTTGAAGAGATTATAGTCAAAAACTTCCCTAACATGGGAAAGGAAATGGCCACCCAAATCCAGGAAGCACAGTGAGTCTCATACAGAATAAACCCAAGGAGAAACATGCCAAATACATAGTAATCAAATTGGCAAAAATTAAAGACAAAGAAAAAATTATTGTAAGCAGCAAGGGAAAAACAACAAATAACATATAAGGTAACTCCCATAAGGTGAACAGCTGATTTCTCAGCAGAAGCTCTACAGGCCAGAAGGGAGTAGCATGATATACTTAAAGTGATGAAAGGGAAAACCTCCAACCAAATTACTCTACCCGGCAAGGATCTCATTCAGATTCGATGGAGAAATCAAAAGCTTTACAGACAAGCAAAAGCTAAGAGAATTCAGCACCACCAAACCAGCTCTACAACAAATGCCAAAGGAACTTCTCTAAGTGGGAAACACAAGAGAAGAAAAGGACCTACAAAAACAAACCCAAAACAATTAAGAAAATCGTCATAGGAACATACATATCGATAATTACCTTAAACATGAATGGATTAAATGCTTCAACCCAAAGACACAGACTTGCTGAATGGATACAAAAGCAAGACCCATATATACTCTGTCTACAAGATACCCACTTCAGACCAAGGGACACATACAGACTGAAATGGAGGGGATAGAATAAGATATTCCATGCAAATGTAAACCAAAAGAAAGGTGGAATAGCAATACTCATATCAGATAAAATAGACTTTAAAATAAAGACTATTACAAGATACAAGGAAGGACACTACATAATGATCAAGGGATCAATCCAAGAAGATAAAACAATTATAAATATATATACACCCAACATAGGATCACCTCAATACATAAGGTAACTGCTAACAGCTTTAAAGAGGATATTGACAGTAAAACACAAATAGTGGGGGACTTCAACACCTCACTTACACCAATGGACAGATCATCAAAAACAAAAATAAATAAGGAAACAGAAGCTTTAAATGACACAATATACCAGGTAGATTTAATTCATAATTATAGGACATTCCATCCAAAGACAGCAGATTACACTTTCATCTCAAGTGCACATGGAACATTCTCCAGAATAGATCACATCTTGGGTCACAAATCAAGTATCTGTAAATTTAAGAAAATTGAAATCATATAATGCATCTTCCCTGACCACAACACTATGAGATTAGAAATAAATTACAGGGGAAAAACACGTAAAAAACACAAACATGGAAGCTAAACAATACTTTACTAAATAACCAAGAGATCACTGAAGAAATCAAAGAGGAAATCAAAAAATACCTAGAGACAAATGACAATGAAAACACGACAATGCAAAACCTATGGGATGCAGCAAAAGCAGTTCTAAGAGGGAAGTTTACAGCTATACAAGCCTACCTCAAGAAACAAGAAAAATCCCAAATAAATAATCTAAACTTATACCTAAAGGAACTAGAGAAAGAAGAACAAACAAAATGCAAAGTTAGCAGAAGGAAAGAAATCATAAAGATCAGAGCAGAAATAAATGAAATAGAAACAAAGAAAACAGTAGCAAAGATCAATAAAACTAAAAGCTGGTTCTTTGAGAAGATAAACAAAATTGATAAACCATTAGCCAGACTCATCAAGAAAAAGAGGGAGAGGACTCAAATCAATAAAATTAGAAATGAAAAAGGAGAAGTTACAACAGACACTGCAGAAATACAAAGCATCCTAAGAGACTACCAAAAGCAACTCTATGCCAAAAAAATGGACAACTTGTAAGAAATGGACAAATTCTTAGAAAGGTATAACCTTCCATGACTGAGCCAGGAAGAAATAGAATATATGAACAGAGCAATCACAAGTAATGAAACTGAAACTGTGATTAAAAATCTTCTAATAAGCAAAACTCCAGGACTGAATGGCTTTACAGGTGAATTCTATCAAACATTGAGAGAGAGATGACACCCATCCTTCTCAAACTCTTCTAAAAGTTTACAGAGGAAGGAACACTCCCAAACTCATTCTATGAGGTCACCATCACCCTGATACCAAAACAAGAAAAAGATACGACAAAAAAAGAAAATTACATACCAATATCACCGATGAATATAGATACAAAAGTCCTCAACAAAATACTAGCAAACATAATCCAACAACACATTAAAAGGATCATACACCATGATCAAGTGGGATTTACCTCAGGGATTCAAGGATTCTTCAATATACATGAATCAATCAATATGATACACCATATTAAAAAATTGAAGAATAAAAACCATGTGATCATCTCAATAGATGCAGAAAAAGCTTTTGACAAAATTCAACACCCATTTATGATAAAAACTCTCCAGAAAGTGGGCATAGAGGGAACCTACCTCAATATAATAAAGGCCATATATGACAAACCCACAAAAAAACATCATTCTCAGTGGTGAAAACCTGAAAGCATTTCCTCTAAGATTAGGAACAAGAAAGGATGTCCACTCTCACTGTTATTATTCATCATAGTTATGGAAGTCCTAGCCAAAGCAATCAGAGAAGAAAAAGAAATAAAAGGAATATAAATTGTAAAAGAAGAAGTAAAACTGTCATGGTTTGTAGATGACATGATATTCTACATAGAGAATACTAAAGATGCCACCAGAAAACCACTAGAGTTAATTAATACATTTGGTAAAGTTGCAGGATACAAAATTAATGCACAGAAATCTCTTATACACTAATGATTAAAATCTGAAAGAGAAATTAAGGAAACACTCCCATTTACCATTGCAACAAAAAGAATAAAATACCTAGGAATAAACCTACCTAGGGAGACAAAAGACCTGTATGCAGAAAACTATAAGACACTGAGGAAAGAAATTAAAGATGATACCAACAGATGGAGAGATATACCAAGTTCTTGGATTGGAAGAAACAATATTGTGAAAATGACTCTACTACCCAAAGCAATCTACAGATTCAATGCAATCCCTACCAAATTACCAATGGCATTTTTTACAGAACTAGAACAAAAAATCTTAAAATTTGTATGGAGACACAAAAGACCCCAAATAGCCAAAGCAGTCTTGAGGGAAAAAAGCAGAGCTGGAGGAATCAGACTCCCTGACTTCAGACTATACTACAAAGCTACAGTAATCAAGACAATATGGTACTTGCACAACAACTGAAACATAGATCAATGGAACAAGATAGAGAGCCCAGAGATAAACCCACACACCTATGGTCAACTAATCTATGATAAAGGAGACAAGAATATACACTGTAGAAAAGACAGTCTCTTCAATAAGTGGTGTAGGGAAAACTGGACAGCTATATGTAAAAGAATGAAATTAGAACACTCCCTAACACTATACACAAAAATAAACTCAAAATGGATTAGAGATCTAAATGTAAGACCAGACACTCTAAAACTCTTAGAGAAAACATAGGAAGAACACTCTCTGACATAAATCACGGCAAGATCCTTTTTGATCCACCTCCTAGAGTAATGGAAATGAAAACGAAAATAAACAAATGGGATCTAATGATACTTCAAAGCTTTTGCTCAGCAAAAGAAACCATAAACAAGACGTAAGGACAACCCTCAGAATGGGAGAAAATATTTACAAATGAATCAACGGACAAAGGATTAATCTCCAAAATATATAAACAACCCATGCAGCTCAATATTAAAAAAACAAACAACCCAATCCAGAAATGAGCAGAAGACCTAAATAGACATTTCTCCAAAGAAGACATACAGCTGGCCAAGAGGAACATGAAAAGCTGCTCAACATCACTAATTATTAGAGAAATGCAAATCAAAACTACAATGAGGTATCATCTCACACCAGTTAGAATGGGCTTCATCAGAAAATCTACAAACAACAAATACTGGAGAGGGTGTGGAGAAAAGGGAACCCTCGTGCACTGTTTGTGGGAATGTAAACTGATACAACCACTATGGAGAACAGTATGGAGGTTCCTTAAAAAACTAAAAATAGAATTACCATATGATCCAGCAATCCCACTACTGGGCATATACCCAGAGAAAACCACAATTCAAAAAGACACATGAACCCCAATGTTCACTGCAGCACTATTTACAATAGCCAGGTCATGGAAACAACCTAAATGCCCATCAACAGACGAATGGATAAAGAAGATGTGGTACATATATACAATGGAATATTACTCAGACATAAAAAGGAATGATATTGAGTCATTTGTTGAGACGTGGATGGAGTTAGAGACTGTCATACAGAGTGAAGTAGGTCAGAAAGAGAAAAACAAATATTGTATATTAATGCATATATAGGGATCCTAGAAAATTGTACAGATGAACCGGTTTGCAGAGCAGAAATTGAGACACAGATGTAGAGAACAAACGTATGGACACCAAGGGGGGAAAGTGGCAGGGGGCGGTGGTGGTGGTGTGATGATTTGGGAGTTTGGTATTGACAGGTATACACTGATGTTTATAAAATGGATAACTAATAAGAACCTGCTTTATAAAAAAAAAATTTAAAAAAACAAACAAAAAAAGAAAATATTATGAAGGGTTGTAGACTTGCCGTTTAAAAGCAAGAAAGTAAAACACTACAAGGTTATAGCTGCTTCTTTATCCATTTAAGTTTTTGATTGTTTTGCATTTTCTTTTGGTAATGGGTTGGGGGGGTGGTATTCAGGTTGTAGTTTAACCCCCTGGATTCGGAGTGTGAGTATTTGAACCACTTTACCAGTCTTGTATCTTTTTCATTGTTGAGTACAAGAACAAGTTGCTAGTTCTCTCTAGACTTCAAGTGGGTGACTCATGATAATAATACTTATAAAAGGAAAGGAAAGAAGAAAGAGAAACAAGCAAGAAAGCTAGCACAGCTCTCACATCTGGCCCTATGGAGCTATTCTGTTCTGTTTGGCTGCCAATTGAGAATCAATCTGGCATCCCACTGGCTAAATTATGAACTGCCAGAGGCAGGGCTGCTCTGCTGACTGTGCACACAACTGGTGAACAGGCCTTCTTGAAGCAAAAGTAAGGTAGAAGGATTCTGGATCAACTGAAGAGGGCGTTACTCATGTCCACCCATATCATCCCAAGTCTGTATGTAAATTGTCACTTCATATATTATATACAATGACATTAGCCACACAAAATAAAGAATAAAAAAAAATTTTTTTCCACTGTGAGGTGCATATACATCTGCTGTCTTAGTTCACATTCTAGAATGTTATTGTGGGTTAAACATATGGTAACTCCTAAATGTGAAATAAATGAATGTATGAAGAGGAAATAGAGGACCAGTTTCTCCAACATTGCAAATGTGGGTAAAAGCACAGGGACCTCTTCCCTCAAAACAACTTTATTTTTAAAAAACTCATTTAAAAAAAAATCTAAGAGGGCTTTCCTGGTGGCGCAGTGGTTGAGAGTCCACCTGCCGATGCAGGGGACGCAGGTTCGTTCCCCAGTCCGGGAATATCTCACATGCCGCGAAGCGGCTGGGCCCATGAGCCCTGGCCGCTGAGCCTGCGCATCCGGAGCCTGTGCTCCGCAACGGGAGAGGCCACAACAGTGAGAGACCCATGTACCGCAAAAAAAAAAAAAAAATCTAAGAAATAAAGTCCTTGACTTTTCAAATTTATCATGGACTCAGTGGCAGCTGCGAATATGAATTACACTGATTACGCTTGTATTGTGGTTGATCTTCTACAACTCTTGGACTTATAAAACTAGGCTGGACTAATATTTGTGTGTCTTGAAGAATTCTGACTCTTGCCATGCAGCTCCCAAACAAAACAAAACTATTACTGAGTCCCTGCTCTGAGCAAGCATTATTCCAAGCTCTAAGAAGTGAATCAGTTACAGAGTACCATTTCTGTAAAACTTACATTTAAGTAGAAGAACATTGAAAATAAACAAAATAATTCCTCTATAGTGTTAGAAAGTACTAAGTATTAGGAGATAGTGTTAGAAAGTACTAAGTATTAGGAGAAAAAGAAAACAGGAATAAGAGATTTCAAATAAGAAGTCTGGACTAGATATATCAGACTTTAGCCTTGAAACTGGGTAATATCACCAAGATGGGGTAGAAGCCATAGAAAGCAGACACAAAAGAGGTTTGAAGAATAAGATCTGGAGCTTAAAAAATATAAGATGTAAGAGAGATGAGGAGGTTCCAGCAAAAGAGATGGAGAAAGAGTAAAATCAGATGGAAACAGGAGAGTATGATGTCCTGGAAGTCAGTGGTAAAAGTATTTATAGGTGGAAGTGGTGATTATCTGTGTCAAAAGCCATGGAGGGGTCAAATACGTGAGTACAGAGGTCAAAAAGAGAAGAACATGTTGCAGTCATATTTAATACTGCTTTGGTCACTCTGTGAGCTCAGGGAAAAAGATGAAAATATAAAAAAGAATGTGAAGCAATGGCAAATTTTTGCTGGATTTTGCACAAGAATGCACATTCTTATGGCAAACTGTCTTGCATTTCTGTCCACATGTAGGCTGGCTTATCTTGTCTCTTGCCTCTCCCTGAATCATTTGCTTCTAGAATAACTTCTTTTAAGCACTGTACCCTGATACTTCCCTTCTACCTACTTGCTTAATTGTCTCTCTTGCTGGCCAGGCAATAAGGCCATTAAGAACAGGACAATGTGACATTCATGTTTGTTTACCCCAAACCTATCATAATGTCTTGAACAAAATAAAGCTTTATGGTATTTATTATTGAAAAAGGGAAGGAAAGGAGAAAGATGGTGGTGGGGAGGAGTGAAATGAGAGAGAGACAGAGAGAGCACGGGAATAGAGGAAGGGGCAGAGGGAAGAACAAAAAATAGGTTTGTCCACTAAAATTGGCATTAAGCCAGTTTACACAGCATTGAGACATCTGCAGAATTCTTCAGAGAAACAAGGAATGATACTGAGAACAACACACATACTGAAAAACTGTCCTCATTTCCAGCAAATAACCATTTGTTATCTACTTTATGAGTACCTGTGTTAACACTACAATTAGTCAAGGGTCAGTCCATGGAATCCTTTCAAAGTCCCTTTAGCACTTAGGAAAGGAGTGTTAAATCTCAAATATGTAAGTTTACTTGGCAAAAATGTTTTGACTTTACCTTAAACATTTTTATTATTTTTATTCTCAAAACAAAATTCAAGGTCTTCTCCTGAGAAGAATTATGAAGCTGGTGGGTTTAATTAAGTTAAATAAGGATTAGAAAAGTTATTGACAATGCTCAAAAAGGAATAAAAACAAAATTCCCTCGAATAGATCTGACAAATAAATTTTCTGAAAGGAATTAATAAATAATTCTTATTTCCTCTGTATCTCATCTCCCTCAATCTACTCTCCATTTTCCTATCAAATATCTGAAGGAAGAATTTCTCTATAAAAGCCAATAAACCACCTTCCCATTTTTTTTTCTTGTAGAAATTTAATAAGTATCTACTCTCCTAGCCAAGGTGAGGTACTATAATAATTATTCTAATCTTACGACATCTGGAAATGTTCCCTTCAAAGCATTTATAATATCATTCATGGGATTTCTACCTAAAATGAATTTACGTGCAGTTTCCCAAGCTATGGGTATGATTGTCTAGAGAAATGGGAATAAAATACAAATAAGACTCATAACTTTTTTATACCATCTCAGTGCTCAGTTAGCAAACATCTATTGAGCATATACTTAGTTTAACCCTGTATGCTTAGCCTTTTTCTATGCAAAGGGAATAAAAAGTAGTCCAAACTTTGTGCAAGATACTATGGGTATAAATATTAATATACGGTTTATAAATTATCATTGTCAGTTTCATAATTAACATCATCATCACAATGTCATATTTATTGATCACTTACTTTGTGTTAGGCAGCACATTATGTACATTAATTCGTTTTAACCTTTACTACATCCTCAATTTATAAAATGAGTAAACTGATGCTTTGGGAGTTGGAAAGTCATGTAACGTGTAGTAGTGGAGCTGAAATTCAAATCCAGACAGTGAAACAGAGCCAGCATTCTTATTCACAATTCAACATTGCTTTCCAAGGTAAAAGCTTGTGTTTTGAAGTCATACAGACCTAGTTTTAAATCCTGCCTCTATCATTTATTAATTGTTGAACCCTGGACAGAAAAGACTGTAGACTCTAATCCTAAATTGTTTTGTTTGTAAAATGAGAATTTAAAAAAATCAACCTTTTGGGTTTGTGTTGAGGCATATGCAAAAATTGATTAGGAAAGAGCATCCCATAATGTCTGACACATAGGGGTTTTCAGTAAATTTTAACTATTGTCATCATCATTACTGACAGTCTGAAATCTCCTGATTGTCAAAGTGAGCTTTGTAAATGATTTCTGCTTTTTTAAAAAACATGAGTCAGTCATTCCATAATTTCAGGACTGAATTTGAAGTCATCAGATTTAATTCTCATATGCCCCGGCAATCCATTTTCATCTACTTATTCAAAACCTGGCATGTAATGTATTTATTTCATGAAGCCCTTCCTTCAGCATTAAAGTGACTAATTCCAACTACTTTCCATTTAAACTGGTTGACACATTGATTTATAATTGTTCCTGTGCAATTCCTCTGTCTAAAATTGTCTTCAACAAATAACAAGTCTCCCTTAGAAAAATCACATCTGGATTTTCTTAAATTGGCAAAGAGGGAGGACTCCCCAGATGAACAGGGGCTATATTATATTATATATGCATTGGAATAGAAATTGTAGGAGAAAAGAACATGAAAATAACATACAGTTTATTCTCAAAAGGGCTTACAACCTTAAATAAGGAACTAAATAAGTAAAATCAGTATTATATTGAAAGGTAGTCACAGGAGATCCGAAAAGGGAAAACTTTTTGTCATCAAGATGAGCCACTCTGCAGCAGAAAGTACCTGGATTTTAAAGTCTTGTGGGTTTGTAGTCACTCTGACATAGATATTATTAATGATACGATATGATCTAGGGCAAGTCATTTAATCTCTCTGAACCTATAACTTTGAAGGCCCCAAGTGAAAAAAGTGAAACTTCCCTCTAAGATTTATGCATTGATAAAATAAGATCAAATGAGAAGTTGAATTGGAAAACATTTTGCCCACGTGGCACACCTAGCAGTACTCAAACTGTCTCAGTGTCTTCCTTTCTCCTCCCTCAAAGCAACAAAACCAAACAAAACAGAACACCCAAAGTTGTCCAATAACTACTTAAATGGGCAGATTATTGGACTTACTAAGAACTTATTCCTCTGGATGTTCTAAACTGTCTTTCAGACTTAAAAGGAACATGTAGATATTATTTAACTGAACTACAATTTGCTATCTTACCCTTAACATTTTTTGAAGCTCTTTGAAAAATGCAGCCATGTGAAAAAGTCATTTATATCTTCTGCAAAATCTCTGTTGAAGATATTTTCTATTATGTTCCTCAAAGTGCCTTAAATTAATGCCCATCTAAATTTTTTTTTATAGTAAGTGATTTTATTATCTACCAAGAATAAATAAATAAGTAAATAAATGATAGACAAATACATTGTGGAATGAAAAAATAACTTGAAACTTTGCTTTCGTTTCTTTTAAGTTTATCATTATATTATATTTTATTTTTTTAACATCTTTATTGGAATATAACTGCTTCACAATGGTGTGTTAGTTTCTGCTGTATAACAAAGTGAATTAGCTATACATATACATATATCCCCATTTCTCCTCCCTCTTGTATCTCCCTTTCACCCTCCCTATCCCACCCCTCTAGGTGGTCACAAAGCACAGAGCTGATCTCCCTGTGCTATGTGGCTGCTTCCCACTAGCTATTTTACATTTGATAGTATATATATGTTCATGCCACTCTCTCACTTCACCCCAGCTTACACTTCCCCCTCCCTGTGTCCTTAAGTCCATTCTCTATGTCTGCATCTTTATTCCTGGCCTGCCCCTATGTTCTTCAGAACCATTTTTGTTTTTGTTTTTAGATTCCATATATATGTGTTAGCATACGGTATTTGTTTTTCTCTTTCTGACTTACTTCACTCTGTATGACAGACTGTAGATCTGTCCACCTCACTACAAACAACTTATTTTCATTTCTTTTTATGGTTAATATTCCATCATATATATGTGCCACATCTTCTTTATCCATTCATCTGTTGATGGACACTTAGGTTGCTTCCATGTCCTGGCTATTGTAAATAGAGCTGCAATGAACATTGTGGTACATGACTCTTTGAATTATGGTTTTCTCAAGGTATATGCCCAGTAGTTGCCCATCTAAAATTAATGCCCATTTATAAATGGTTCATAGAATTCTATGCTAAGAAAGTGTCTACTCTGAAGAACTGAAATACTTCTCTTTATCTGACAGGTGAAGAAATGATTGAAATGGTAATGGTGCCACAACGGGTCCCTTACAAAGCTGGCCCTCCAAAAACAATCTTAATGATAGCTCTTGATATGGAAAATGTTTGCTTTACCAACATCTTGCAAAGACTGAAAAACACATCTTTATAAATCTTGATCAACATATTGATCTATAACAAATAACTGAGGTAAAACAGTGTGCTTTCCAGGCAAATACAACTTTAAGACAGTTCTTGCCTGACTCCCACCTTCCAATCATTTGTTCCACAACTGAGGAAGTTCTAGAGTCACAAATGGATGTAAACCACCAGTTTCTATGTTTTCCTCCTCTATTAGGAAGTTTACAAGGATTCTTTTTCATCTCTAGAAAAGATTTTTTTTCCCCTGATTTAAGTCAGAATCAAAATGCACAAGATCCCATGAATCTCTGAGCTCCCTTTCTCAAAGCAACAATCAAGTTAGTCTTTGATGGGAAAGTCTCAGAAAGCTGTTTTCTTTCTTTTCCTTCTTTCTGTCCCAGTGTAGAATATTAAGCTTTTCAGGTATCACTCCCATAAATAAAAGGAAGTGTAATTTAATGCTCAACTTAAGTAACCAACTTGTTCAGCTTCTTATTATAATTACTCATTTATTTTTAAGTCTCCTAGGCTAAATAAATGAGTCCTTATGATAAGCCACCTCAAGTCTTTTTTTTTTTGTCAAATGGAATTAAATTTAAAAATATAGGGCTTCCCTGGTGGTGCAGTGGTTGAGAGTCCGCCTGCCGATGCAGGGGAC
>NW_020185338.1:6762096-6773532 GCF_003031525.2 Neophocaena asiaeorientalis asiaeorientalis | reverse complement strand
CCACGGAGGGGAGGGCCCCGCTTAAAAAAAAAAAAAAAAAAAAAAAAAACAAATAAAAATATAAAAGGAAGACAATATAAAAGATTAATAGAAGTTCAGAGTTGAAGAAAATGTAGAAGTCATCTAATATAATCTTTAACTTGATTTACGGATCCTTTCTAAAAACTCTTTGAGTTGGTTGAGGGTAAAGGTCCCCTCCATCTATTTTATTTTGTGTGCTCCCACAGAACATGAAGTTCACCAATCTACACACAATGGGTTCTCAATAAATATTTCTGACAATTGTTGAAATATATGATATATAACCGTGTTGGGCCCAACCTGTCAGTGTCTATTGGTGAATATAAATTATTTCCTGTGAGGAGTGTTCACCTTTGTAAATTGTAAATACTGCATGTTGATGCTCAAACTAAGAATGGAAACTTCTTAGAATTTACTGGATCATGGAGGGTGTAACTCAAGAACAGTAATGTTACTTTAATGTAGCAGTCTGGGCGCTAATATGATATATTTCTGCTATTAAATTTTAAGAAGTTTTAGGAGAAAAGGTTTTAGCACTGGGTACAAGACATTTTACATCTGGTTTGGCATTTCAAGAAATATTCCCCAGAAAGTCCTGCAGTCCACTCATGAAAAATGAGAGAAAAATATCTGGTTTTTCTCTGACCTCTATTAAATGAGAAGTTTCATGTAAGGCTAAACTTGCCCGTCTCTGGGTCAACTTTCTAAAAGCAAAATGCAGAGAAGAATGTAAAAGAAAATGAGGGAAATAGAATGGGGTTTAAAGAAATAAAGTTGAAAAGACTGGCTTCAAGAGGAGCTTTTCACTACAAAATAATAGAAATAATATAATTATTCCAGTCCATGTACAATACCTGTTCTCTGAAACAGCACAGCCCATGACAAACAGAAAAATCTCCACAGAGCCCTAAAACAGAGACACCAGCCCCCTCGCTTGCGAGTGTGGTAAAATGGGATATTCTCACATGAAGAGAACAGAGGTGGTCATTGACCTGTTAAAACTTCAATACCATGTATTAGCTCCTTGAGGACTAAATTTTCACTAGAGCAATATTTGCATTACTAAGGTGCTTAGCACAAAGTAAATACTAAATAAACTTTTGTGACTGAATTGATGGAATATTCATTTGTTTTCGTTATCATTGAGTCTTGTTTGTTTCTTTATCTCCTTTTTGCTCCAGTGAAAATAGCAAAATATTAGACAAGACCCTCATTCTAAGATTTTCCTTAGGATCTGGATGGAGGACTCTTTTATAGAATTAAATGTGTCAATAATTTGCAGTGCTTTGCTACTGAGAAGCAGCATAGAATAGTGGTTAATTCCATGAGTCCAGAATTGGGCACTTCTTTATTCTCATTGAGGGACCATGGACAATATAATCTTTCAGAGCTTCAGTTTTCTCTTCTGTAAAGCAGAGAAGGTAACATTGACTCTTTGATACGGTGGTTGTAAAGATTAAAACACAGAGTGCATATGAGTGTTTAACATATTCATTGGCCCATTTCTAAGAGCATAACAAATGTTAACGAGTTGTGTTATGATTGCTAGAGTTAAGTGAGGTAGCCCTTTGAACTGCATACTCTAAATATGCTGTATACTGTTTCTGCTTTATGAAATAATTTTGGAAAAAAAAGGAGTTGACTTTGATCACATGTGGAATGGTAAAAATTATAATCTCTCGGTGTTTATTGTCAGTCCTCAATCCCAAAACAAAATATCAGTCAATAATTTTTCTACTGGGTATATTTCAGTGATTACACTGGTATAATGTTAGATATTCAAAGAAGGAGTTTAAACATCTGAGGTAAGGTTCCACTTCCACCTTTTTCATGCATTCAGTTTCCTCATTTGTAAAATGGGCGACATTTATTCTGCAAACCACACAGGGTAATTTTGCAGATTGAAGCAGATTATACAATGTGAAGTCACTGAAAACATAAAATGTCTTATGCATAGAGATTTCTATTATTCATCAAAATAAACTGGTCAATAGCTATAATTTCATTAATTTGTATTCATACATATTTCTCTTTAACCAAATTAGATAGTTCATGAGGACTGCTTTCTTGTCTTTTAATTCTCTCAACAGCATAGCTTTTATTAATTAATTAGTATACAAAAGGGAGGATGGTAGTGTGCAAATTATATGTGCTCTAAGGTATTAATGCATATGAAATAGCTGCAAAGAAAGAAAATTTAGAAAATTATATACTATATAAATAGAAAAATGGATGAAATAGATTACGTGGATATGGCAAGATATGCACCCTATACTGTAAATTATACAGAGTGAAGTCCCTTTCATATAAGTACATATCCACATGAAAAGCTCTGGAAGACTAGAGACCAAATTTCACTAGTGATTATTTTTAGTTTTGGGGTTATGGAGGATTTTACTGTGCATAGAAAACAAAATTATAGCCCAATTTCCTTCTATAATTAGCCTGTACTATAATCAGGAAAAAGACTCTAAACTATACAAAATATATGTTCCATAAATATACTTGTAAGAACTTTTTAAACTGTAAAATCTTTTGTTCAAGGATAAGAAGAGTCCGCTATGAAAAAAGATGGCTGCAGGACTGCTGTTTTAAGTGAAGTTGAGAATTCTGGAGCTTCAATCAATGATTTCCTCTGCATTTCCTCTGCATTTCAGAGGAAATCTGGTCTCTAGTCTCTCAGTAATGCAGTTGGAAGCCATCAAACTGAGTTCCCCCAGACAGCATAATGGACTCCTTGCATAATAGTTCCCTAGAAGAAAACTGAAGATCAATCTTGTTCACCATTACTTTGACTGTTAAAATAATAGATAACGGGCTTTCCTGGTGGCGCAGTGGTTGAGAGTCCGCCTGCTGATTCAGGGGACGTGGGTTCGTGCCCCGGTCCGGAAGGATCCCACATGCCGCGGAGCGGCTGGGCCCGTGAGCCATGGCCTCTGAGCCTGTGTGTCGGGAGCCTGTGCTCCACAACGGGAGAGGCCGCAACAGTGAGAGGCCCGTGCACCGCAAATTAATCATAATAATAATAATAATAGATAACAACAATATAAGGTTATGTTCAAAATTCAGATATGTGAGAATTATATCTCATATTTGTATGACCTTTTGAAATTAAAAAAAAAAAACCTTTCACATCCATAATCATAAGTTAACATGTAGCCCCAACTTCACTATGAAATATCCAGGTAACTGGTTTCATGTTGCTAGGAATGCCTAAAATGAGAAGTGAGGTACAGGATGGACTGCAAAATATTTAAAATCCTTTCTGTACCTAATACTCTTATTTACTTTCCCTCATGGGAAGTGGCATCTCTCAGTTGCCCATTATCTTGATTTTTCTTCCCACATGCTTCCAAACTTTTCTCACTTAAATATGAAGAAGAGCCCAGTAGCTCAACTCATTGCAATCAACATTAAAAGGAAGGTGATTCAAGGGCAGATATTTACCACACATTTTGACTTTAATTCCTTTCATTTTCTGCAACTTTTTAGTGAAGTATATGGAAAACCCACTCACAGCATTAGCACACCACCTTGTACCTGACAGTCATACAATATTTTAACATGAATATTTTATAGACTAGTATAAATATTTTTTCTGAACAAAATGAATTCAGACTAAATGATTCCAAAGAGGAGTCACAATTCAAAAAATTACACTTTTACTTTGACTACTAATGTTGAAAATTTATTTGCCATTCTGTAAAAAACAGAGGCTGGTTTAATAATGGTAGATTGGATGGATTTTTTCAGATTTGGATTTATGCATGATAATTATTGGCACTCAATCTGATTTGTTGCCAAAACACGTGCTGACTTAGTATACAATGTTCTTGGTCATATTTGTATCCAAAACAAAACAGCAAAAACAAAAACCAAAAAAATGAAAAATTGTCCTTTTTTTCTGTTGCCTCCTTGCTAAAATAATATGCAAGGAAATACATAATTTGTTTTAAGGTTTATTGCCAGTGCAACCATAAGTATCTCTTCTTCTCACCCAACTGGTCTCACCTTACTTCAACCTGCTGAATATTTCCTGCAATCTGTTTTACTTATCATGTTCAATTGGCAAATGAGATGACAAATTACTTTATGCATTAATTACTTTTCCATCTGTGTTCCCTTTTAGAGAAGCAAGAACAGCAATGGCAGGTAATTAAGACGAACAATGGCCCATTACCGCTCCACTACTTGGTTCTCTTTCTCATCCACATTCTCCTTGTTGCCAGATAAGTACCAGAGAACCACACCTTGAGATTGATTTAACTAAGTCCTGAGTAAGTAAACCTTTACTCTGATTCTCAGTCCCAGTTTATTTTAAACACATGATTGTTATATATAAATATAGCTATAGGTATAGATATTTATTAAGCAATAAAAGTTTATTATATAATATATAAGCAATATATATATATAAGAGCAATACAATTATATGTATATAATTATATATTATATGTACATATTTTATTGCTTATTTTAATAGTTTTTATTTGAGAAAAATACCTTTCAGATTAAAATTAAAGTATAGATTTTGATTTTAGTAAACAAAGGAATAGCTGCTTATAATAATCTATAGTTTCTATGGTCTAAATTCAAGATGTTCATTTTTCTAAGAAGCAGTGTGTGAATGTGTGCAGATGTGGGTGTGTGTATGGGTGTGTTTGTACAGAGACAGAGAACTGACTCAGGTGAATTAATTTTTTATTCATTAATTTCCCCTCTTAAAAAAACAAGAAAACACTAATGTGTATCCATTGTAAACCCTATAATAAGAAAATTTTAAGTTATCAGTGGAAGTTCTCTTCAACACTCCTCTGTTCACATACCTGCTTAAATGTGATAAGTACCTTCCAGAACTTTTTGTTTTATCTAGTGAGATGATAGATAAGTAGGGAGAGAGACAGGCACATACATACATCTCTAAATATACATATATGTTCATGTGATTTTTAAAACCTAGTTAAATTGCCAAAGACCACTGGGAGCAAATCTATATTCTTACAAAATCGATTTTCTTGACTCAAGGAATCAAGAGCAGACACCTCAGAGGAACAACAGGATGCTCCTGACAAGGAGAAGAGGGACGTATCTAGTGTATGGTTTGGCACCCACTGAAGGTCTTTGAGGGGGACCTAATGGAAGCTGGGATAAGCTCTGGACTGGTTGTTGCTTCTCAGGTGGGGTTAGGAGAAGTGGGATGTGCTAGGGACTGGAAGCCATGGAGAGGTGGGATGGTTGGCTATTGGATGTCTTCCTAGAGAGGGATATATTAAAGCAGGACTGGGGGTATCACTGAAAAGAACAGCAGTCACTAGAAGAGCAGGGATCTCTGGGGTATTTTCCAGCCACTGCATGACCTTGGGAGAAACAATGATTCCTGGTAACTCAGCTTGATTAATGGCAGGACTGTTTTGTTTTATTTCATCCAAGCAGACTTTCACAACTCCTTCCCAGATTTTTAATCTTGTGAGATATATACTTTATATATATAAACTGTACTCTATGCAGTTTTACTTTCCAAAATAGGCAATTAGGTCATATTATTTTGTGCAATTTACTTTTTATGATTAGCAATCTGAATTCACTCTTCTAAGTCAGTATAAAAACTTCTGTGGTTGTTATTTTTAATGGCTATATAATATTCAGGTGTAACTTAACCAGTCCTTCATGTTATACTTCGATCAATTACTTACTATTTTAAATCACTTACATATATAGATAAAATTATTATTATATATAGTATGCACGCAACACAAATACATATACATATGTCCTTAAACATTTCAGTAAGTATTGTTATATATTTCTAGAAACAAATTTCTAAATGAAAGGATAGATATATTTAAAATTTTGATTATATTACTGTCTAAAAGTGTGGTAGCCATAAAACTTCCAGAGACTACGTATGGGAGTGACCCTTTCTCCACATGCTTATCAATATTAGATTTTATAAATTCTTTAATTTTGCAATATAATAGGTAGAGTTGGTATTTTATTATTATAAGTTGAATTGTTGATTACTAAGAAGTTCAGCATATTTTCATGTTTATTGTGCAACATTTGCATGTTTTCTTTGGTCACTTGCCTTTTGACTTTCATGGATATAGTTCCAGTAGCCTCATTACTACTTGAGCACTAGAGAAGTATAAACGTTCAATTAAGAGCAGTGGTCCCCAACCGTTTTGGCACCAGGGACCTGTTTCATGGAAGAGAATTCTTCCAGGGACAGAGGAGTCGGGGAGGGATGGTTCAGGCAGTAATGTGACTGATGGGGAGCAACGGGGAGCGGCAGATGAAGCTTTGCTTGCTTGCCCGCTGCTCACCTCCTGCTGTGCAGCCTGGCCCGGGGCTGGTGGGGGAGTGTTGGGGACCCCTGAGTAAGAGGACCTCAGGTCAAATACTGAAACTCTGTTCCTGGGGTTTGTCTTTCACTGACCATAATGCAGGAGCAAGTTCACTACCTATGACCAATGCCAGGAGCCACTGTTCTAGGCTGGATTTCACCACTGACTCGGTACAAATTCAGTTCTTCCACTGCACAGTGAACTGGATACAAATTGTCTTTATATAACAGAAAACCTTATGATAATATTAGGAATGTTAATTGTTTTGGTGATGAAAATTTTTAATTATTGTAGAGTCTATTTAGTGTACAATGGTCTCATCTACACGTTTAATAGGAAGTTCTAAAGATCTCAAACCAAGGTCATTTTATATAAATGGTGTCAGAAATTTTGGAACAAATTACTGTCCATGGTTTTCTTTGTGTTTCTTATGGTTTTAGAAACTTCTTCCATTTGTTGATTCATATCAAATCATCTAAAACACTCAGACATATGTAATAGGTACCCTCCAAACAGATATAAATTAAACAAAATCTTCCCCTTCCCAGAAGTAAAAATCTTTCCCTTATAAACATTATGATTGATTGAGAATAATTATTGTCAGATAGTTTCCATCTCATTAATTTCCCATCTATTTTTCAAATCTCATCTAAAACCAACTCTTAGCATATAACTTATTACTCTTAATTTAAATTTCCCTCAAGTAACATATTTCACTTAACTTGTGACTGTTTTATTTAGTCCAGATTTATTGAACTCAGTAAATTATAAATACTATTGCACAATAAAATGTAGCTCCACTCATTATTTTGGAATTCAATGTGTCTGCCATTTCAGACTATATATGTGCAACTTCCTTCAAAACATTCTACGTTTCAAGATTTTGCTTTCCATTGGTCTGCTATCTCATTTAAAATTTAGATGAACATTTTAAGTGTGAGGTATCTAGATGTCAATTAATTTAACAGTTTTAATTGATTACTAACTGCATTGATAAAAGGGAGAGATATAGAATATTGACTCTCAAAGAGCCTGCACTCTAAATGACAAGATACTAAACTAGTGATAGTTAGAAGTTAAATATTAAAATAAGGGCATTCACTGAAGTAATGTGGTGGCAACTTAATACAATTGATGAAAAGTAGGAGGAGATGGATGTGATCTGGCAGAATTAGGGAGGGAGGGAGACATGGTTTACCTGTGTTGAACCTTGAGTAGAAGGGCATCAAAGGAGTAAAATATATGAGGCATTCATTGATGTGAAAAGTGAGGGTTAAATTGAAGCGTATTTATTGAAGTCAAGGAATTGACACTGTGGTCTAATAGAAAAAGAATATCACTGGAGTTAGGGAAACATGGGGTCAAACCAAGGATTCTTCTCTTATTAGCTATATGATATGAAAAAAAAACTTTTAGCATTTTTAATTGCAGTTTTTTTCATGTGACAGAAAAAAGAGATTTAAAACACGTATTTGGATATGGAGATCTCACATTGCAGATGGGAACATGAATTAGCAGAGCCACTTCAGAAAACCCTCTGGTAAATGGTTTAGGAGACCCCTCAAAAGAAAAACCCTCCACATCTGACAAACACCCAACAATGCCCTTGGCCTTTTTTTTTTTTTTTTCTTTTTAAATCTACTAAAACTGAGTATATATGTATCACCCAAACTAGCTATTTTTCTCATGGTTTACATTCAAAAGAAATGCTTCTATATGTTCATCGAGAGACACATACAAGAATGACACATACAAGTACTATTCATCAGAGCTAAAAACTGGGATCAAGTGAAATATAATTAGCAGTAAAATAGGTAACTAAATTTTGGTAGATTCCTACAATGGACTATTACACAGAAATGAGAATGAATGAACTCTGCCATATGCAACAATATGCCAAATCATGGATTAATCTCAGAAAGACAGCATTCAACAAGAGAAGCCAGATGTAAAAATACATACAATTTGAAACCATGCACGTAAATTTTGAAAGTAGACCAGAGACATGAGCATCTTCCAAGATCCAAGTAAAGTTCTGCTCCCTGCTCTGGGTGCTGGTAACATGTATGTGTTCACCTTGTGAAAAATCATTAAACTACACTTAATGATCATGCACATTTCAAGTTGTATGCTACACTTCAATAAAATTTATATTAAAATTTTTATATCTATATCTATTCTGGCAATTTGTAGGAAGCATTTTAGCTATGCCATCGTTTTTCTATGTCTTTCCGAAAAGGATATGCGAAGAGGACAGGCTCAGTTAGAGGAAAACAATTTGGCAAATCCTTGAAAACTAAACCATCTTAGGCATTTGTCCCATTGAGATAAAGAATTATGTTCACACCAAAACCTGTATGAAATGTTTATAGTAGCGTATTCATAAGGGTCCAAAACAGCAAACAGAGACAAATCTAGCTATCTTTCAATGGGTGAATATTTAAACAAGCAGTTGTGCATCCATACCATGAAATTCTACCCAGCAATAAAAAGGAAGGGAATATTGATATACGCAACAACCTGGATGAATCTCAAGGGAATTATATGCTAATTGGGGGGAAGCCAATCTCAAAAGGTCACATATGATATGAATCTATTTATGTAACAACCTTGAAATGACAAATTATAGAAATGAACAGATTAGTGGTTTCCAGGAGTTAGAGATGGGGCGTGGGGGTCAGAATGAGGGAGGATGTGGTAATAAAAAGTTAACATGAGGGATCCTTGGAATGACAGAACTGTTCTGTACTTGGTGATGGTGGTAGATTCATGAACATCTACAGGTGTTAAGATTGCATAGAACTAAATACACACAAATGACTACAAGTAAAACAGATAAAATCTGTGTAAGATCAGAGGATTTTATCAAAGCAGCCATGCTGGCTGTGATCTTACACTATAGTCTTACAAGATGTTACCATTGGGGGAAACTGGATAAAAGGTACTTGAGATCTTTCTGTATTCTTTCTTACAACAGCCTGTGGATTGACAATTTTCTCAAAGTAAAAGTTTAATTACACGTTTTGATAGCAAGAGGGTGACCCCAAACTTGACAGTATGCTAATATTGCAGAGACCCTCCAAAATATTTTAAATGGGCAAGATCCTTCATTTAACCCAAGTCTATAAATGGGTAACCAATGAGGACATTAGGCAATGTATAAACATGATTTTTTTAAAATGGTATTTGTAATGCTTATATAATGATTCCCCTTATGGAAATACCGGAATTAACGAGTTATATATTTCTAGAATTATGGCGACTAAATATTTCTTCAAAAAAAAAAAAAAGTTCCCCATTCCATGAATGTGGGCTGCACAGAGTGACTTCCTTCTACAGTACAGCAAATTAAAGGAGTAAAATATATAGAAAGTGGAGGAACCTGACAAACACCACCTCAGCCAGGAGATCAAGGGCGACATCAATAGTGATGAGTCACAGTATCTAGACTTGATATGATGAGGTGAAAATGACACTTCACCTCGGTGGTCTTCCTCCCCAAACCTGTAAACCCATTATAACCAACACAAGAATCCAGTGGAGCTTCTTTCTACAAAATAACTGACCAGTCCTTCTCAAAACTATCCAGGTCATTAAAAAGCAGGGCAAGTCTAAAAAACTATCAGAGCTAACAGAAGCCTGAGCAGACAGGACAACTAAATGTGCCATGGCTAGAAAGAATATCACTTGGTCTTAATCTTTGAACCTTTTACATCTCTTGATACATATTAAGAAATCATTTTCTGAAACTTTACGCTTCCTACACTTGTCCTTCCACTAAATTGTATAAGTGCATTAATCATCATACTTATAATGCATATTTTCTTTAGAAATAACAGCAACGGGGCTTCCAGGAATACAGCAGAAGAGTAAGACGCGGAGATCACCTTCCTCTCCACAGATACACCAGAAATACATCTACATGTGGAACAACTACAGAACACCTAACACCTACTGAACGCTGGCAGAAGACCTCAGACCTCCCAAAAGGCAAGAAACCCCCCACGTACCAGGTAGGGCAAAAGAAAAAAGAATAAACAGAGACAAAATGATAGGGACTGGACCTGCACCAGTGGGAGGGAGCCCTGAAGGAGGAAAGGTTTCCACACACTAAGAAGCCCCTTCGCAGGTGGAGACTGCAGGTGGCGGAGGGGGGAAGCTTCGAAGCCATGAGGGGAGAGCACAGCAACAGGGGTGCAGAGGGCAAAGCGGAGAGATTCCCGCACAGAGGATCGGTGCCGACCGGCACTCACCAGTCCGAGAGGCTTGTTTGCTCACCCGCCGGGGCGGGCAGGGCTGGGAACTGAGGCTCGGGCTTCGGTCGGATCTCAGGGAGAGGACTGGGGTTGGCGGCGTGAACACAGCCTGCAGGGGGTTAGTGTGCACCACGGCTAGCCAGGAGGGAGTCCGCGGAAAAGTCTGGACCTGCCCGAGAGGCAAGAGACATTTTCTTCCCTCTTTGTTTCCTGGTGCGCGAGGAGAGGGGATTAAGAGCCCTGCTTTAAGGAGCTTGAGAGACGTGTGCGAGCCACGGCTAAAAGCACGGACCCCAGAGACGGGCATGAGACGCTAAGGCTGCTGCTGCCACCACCAAGAAGCCTGTGTGCAAGCACAGGTCACTATCCTCCCCGCGTTCTGGGGAGCCTGTGCAGCCTGCCACTGCCAGGGTCCCGGGATCCACGGACAACTTCCCCGGGAGAACGCATGGCGCGCCTCAGGCTGGTACAATGTCACGCCGCCCTCTGCCTATGCTGTGAGAACAAAGAAGAGAAAGGGAAATCTCTCCCAGCAGCCTCAGAAGCAGCAGATTAAAGAGCCACAACACAATCAACTTGATGTCTGTGGAATTCATGAATAGACAACGAATCATCCCAAATTGAGGAGGTGTACTTTGAGAGCAAGATTTATGCTGTATAGCTTTGCTTCCACCATTTGTCCTAGGGTTCTATCTGTCCGTTTTTTCTTTTTTTATCTTAATAATTAATTTTTTTATTTTAATAACTTTATTATATTTTACCTTACTTTATTTTATTTTACTTTATCTTCTTTCTTTCTTTTCTTCCTTCCTTCC
>NW_020185338.1:6667455-6761998 GCF_003031525.2 Neophocaena asiaeorientalis asiaeorientalis | reverse complement strand
AAGGACCTAGAAAAACTAAAGATGAATCAAATAATAATGAACAACACAATAAATGAAATTAAAAATATTCTAGATAAGATCTATAGCAGAATAACTGAGGCAGAAGAACGGATGAGTGACCTGGAAAATAAAATACTGGAAATAACTGAGAATACACATTTTTCTCAAGTGCTCATGGAACATTCTCCAGGATAGGTCATATCTCGGGTCACAAGTTAAGCCTTGGTAAATTTAGGAAAATTGAAATTGTTTCAAGTATCTTTTCTGACCACAATGCTATGAGACTAGATATCAATTACAGGAAAATATCTATAAAATATGCAAACACATGGAGGCTAAACAATACACTACTTAATAACGAAGTGATCATTGAAGAAATCAAAGAGGAAATAAAAAAAAAATACCTAGAAACAAATGACAATGGAGACATCATGACCCAAAATCTATGCGATGCAGCAAAAGGACTTCTAAGAGGGAAGTCTATAGCAATACAATCCTACCTTAAGAAACGCAAAACAGCTCGAATAAACAACTTAACCTTGCACCTCAAGCAATTAGAAAAAGAAGAACAAAAAAAACCCAAAGTTAGCAGAAGGAAAGAAATCATAAAAATCAGATCAGAAATAAATGAAAAAGAAATGAAGGAAACGATAGCAAAGATCAATAAAACTAAAAGCTGGTTCTTTGAGAAGATAAACAAAATTGATAAACCATTAGCCAGACTCATCAAGAAAAAAAGTGAGAAGACTCAAATCAATAGAATTAGAAATGCAGAAATAGAAAATATCATGAGCGATTACTACAAACAACTCTATGCCAATAAAATGGACAACCTGGAAGAAATGGACAAATTCTTAGAAACGCACAGCCTGCCAAGACTGAATTAGGAAGAAATAGAAAATATGAACAGATAAATCACAAGCACTGAAACTGAAACTGTGATTAAAAACCTTGCCACAAACAAAAGCTCAGGACTGGATGGCTTCACAGGTGAATTCTATCAAACATTTAGAGAAGAGCTAACACCTATCCTTCTCAAACTCTTCCAAAATATAGCAGAGGGAGGAACACTCCCAAACTCATTCTATGAGGCCACCATCACCTTGATACCAAAACCAGACAAGGATGTCACAAAGAAAGAAAACTACAGGCCAATGTCACTGATGAACATAGATGCAAATATCCTCAACAAAATACTAGCAAACAGAATCCAACAGCTAGATGCGAGAGGGAAGAAATATGGGAACATATGTATATGTATAACTGATTCACTTTGTTATAAAGCATAAACTAACACACCATTGTAAAGTAATTATACTCCAATAAAGATTAAAAAAAAAAAAAAACAAAAGTAATAACAGCAACAAGCTATTCTACTCTATTTCATTAGCAAAAGAAACAAAAGTCTCAATTTAATTATTGTGTCTTCTCTTACCAGTCAGGGTAACCCTATATTAAAGTACCTCTTGGACATTTGTATTTTATAATCTGTGAAACCTTGTTTCTTTTCTTTTTCTCAAGCTTTTATCTTTTGTTTTAAAATCTCTCCAAACATATTAAGGCTATTATCTCTTTGTTTCTTTTGTTACAAAATTTTCCATATTTAAATTCTAAACGCATTTATGGTTCTTTCTGAAGCAAAACAATCTTAAATTTATATATGAGGTAATTTATAGAACTTTTGTTTTGTTCCTACAAAGCCACACCTCATCCTTAAATTGGGTAAATTTCCACCTATCTTGTTTTAGTTGCTTTGGTTTCATATATTACATTTTCTCTGCAATTTACATATACTTGTGTACAGTTTATGGAACTTGTAATTAAAGGAGTTAGCAACTTAGAGTGTTATTTTTGAACAATGCTCTGCTTTCCTGCTGAATCTGCCTCCTGGTTTGTTACATAGTAAGTTCATATGGTTGTTTATTTTGTGAATATTTTAATTTGTAGTTCTGTGGGGGTTTTGTTTCCAACACTGAAATGCTTTAAATGTTATATTTTCATTATAAATGTATAAAACTGATTATAAGCAGTGTAATTGAATAAATACTAGTTGTTACACCTAAAAATGTTTCTCTGTAACCAGTAATTATTTTTCTAATCACAACTTTACATTGTCAGGTTCAAATAAAGTCACATTATATGATTTTACTAAATTTGCATAAAATCTAAAAACAGAAAAACTGGCTTATCATGTTCAATTCTCCCATCTGTGGACTTGGTATTTCTCTTCATTTTTTAAATCTTCTTTTACATCTCTCAGCAAATATATTCAGATTGCTTCAGTTCAGAAGAGTTCTTGTTATGATGACTTGCAAGCATTTTGTTGTTGCTCCTGTTATGAATGGAATTTTTTCCCACATATGTTAACTAACTGACTGTTTGTTACACAAAACATCTATCAAGTTTTGTACCTTCATTTTTTACATAGATAAAACTGAATTTATATCTTAGTTCCAATAGTTTGATTCTCTTGGATTTTCCAGGAAGAAATTCTTGTCATATACAAATACTGATAATTTTGTATTTTCCCTGATATTAACCATAAATATTATTTCAATTTCTTGTTTTATTGCTAGACAGTCCATAAGAATATTGAATAACTGTGGGTATCCTTTGTTTGATTGTAATGGGATTGCTGCTATATTTTCAAAATTACAAATGATCTTGTATGTTGACTTTAATCATTATATTGAAATGCTTTCTACCTTTTTCTCTGTCCTGGAAAAAATGGTGAAACATGGGAGTCCCATGTAACATCAAATGTTGAAAGAATGTGTCTCTAAAACTACTAATCTAGTGCTACCAAAAGGCTTATAGTTCCTTGATCAAGTTTACCTGCCTCAGTGCCTTCATTCAGCATTTTTTCTTCTGCCTAGGATCTTCTTCCCTGGTTAGTTCCTATACTTCCTTCAAAGCTAACCTCTGCATTACCTCCTCCAAGAAGCCTTCAAAGATGGTTGTTTCCCTCACCCAGTCTGAGACTAGAGCATTTCCTGCATAGGCTGAAACACCTTATAAATAGATCTAACAGTACAATTAGCACATAAATCTGAAATTGTCTGCCCATCTGCTCCTAAACCGTAGCCTCTTCAAGGGAAACCACTTCATATTATTGAGCTACAGATTCCCAGGAACAAAAATAGTGCCTGGCAAAAGATTTTTTAATTGTTTCTAGAGCAAAATGTTATTCTTATGATGATATCTTAGAATTCTGATGGTCAGTCATAGATATTATGTTCCACTTGGCATGTATTTCCATTTTAGTAATTATAATTTACCCCTCTTTATATAGCTTATATACCAAGTTTCACATTAATGGGAGAAATTTCTCTTATTTTAATACTTATAACATGCTAAAGGCTTTGGAAAAATAATCAAACCCTCATGACAAAGCAATAAAGCAAATACTATGACTTTTTTTTTTTAAGATTCCACATATAAGTGAGATCATACAGATCATGCAGTGAATCATCTATCTCTGTATGATTTATTCCACTTAGCATAATGCCCTTAAGGTCCATCCATGCTGTCACACATGGCAGGATTTCTTTCCTTTTTATGGCTAATATTCCATTGTATGTATGTGTGTGTGTGTGTGTGTGTGTGTGTATCACATCTTTAACAATTCATTTACTGATAGGCACTTAGGTTGCTTCCATACCTTGGCTATTGTAAACAATGCTACAATGAACATAAGGATGCATATATCTTTTCTAATTAGTATTTGTGTTTTCTTCAGATAAATACTCAGGAGTAGAATTGCTGGATCATATAGAAATTCTAGTTTCAGCTTTTTGAGGAAACTCCATACTGTTTTCCACAGTGGCTGCACCAATTTGCATTCTCACCAACAGAACATAAGGGTTTCCTTTTCTCCACATCTTCACCAACACTTGTTATTTGTTGTCTTTTTGATGTTGTCTACCATTTTGATAGGTGTGAGGTGATATCTCATTGTGGTTTTGGTTTGCATTTCCCTGATGATTAGTGGTGATAAGCACCTTTTTATATATGTGTTGGTCATCTGTATTTCTTCTTGGAAAAATGTCTATTCAGATCTTCTGCCCATTTTTAATAGGATTTTTTCTGCTGTTGATAAACTATGATTTTGGTTTTATAAATAAGGAAACACAGCTCAGAATGTCTTTGTGAATTAGAAAGCTTAAAGTTAAATCCAGGGTTTCTTCTGACTTCAAAGCTTGGTCCTGGAACCTCTCTGTTGTACACTCATCCACTCTAGTAAATTTTACTACCGACCAAAAGACTGTTTGGGGTTCACAGTATAAGCGAGACCAGAAATGACACTCCCAGAGTGAAGTCTAGAGAAAACCTCTTAAGTCCTTGGAATGCGAGAATTCACAAATCATGGGCAAAAACATTCATGTTAAAGATATTCTTTGGGATTATATAGAAATATCTACTGGACTCCAAGCAAAAAGCTAAAATAACACTAAATCAAGTTCATTTTTGAGCTTTACCACACAAAAGACTTTCATTTATGAGGCTAAACTATTGGCTTAAATTGTTTAAAGGAATTTCTATTTTTAAATTATCTCTTTTAATCTTAAATACATGCACAATTATTGGAATAAACTTAATTCAACTGTTTTTCCAAAGCCTACACTACAAAATTCTTATTAGATATTTTAAAACCACTATTCCAACTCTGAGAGATCCCAGATTTGTTGTGGTCATTCAGAATTGACATGATATTGGAGTTTGGGACTGTGTCACACAAAGGAAACTTGTCCCTCAAGCAATCATGCTCTGTTTTTTATCTAAATTACTAGTAGGAATGAAATTTTCTTTTTTTCAGCTGATCTTCATATTTTGATATTCATAATTTAATCTCATGTCTTCTCTGTAACTTAATTACTTTTGAAGCAAATTGAATTTTCTGCCAGTCAGTTAACTCAAAAATCCTGAAATAACCATTATTTTCCAAATTTGTTTGATTTTTCCGTTTTAAATTTGCTACTGAATAATATTTTCTAACTCCTCTAGCACCTCCTCAGCACTGGCAGAACTTTGTTGAAATTTTAAATCTTTGCTCAATAATTTTATGCCACCTCCTCTTTGTTAAAAAATGAGCATAATACTGCTCTTGAGGCCATTTCACATCATTTTACCTCTAATTCTTCTTCTGTTTTACATGTGTTATCTTTCTTACACTTCACTTCTATACTCAGACTGCATCTAATATCCTATCTACTTAGTTATTACCCTTGACCTGGCAGACAGTCCTCATAGGAACAAAAAGTTATGTCCTTCTGGATCAGATTCATATTCAATGCCAACCAGCTTTGTCTCTCTTAGTGGAGCTATGTGATAATGTTTAGCTTGGGGAAGACAAGGCTCAGGGAATGCAGGGTATCTTTAAATATGCAAAAGGATGTCATACAATAGATAAAATAGGCTCATTCCATGATTCTGGAAAGCTGATCAAGATGCAATTTAGAGGGAAGCCATTTTTATTTGATAATATGGAAGAACAATACGAGCTGTAAAAATGCAATGTGCTGCCTCTGGAAATACAACTTTCCATCACTGATGTTTTCAGCCCACTTGGAAAGACTACTTTTCAGAGACCTTTGTATTTAAGGAACAGATGAGTCTGAACAAGGCTTCTGCCCAACTCTTGTTTCTGCCTGTCTGTGTTTCACTCTCATTTTCTCTAACTGCCAATCAGATCTTCCCAGCGGTAGGGAGTATGGCTGCTGCAAGCCCAGGCATAATGATCCAGTGGAGAAAGTCTTTCCTTTCTCCCAGTGTCCATATTTCTTCCAGGTAAAGATCTCAAGCCCTGCTTGGTTCTTGAGCTCACTTCTTGAACTAGTTGTTATTGATGGTAGATAGGGCAGGTAGTACAGTTGGCTGAGACCGGTTCCATACCTGCAGCTGCTCAGGAGGGAGTGAGGCTGTGATTAAGAGGCCCCCAGGAGCATGGCTCATATAAGAAGGATGCCAGGCAGATGAAAACAACATAGACCAAAACAGAGAGAGCAGAATCATATCATGTCCACACATATCTGAAAGACTAGCATTAAAAATAATTTCTCCTTAAGAACTGTCAAATACTGAGTTGTTCTTTGGGGCAGCAATAATTCAGAAACACTATTAGCATCTGATTTGAAATAATTATAATATTGCCTAAAACATTTCAGGTCTGAGAATGAATTCCCATCTCTGTTTTACCTGAATTCCTTTTATAAATGCTTTCCAGTTTGTACTGCTCTGTGTGCCATATCCCTGCAGGATATAGACAAAAGCCTGAGCGCCTTTCTCTACAACTCTGAGCTGCTGCTTTGTTCACACCCATTGACACTGGGCCACATTAGGGAAAACAATATGCAAGCCATCTGATTATTTTTGTTTGCTCCACTAGGAAATACAGCACTTTGCTTTCAAATGAACAAATTATTAATCAAGATGTGACACTACTTGTAAAAGTTTAGGGCTTTGGCTGACACTTAGCAGATTGAGAATTGGAATATGACACAGCGTAAGAAAGCTTGACTTGGAGGTCCTAGGGTTTCTGGTAAGTGACCAGGTTGAAAGCAGGACGAAGTGGTTGAGAAAGCTCAGAAGAAAACTGGGAGGAGTATTCAGCATAGCAGTTCTGGACCTGAGGGGTGTTTTTTGTTTGTTTGTTTGTTTGTTTTATTTTTATTTTTTAACAGACTGTTAAAGGGGAACATTTTTGAAGAAAGTTTCAATTAGCTTTTGCTAAAAAATGCTAAAATTTATATTTAAGGTGTACAAGAGAGCTATCAAATTTGTTAATAGTTTCAAAGTTATCAGGGAAATATTAGCCATGTGGAATGGGGGGGTGGATTACTTTATTTTAATGGTTGATAATGGTGTTGACAAAATATGGGAAGTTTTGTGAATGTAAAATCCAGTTACACAAGAAACATAATTTGTTTACTGTTTTTGGATCCATTTCCTAATTTTAAAAAAAACTGTTAATCCATTAAAAATTATCTTTTACTTGGCAATTGATAAATACATAAACCTTCTTAGGTTCTTTTTCTTGTCATTCACTAATAGTTTCATACTCCTGCGTTTAAAAATTTTTTTTCTTACATATACATGTATCTATTCTTTTTCAAATTCTTTTCCCATTTAGGTTATTACAGAATATTGCACAGGGTTCCCTGTGCTATACAGTAGGTCCTTGTTGGTTATCTATTTTAAATATAGCAGTGTGTACATGTCAATCCCAAATGTGTGTTGGAAGTGGGGACTGGAGGTGGGGGGGATGGAGTAAGTATGATGTCCATGGAGATTAGAATTATTATTTATTTCTTTAACTAAAAAAAGTCCCAATAATATTTTATCCTTAAAGAAAGGCAGAAATAGTATGGCTCAATTATGATTTTGGTGGAAAGGTTTTGGATCGTTATTTTAGAAGGCACACAAAAAAATCATCTAGGACTCTGTCTATATAAGCAATATTTTTTCACAATTCTATTTTTCAAAGTAAAAGACTCAGTATCCTTCAGGTACTATGAGATTCCCACAGGGGCTTCAGTGTTCCACTTTCTCATAAGGGTGAGCCTCTCAAAATGATTTTACAATGCTTTCAAGAGAAGGCTTTACACAGACCCTTGTAAGTGCTTTGTCTCTTGCTATTTGTATTGATCTGACCTGAGTTACCCAAGTCTTCACCCTTTTATTGCAGGGTATTGTGGAAGTCTCCAGAGGTGTGGCTTTTGTTGGGTTTAGGACATCATTCATACCAAAGCTTCCAAACATAGTTTCAGTGATCCTAAGGTTTTGTTCTACCGGCACGCATGAGGAGAAATGCTTGATTCACAGCCTCTGAAATCTGGAGGGCTCAGGGGAACAGAATGGTTCATGCCAGACCCTCTGGCCTGTAGCTGACCTTAGTTTAAGCAAACAAATTATGTATAACCCGTGGTATAATATTTGTGACTGGACAATGATGGGATGTTCTATACTCTTTTATTTAAGATTCCATATAATGTTAAAAGTTTTGGTAAGGAATCATAAAGTCACCCTTAATTGGAAATTCCTGAAAAGCTGAAGATTCCTAATATTTAGTCACAAACTAAATTTACCTGGATATTTTGTCATAATTGAAAGTACTGCACACACTGAATTCAGAGCCTTCCTAGTATGCTAGAGTAACTACAGATATAGACACACACACACACACACACACACACACACACAATTTTACATACAGTATCTACTTTTTTCTCTCTGGTCTTTTCTGTTCAACATCATATTTGTGAAAGTTATCCATATTACTACATGTAGTTTATTCTTTGTGCTATATACTATTCCATTTTGTGCAAATGTACCGAAATATACTTATCCCATCTACTATTGATGAATATTTGGGGAGTGTACAGTTGGCGCTGCTGGTGCATTTTTTTGGTGAGCATCTGTTCACATTTCTGTTGGGTGTCTCTTTAGGAATGGTGTTGCTGGGTTTTAGGATGAGCATATGTTCAGCATTGGTAGATCTTATATCAACAGCCCACTCAGACCAGGAAAACTTACATATTAGGTGGTGTAGTAGAATTCCCAGGTGTCTAAATTATTGCTGTTCAATCTCTTCACCGATTTAATAGATGCAAGCCATAATCCCAAAGATTACAGGAAAAAAAAAATGTTATCTCTCTGGGCTTTCCATTTCTGTGTCGTAGAGGGCTGAGACACAGAAGCCAATGGATTAATGCATTTATTTGAAGGTAATTAGACACTGATCTCACAGGTTTATGCAGGAATATTGCCAACTTTAGACCTTTCACCTTCCTTAACTAAGTTCATTTCTCTTTCTTTTTTCCAATTGCTGTAAAAATTCAAAATGTATGTAAATACAATTCATTGTAGAAAACCAGAAACTATAGATAAAATAAAAGAGAACATTTAAACACTGTGAATTTTCCAAATTACATGTTTAAGTAGCTATCTTGAAACCCTTAAATGGCCAAGAGATCTCCTTTGCCCCCAAATATACTCCTTATTCCTCAGCACAGATCATGACTAGATCTCTGCCTCAATGCTTTTCATTCCTGCCTTCATTCTCTGTGAACCACTTCTATGTCTAGGAATATACCGGGCTTTTCCCATTCTGAGTCTTGAACACCACCCTTTCCTGTTCCCTTCTTTTGAGGGAGTATCATTGTACAAGACAGAATAGAATCAGAGAGGTTAAGTGACAAGCAAATATCACACAGAAGAGCCAAGTTCAAACCCATGTCTCTCTCCTGTCATGCTGAGTTATTTAACCATTCCACTCTATTAGCCTTCCTTTTTCTGGTAAAGGTTTTCCAGGACTCCCAAAACTGAGTAAGAGACTTTTCCCTTTGTGTTCCAATAACCACCTGTGCACATACTAACATATTTCATTTGCTTGCTTAAGGTGTTACCTCAATGGATTTTAAGATACCTGAGGGTAAAGACTGTCTTCTTCACTATTATATCTAGACTAGCTCCAGGTAAGTCATTCATTGTCTCATTACCAATTTTTATTTTTTCTGTTATTTACTCTCTGAAATTACATCAAATATGTAAGGATCATTTGATGTGGCAGAAACTCCCTCATTATTAAACTACCTTAACTCCTGTCTGTCTATTGCTCCAAATCACTGGATAGTTTGGGAGGCAAAAATCTGTGGTCTCCAATGGAAGACAGAGCTTTAACAGGCCCCAGGGGATTGGGCAATTCCTGCATGTCATGGATGAAAGTGATGAAATAGCCATTTTTTGATGGCATTGGCATGGTGCAACTGATTTCCCTGTAGCCTGTTAGTGAGGCTACAAAAGCTTGATAAACAACAATAAATAAAAAGGAGTGGAACTATTATTTTAGGGAGGATGCTGAAATCATCTCTCCAAGTAAAGTATTACACAACTAGTAAGAGTATCTTTGGAATGTAAAGGAAGAATTACAAATACCTATTTGCAACAGTACAATATTATTCCATTACAATCATCTCTATTTTATAACAAGATTATTTATCCTCAAATTCACTTTCCAGCCAGTAAAGTAATGCCAAATTAATTTTAGTTTTTGGGGGGTTTTGGATGAAAAAAGAACAACAAAATAAAAATAATTCACCAAATTCATAATTGGTTGTCAAATTATTTTCTACCAACTATTTTCAGTTGAATTTTAACAAAAAATATTTTAAATAAGTTACTCTGTTATGTAAAGTATTTATAAATTCTATTTCTCATTGGACTAATAGTCTTTTCTCTTTCAGATTTTCAGTAATTCTAAATTAGCATGGAATCTAAATGTTTGGAGTTAATATCTATACATATTGACAAATTTGAATTTTCGTGATTCACTGAAGCACTTAACAATGAATGAGTATGTGTTAAGTGCTTGGTACTGTATTGAAATTTGCAAAGATAATATCCGATTTCTACACTCATGTGGTAGGTAAGAAAAAGATACTAACTAATTTACAAGACAGTAAGAGAGATTCATATTGAAGTATAAATACACTAACATTCAAATAATTATAAGGGATTGGAATAACAGAGAAGCCTTCACAAATGAGGTGGTGTTAGAGCTGAATTCTAAAGGAAGAATAACATTTTTCTGTATGATAATGTTTGGAAGAAAGTTTCAGGTCAAGGGTTAAGACATGGATTTCTGAAAGAGAATGCCTTATAGAGGGAACCAAATGTGGTTAATATAGCTGAAAATGAATGGGTGTTCAGTGACAGATGAGATTCAAACAGTAACTAGTGACCAGGCTATTAAGGGCCTTAAATGCCACACTGATGAATTTAAATTCTATGCAATAGACAAGGAGAAATGATGGATTTTTAAGTAGGGGTTATCAGTTGTGTTTTATATCATTTTCAGAAGGAAACGTAAAACTTTGGTTATTAAATGAAGACTGGCTTGTAGGAATGAGAAATAACACAAGGAGAAAAGTCAAGAGGCTAGTATGGTCCTTCAGATGAGTTATGATATGGGCGAGCCTTTCTGGAGGTAAGTAATATAATCACCACAAAAGTCCCACCAGAAGAGCTGCTATTCTCAGAGTTAGCCCAAAAATCTGAATCCTAAGGCAAAGAGTTGGATTTTTCTAGGAAACATATATTCCTGTCTTCATATTCCAGTATTGCTGGAGGACTTATACTGCACAGGCTCATGCCAGCACATAGGCCAACTAGACCGAGAATCTCTCCAACCACCAAGTACCTTAGACCCACAGTTCTCACATATTAGCAGGTATCAGAATCACCTAGAGGTGTCACTATAACACAGGTTGCTTGGCCACACCCCTAGAATTTCTGATTCAGTAGTTCTGGAGTGGAGTCTGGTAATGTGTCTCATTAACAAATACCCAGGTGATGCAGATGCTGTGAGTCTGGGGACCACACACTGAGAACCACTAGTAGACAAAATTGTGAAGAATGGGAAGTTATAAATTAAAGAAAAAAATCATATACTTTAACAAAAATGTAAGGATATGTTAGAAGAATATTTTTCGCAGACTTCTTAGTAGGAGAACCAAATGATGAAATAGCATAAACATCCAAAGCTAGATGCTTAATTCATGGAATAACATATCTATGGCTGAATAATATGCAGTCATCCAGAACGATGTTGTATAATAATATTTAAAGAAAGGGCAAACTGATAGAGTATTGAAACTGATTGAGTATAAACTAGAATTGAATTTTTACTTTTTGAAGTAAAAATTTTTCTCTGCTTGTACATGTGTACATATGGATACAAGTATAGAAAAAAAGACTAGAAAGATGTGTCCCTGATGTTAGCAGTGGTCATTTTTTTTTTTTTTTTTTTGCGGTACTTGGGCCTCTCACTGTTGAGGCCTCTCCCATTGCGGAGCACAGGCTCCGGACGCGCAGGCTCAGCGGCCATGGCTCACGGGCCCAGCCGCTCCGCGGCATGTGGGATCTTCCCGGACCGGGGCACGAACCCGTGTCCCCTGCATCGGCAGGCGGACTCTCAATCACTGCACCACCAGGGAAGCCCACAAAGGTATTTTTAATATTGATGCAGGTATGCATTTGCATTGATACAAAAGGAAGGAAATCAAAAGATAAACAACTAATGTCATAATCACTAACCCAGTGGGAAATAGAAAAAGTCATTCTGATTGATCAAATTTTGCCCCAAAGGAGTGACTATATAATAAGCTGTGCTCTTTGCCACTTTAGGGACACAGAAAGACCCAAGATGAAATGGAACCCATTTGAGTTGAACTGACCTTCCATCCAGGCATCAGAATGAAATTCCCAGGGTCGACCTTTGGAGAGACAATCATAACTAAATGCACACTAACGGTGAGTAGCTTAGGTTCACGTCCAGAGGAAATGGAAACACTCTAGGCAGGGAACAAAGCCACGTGAAATAAGAAACCAGTCTCCCTGAAGGAAAAGAGATAGAGGCATGGGGGAGAGAGAGGAAAGGGCAAGCCATGAAGTTCTGGGGGAGATTTAAGGTTCTTGTGGCACTTTAAATTATGCTAGCTTGACTTTCACACAAGATTGAATTTAGCTGCCAAAAATGAATCTACTCTTTCTTTCCTTTTTTTTTCTTTTTTTTCCAAAATAGTATTAAATTTATTTCAACAGGCCATCTGAGCTATTCAGTTTTGTTATGAGCTGATGAAAATCCATCATCAGCCAATGAGAAACCCTGCCTTTCCCTCACTCCAGTTTAAGGTCTGAGCACAAGCAGCCGCAGCATTCATGTCAAAAGTCAGGCACGTCGCAGGCAAGCCTTCCTCTACTAAGATTAAAATTTGGCCCCTGTTTCTACAGCCCAGAGCCACCCATCAGGAAACTTGCTCTCTTGTCACCTTTCCCAGGGAAGAGCCATTTATTCCATCAGAGAGGTGTGTTAAGGACCCTGAAGGCAGACACACTCTGGCTCTGATCTCATCTGTCCCCACAGACTAATGAGAACCAGACTTGATCTGAACTTGACCTAAAGGCCACAGGGAAGAGTGATGGCTGCCTGCGACTCATTCCCTGAACTGTGCCTTTCCTTGTATGCAATGGAGACTTCAGGAGGGATTATTCCCAAAAATCTACTTCTTCTGTGTCTCTGCCACTGTCACCATATGGCATTTGTAGTCTGCTCTACCAGAATCTATGACAAAATGCAGTGGTTGGTATTTACCTTGGGTGAGTTAAAATGTGGATAATCTATGCCCACTGTATCGAGTCTCTGGAGGGAGGACCAGACAATCTGGAGGTTGGAAAGACTCCTTGGATGATTCTGATGTAACTAAATTCTAAATAACACGGACAAAATGATAAAGAATCTGAGTGTGTTCTACAACTTGCTTGTTTTGTGAATTTGAGAAAATTACTCTCTCAGAACCTCTGCTTTCTCATCTATAAAACCATGATCATAATATCTGAATTCCTACAACAATTGTGGAATTCTACCGAAGCCCACAGTAAATCAATAAGCGTTAGTTATTATTATTTACCATGATGATAATAATAGTCTTATGTACATAGCGGCTTGGTGAAGAAATGATGGATTTTGGAATAAAACTGAATTCAAATTCAGTATCTGTGGCTTCCAAGAGATCAGGATTATTCCCTTTCAGAAAAATGTATAGGTTGAGTGCCTACTGTGTGTGTACCATTGTAACACCTGGGCAGATAGTGAAGAACGAGATAAATAAGTTGCTTTCTTACTTTCCTGGCATTTCCCGTCCAGGGAGGAAACAATAACAAAACATACATGAGAGACACACAGACACACACGCACAGATACTGAAAAGCCTACGAAGAAAATAAAGCAGATATTTGACTAGAAGTTTCTAAGGCTAGGTGGGAGATAACTTTGGATGAGGTAGCCCAGAACATTCCCTAAGGAGGCCGCATTTGATCAGATCTTGAATGATAAGGGAGAGATAGCCACGTGGAAGAAAGTTTTTGTACATGCACTCAAACACGGCTTACCACAAGTGACCTTAATCTTGGTCACTGGGTTAAGGTAATATTTGTCAGGTTTCTTCTGTGTAAAGTTACCATGTGCCCCCATTCATACTCTATTCTGTGGAAGTGAGTGACTAGTTTCAGGCCACATTCTTGCAGCGATATTATCCCAGAAGAAATCTCCTTCAAATGACAAATAGGCAAGAACAGTCCAACAAGAAAAGGGTTGGATGTAAGCCGGTAGAACAAAACTCCCATCCTGAATTACACTTTGGATGATCTTAAATTTATATAAGATAAGCATCTTGACTGCATTATCATCATAAAACCTCAGACAAGCTATTTCCTGATCTTATTGAGGCTTGCTAAAGTGGAAATCCTTGTCATTCTTAAAGGCTGCTTTATTTCTGCCCATCAATTCCTGTGAAATGAGATGTTTCTCTGACTCAGCACTTAGGACATAGTTGGGCAAACCACAGATATGGTCTCTGCCACAGGTGCATTGCTCTCAGACTAGACATCCAGCTGTCACCTGCCTGCATAGCAGAAACCAGGTGAGACAGGCACAGTCAAGAAACACTGAGTAAAATTCACACAAAGCAAAATCTAACTATGATTGTGCCTTTACCTGTTCTCTCATAGTCTCAACCCAGCCCTATAATTTTGGAAATCGAATTGCTTTTTCCCCTGACTATTGAATTATGTTTCAAAAGTGCTAGATTAATGGTTCTCAACTTTATTTCCTAGAGGACTAGTTAAAGCACAGGTGGCTGAGCCCCATTCCAGAACTTCTGATTCATGAGTTCTGGGGTTCAGTGCAAGAAATTACATTTCTAGCAAGTTCTCCACTGACGTTGGTGCTGCTGATTCGAGAATCACACTTTGATAACCACTGTCTTAGATAAATCATTTGTTTCTAAGTCTTTTTATTCAAAAAAAAAGAGAAGAAAACTCTGGTTTTGGTATTTTAATGAGTTTAAGTTTTCAAAGGTTATAGTTTTTAAGAAGATATATGTGACTGGATGCTGTTGGGGAACAGGGGTGGGGAAAAGGCAAGAGCCCGCTCTCAGTTTGGGACAACTCTCAGGGCTGACCGAGCATCTGAGTTCACTGGGAGCCTGGCTAGGGCCTAGGTTGTGATAGGGTTCAGGACAAACTAAAGTGTGACAGGAGTGATTGTGACCTCTGCCTGCTTCACCCTTCTCCCCCAAAACATGTCATAAACTCTTCTCTAAGAGGTACCCTCCCTATACCCAGAGGAAAGGAGCACCTTCATCTCCAAAGACAAAGGGACACCAAAAAGAATCTAAACAAACAGACCTTCTAAGTTTTCCCCAGTTTACCGCAATGACCACTACCCCTTATCCTATCCTATTCCTCCAAAATATGCACCCTTTGTGAAGCCTGGCATAAAAATACACAGGTCTGTCTCTTTGGGGTTTCACTTCCTAATGAAGGCTCCCGTGTCACATAAAACATGTATCAAACACGTTTCTGTGCTTTTCTCCTGTTAATCTGTCTCATTTTAATTTTCAGACCTGGCCGAGGACCCTCAGAGGATTGAGGGAAACTTTTTCCTTCTCAACGGTTGCAGATGCTTTGCAGTGCAAATGCTCTCTGCTCCATCCTGTTTCCTTCACTCTCCCAAATGTTTTGCTCTCCAGAGTATTCTCCAATGTGCTTTCTGCACAGAGATGTGTGCCTCAACCCAGGGATGAAAGCTGATCAACACTTGAATGGGTGGTGACAGTTTCACGTGTGATTGTTGGTTGGTGTTTAAGGTTGCACAAACAGATGCTGAATTCCTGCAACCCTGACAATTGGTTGTAATCAAGTTCTACATAAACTCACTTTCACAGATCATCCTAGTTTGGCTCCAAATAGACTAAAATCAAAATTCTTAGCTGGTGGTATTATTTTTATTCATATCTTCTGAAAAAAAATAAATAAATGTTGTATATTCCTATAAACTACTTCCCACCACTGCTGACTTTACTCTGTATAGAGATTGAGCAGTTTAATCATCTGCCTTAATTTAAAAAATGAAAGTTGATGAGAAATTTTAAATAACATATTAGGCATATTGATTGGTTTTTTAAAATATGAAAAGCATTTTCACATTCTAAACAACTCTTGGTGTGTAAATGCTCCCTAGCAAATATATTTGACTACTCATTTGGTTGAAGAATTTAGTTTGTGTTAATTGCATTCATATTTATCATTTGCCTTTCAAAGATATTTTTGTCTATTAAAAAGGCTGTTCTATATGCCAGCCACTGTGACCTGTGTGTGACCACAAATCTCTCCCTCGAAAAGCAGCTGACCTCTGCTATTCTTTCCTCTTTCTCATTTTTTCCCTGAAAGCAGGTGTTGCATCTGTCACTACTTGGCCACAGTGGACTGTGCTAATTAAAACTTATAAATTACGTCCATGTGGAATTGCCTCTCTCCTGTGAGGCCGTCCTATTTGTTTGTTATGCTACATGCGAGTAGGGTTAAAGAGGGCCACCACTTTTGCATAAACACAGACCTAAATGTTTGAAGGCCGGAGAGCATGTACTGCATTTCTTTGTATTCCCCACTGTGTTTTTCTGTAACGGGGGGTCCATGTGTACTTGTTGAATGATCTGAATCGTCAAGGGAAGGATTTTGTACACATCACATAGGGCAGTTTAGGGAGCAAAGGAGGTTAGCTGTAAGGCCACAGCAAACATGTAATCACTGATGGTTTGGGGAACAAAAATTTGATCTTACATTTTTCTCCATTGCCATAAAAGTTGTACTGCTGGTGATCCCTCCTTCAGCACTTTGCTTCAAGTTGGCTAACAGTGATCTGACTGAGGCAAGTACCCTACGTGCATGTTTAGTATTTGAGAACAAATTACTTCATTTCCTCTCCAAATGAACGTATTTGAAGCATAAAAATCCCAGTTCTTTAGCAAGGCATTGGTCATGGGGTGGTGTGCTTTGAGAGGTGGGGAATTAAGCTAGTTAATTGTCTTTCCTAATCTGTTCTGGCCAGCCAACCAATATATGGACTTATATATTTCAACCAAGTATTCATATCAACCTCTTGAATGTTATCTAATAGCAATCATTAGCAGCACTACAAATGATTAATTGAATCTTAAAGGCTGACATGGTCGAAAATGAGATAACCCTCTTATTAGTGCCCATAAGTATGATAAACCTGTTCTAGAACGAAGGAAACTTAGCTTTGTTCCCCAAATTGCTTTCAGTGTAACACTTGCTTAGAAAGAAGACAACAAAATGACAATGGGAGGTAAATATTGAATCTTTAAAAATCTTAACTTTTTATCATAAAATTTGTAATCGATTGCTAAAAATTTAGATCCCATGGCCTAAGACACACACTGGAAAAACAAAAACAGAAACGTAAGTACTACAGTTAGACTTTTGCTGTAACCAAAAGGAAAAAAAGTCTTGTACCGCTTGTACTAACTAAATCCAGGCAATAGTGAAGCAATAACTGGTCAAAATGTGAAGGTTCAAAGAGCCTGCTTGCTTCCATTTGGATTTAATTATAATTTATTTGAGAATCACCTCTTTTCCTGGCCTGATATTTTTCAATGCTTGTTGAATTAATCTTTTAAGAAAGGATTAACAGATGTCAATAGAAGTATTCAATCAAGGCTAATTTTGAAACACTATCTTTCATATTTGACAAGATTTGTATCAGTTGAAGTCATCTATCAAACCTTCAAATCTAGCAATAATAAGTTACAAAAGCCACCAATATAACCCACCTGATTTAGCAAATTCTTATTTATAATGCACTGCATTTTTAAAAGTTCATGCAGTGTAGTAGAGTGTGATCTGAGCTGGGCCAGGAACCAGCTACAGAAACAAAGGTGAATCACTCAAGCTCTCTAAGCCTATACAACTTCATTTCAAAATTGGGAAGAATAAGAGCTACTCTAAGTTCATCGTCTTGTTTTAAGAAATTAATAGAATAGAACTTTTGAAGTATTGGACACGATTTATGCAACTATACAAGTCTCTGATAATCTAATATCATAGTTTTCTATAACACTGTAAAACTAGAGAATTTTATCATCTACAAAACCACATGTTTTGTAAATTTTACTCTAAGACATTTCTTACATACATAAAATTTCCTTGCAGTTATACTTCTCTTTTTAAGCCTCAAGCATCCCTAATGTTCTTGACAAGTTAGTGGTAAATGAGGCAGTAAGGCTTGGTCTCCATGATAACTGAATAATTGAAATTGCCCTTATTGCAGAAATCACATAAAGCTTAGTGTTCTAAATATTGTAAGCATCCTGATGACTCTGAAAGTATAGTGTTGAATCTATCCACCCCACCAAATAAAATCGTCAACACATTGTTTTCCCAATAATCACATTCACACCAAAAGGCAAGTGTCCACAGAGCTTTATGTACTTTTTTGCAACTTCCTGTGAGTCTATGATTACTTCAAAATAGAAAGTTGAGAAATAAAGCAAAAACAAAAGCAAAAACTCAAGTGCCTAAAAGAGAGTACCATCCTGAAATAAAGATCAGTATAAACTAGTGAAAATTTTAAATTACTTAATATTTTAATGAGGTACGATTATATTGTTTTTTAGAATATTCACTAACTTGAAAAATGTCTTAAGTTGAAGACTTCTGGAACTTCTGAATTAGAATTGGATTCCAACTGGAATCCAAGAATGATGTCATGATTACCAGGTTATCAATTGATATTCCAGTAATGAGGCATCGAGTTAAGCCAATTTGTCCTATGGAATATAAGTAAACTTTTGAAAGGAGTTGTTCATATTTATCTTAGTTAGTTCTAAAAAATTTCATCTGAGTGAATCCTTGAGCTTTGGAGGCAAGGGAGAAAGAAGAACTCTTGCTACTCTTGTCCTTTCATCATTTTTTTTTTCTTCTAACCTTAATGTACCTATTCCTCTAGTTGTATCCTCTTGACTTTGATAGTGATGAGGGTGAAAGGTGGTTACTATCATCTTCATGATTAACTATGGTCTTTGCAATACTTGAGAATAGAATAAAGCCTTAGTATGTTGTTTTGGCAAAATTCCTAGTATAAAAGGGTACTAAATGTAACTTTTCGTATTTTTTTCAGAGTCTAGTCTGAAAAACAAAACACTAAATACCCAGTACTCACCCATTCCAAAGTATGCTGTTAGCTCACCTAGGCATAGGATTGAGTTATTACTGCTACTGTTGCTGTTGTTAAGCTTGAATGAAACCAGGGTATACCGTCACCCTATTAATAGATCACTAAAACCTGGTTTTGCAACCCTTTGTTCATCTTGCATGTTGAAAATATTATAAAGTGTGGCTAGAGCTGGAAAATCCAGAGAAATAACTACGCTGGAGCAATGGCAATCCATAAAGAGCAAGGCTAAGGGGCATGTTTTCCATGAACCAGATATAAGGCAGATGAAGGCAGATGTTGAACCCGACTCAGGGCTGCCAGAGGGGGGACACTTAAAGTTGGATAGCCAGGAAATGCCTGCCCGTACCAGAAGAACTCCCAGAGAATCTCTCTGGAGTTATTTCAGCAGCCCACAAAAATGGGTGTCAGTACACTGACACCATCAGTGCTGTATCTGTCATGTAAGACATTTTCTGCTCCTTCTCTCAACTATATTTATGCTCTGCATAACCCTATGGGACCCCAAAGGAGAGTTAGGGAGTGAATTAAGAGATGAAATGAGGGAAGAGTAAGGCAGCCAACCATGCATCTGCATGTGGTATAAATTTCCAAGGACGAAGCTGGTTTGGCCCAATGATAGGCATGCAGAAGGCACTCCACAGATTTGATTTGAAAGCATTCTCTCTTTGTTCATCCTTTTTATTTTATCTTATATCTGTGCTTTGCTTCTATGCAACTTTTTATCATTAATGCTATTTTTCTCATCCTTATCCATTTTTTACTTTAGCAGAGGGAAACACTTTAGTGGTATCATTGAGCCCTTATCGAGTATCAATACCTGCCCTTCTGACTATCTAAACTGGATGCAATTTCACATAAGGCCAGTAATCTCATGAGAAGACTGAGCTTCAAATGGAAGCACTGAATCAATAAGCTGAGAGTTGAGATGGAAGGTATCAAGAAAATGAAGGTTCCTGAAGCTGCAGACAGACCCGGCAGACTTGAAACCTGACTTTGCAATTTTGGATCTTATTATGAACAGCCTTTAGCATATTTTGGCCTCAGTTCCTGCCTCATATGCTGTTGTGAAACTTAAAGAGTTCATATAAATAAATAGCACAGTTACCGGTTTGGGAAGCCCTCTCTGCATCCCTGTCAGTCCAGTCTTCAGTCCATGTCTTCAGAACCCACATATTAATGGCATATTAAGGACAGAGAAGAGAAAATGTACATTCTGTAGGTAAATATTTATGAAACCAGACAGATACTGAAAGCTACTGGAGAAGTAAGAGATGATATTTCAGAAGAATCATGTCAACTTAAGGTCATACTATTCCATGGTACATGGACATGCTTCAGAAAAATTAGAAAAGAAACAAAAGTGTCTATAATAATCATTCTCTCTTTTTCCCCTTCCCTCACTTTAGGAAGGTACCAAGGTTTTTGTTTATTTGCTTTGTTTTGTTTTTGATTTTTAAATTCTTCCCCTGGGAAAAAAAATTTGACCAACAAATTCTCCAGAAGATATAATGATGATAGAATTCACAATATAATCTTGGCCAGAATATTAGAGTTTACTTTAAAAAATGACTTCTGAGATAAAAGTTTCAAGTTTTAATCGTGTAATTTGAGCCATTTGAAGGCAGCTGGGGTGGAGTTATAGAAGCAGGAGAGCTTTCCTTTCACCCTGAAGTCATTGGAATAGTAGTCACTTGCTTTGACCTCAGGTGAGGCTAGTCCCAAAAGACAAAAGACTTAGTATTCTAGTGTCAAACAGGCCTCCTCCGCTTAATAAATATGCACCTCAGTTAATCAGTCTAAATCTGCTTCCTCATCTGCAAATTCTCTGTTACCTTCCTCAAGGAAATAATGAATTAATAATAAAAGATCCTAGCCTGCTCCTAACACACAGTAAATTCTTGATAAAAATTAGCTTTTTCTCAAAAATATCAGCATTCAAAGGACCATGGGAAAAGTGACCCAAAGGAGATTAGAACTGAAGCTTTATGGGGAAAAGGGAAGGAGAGAGTTGAGACATGAGGCAGTCAGGAGAAGAAATCTAGAAGGTATGAAAGTGACCAGTGAAACACTGAGCTCCTTTACCTGATGTCTTCCACGTCACCCACTCCCTGACTGTGGCAGATGTAAGAGGACTTTTGCCTGGTTCAAATAATCTGTATCTATTTGCAAGATTAACTCTAGGGAAGATACAATGCCGTTTACCACCAGGAAAGGTGTACCCAGTGGAGTCCTCAGAAAACTGGGAGATCGCACAATAAAGTAAGTGCACCAAATGTTTTCCCATGACATCATAGGAAAGAATAATTGGGCATATGCTGTGGACAAGGTGGGTGAACTGAGGCTGCCAATGGATTCTCACAAATTTGGAGTGTACTTCATCTGGGCTCATAGATATTCCATGGATAAGCTCTTGATTGAAAGTTACTTTTCTAAAAAGAAAAATTGTTGTAAAAGATAAAAAAATGATTTACAAGACACGAAGGCAGGTAAGTAGATAGATTTGGAGATGGAAAGCCAGCAGGAGCTCAAACAGCACCCAAGGTGTCTCGACTTTCTCTCTGTCCACCTAATTCATTTTCCCTCCTCTGTCCTGATTTAGTTGATTTTCCTTCTCTTGGCAAATAAGATTGTCATCCCACAGCCCCTGGGTTCCTGTCTCCTGTGCTCAAGAGATAGGCTGCCTCTAAGTCTCGATTCCAGTTTCCCAGGAGAAAGACCAGGTGAGGCCCAATTTAAGTTTCACATCCACGCCTATCTCCAGATTCAGAAATATATGTGTTGCTCAGCTATGTTTGGTCCATATGATTCTTTGGATCACTTTCCATAAGTGCACAAAACATCTAAACTACCCTACCAAATGGCCTGTGATGCAGGATTGTCTTGTCAAACCCGTTCAGCCTTTTGTTTTTCTTCCATCTCAACAAATTTCTGTGCTGCAGTTATTATTTTTACATATTATTTAAGAGAATGATTAATTTAGAAAGCATGAAAAACATTTTCTTATTTTATTTCAACTTTAAATACTTTTATTGTAATCCATATGTAGGAATGAGCCACTTGATCACTTGATTTCCTGAACTAGAAGGCTCATTTTTTTTTTTTTATTTTAAGCTGCTTCAATCTGTATCCAAAAAGAATTGTAAGAAAGTCCACTTGTAAGAAAATGTTTTTTCCAAAACCACTTAAAATACTTGTGTGCTTTTACTAGCAGTGTTCATATTAAAGACAACCTCAGAGTCATTCACCTCACCCTGGTATTGTTCTGTAAATCCACACATAGCTATTACCTTTGGAAACCAAGACGTTGTCCTAGTGAATCAGCTTTGGTCTTTTATTTGAAATAACGCCATTGCATATGTCATTTCGGCTTTCATGTGGTTCTATGTGTGCCATTGTTGAAATACATTGACTTTCTTTGTTCTGCCAGTTGAGTTAGAAACTACCCAAGCAAAGATTGGACAAGAGTACCCAAGATGACTCATGTGTAGTGCAATGGTTTGAGATGGGGCAGTTTTTGTAACTTGTAAATGCCAAAGATATTTCCAGCCATGATGGATTCATTCAAAAAGAGCAGCGCATGTTATGTTCTAATGGTGACTTTTAGTGTATTAAATCTGCAACCTCAGTAATTTGAGGCCCTTCAGCCGCTGTGAGAAGCTAGAGAATCCTAGGGAGAGAACAGCATATGAATGAAGCAACATTTCAAAATATCTTCATGGACCTTCAACTATCATCACATTCTTCTTTACTTGATAACACTTGAGTCTTTTTGCTTTTCCTCTTCTGATTTTAGGTACTCTAAGTTGGTTTGTGTCTAAGGGACAGGAAGTCTGAAATTTTAAACCCCACCCGGTTCGCTGTCCTTTCCCTTTCTGTGATTGTGAGGGGAAGCCGCAAACTTCAGTAACACCATGTTTCAATTATTTTTATTTTAGACCACATGGGCAGAGGCTGTCCACCACTGTTTGACAGGATGTTGCTGTGTCTTCTTGGTAGGGGTCCACTGCCCTTCAAAGAGAGAGATTTGGATTCTTTTGACGCTTAAAAAAAATGTTAGCCACACACATAGACAATACCTCACAGGGATACATGTCTGACTGAGACCTTTTGAATGAGGCACACTTTCCAGTTATATTCTCTTGCTGAGGAGGGGAATATCTTACTTCATGTGAGTTCTAAGAGCTCAGCTTCCTAATATTATGAAAGCTATAGATCCACAGTCTCTTATACAATACTCCTGAGGTCAGAGGTTATTCGGAATTCAGAATTTCTCAGATTGTATGCACTTCATGTTACATAATAACCCAGGTAGATCTGGGCAAAACTAGAGTAAAGCACATTCAGAATTTCCCTCTAATGTGACTGAGGATAGCCAAAGATTTAAAATACTCTCACATAAATTCTAGTTGGGATTTCCATAAAATTAGTTCATTTCAGGGCAGATTTTTGCCTCCACTTAGATTATAAAAGCTTTTTGGATTTTAGAATTACCTATATTAATAGATTTCAGGCATATTATAGGTGCCCCCTAAATATAATAGTTATGGAAATGATTGACTAGTTAAATGAATGACTGACTAATTGGATAAATGAGTAAGTGAGAGAATGAATAGTCTTTATCTTATAAGGTAGAAAATAAAGAGGATAAAATATTTTATGATTTAATAGGATGTCTAAATGTGGAAATGAACTTTAAAGGGGAGGTTGTCCCAAGTGATGAGGTGACTTATTATCCTAGCTCATCACTGCACACAGCACTTGGGACCAGGGTACTCAGGCTTCATATTCAAAGCCTGAAAGCCATACATCCTCAGCTTGCTCCCATTTCCTAGCTTCCTAACCTTTCTCCTTAGACCTTTATGTAACTATCTACTACAGGTTATATTTTCACCCAGAAAAACATGCTATATAGGAAAATAGATGGTTGCGAGTACAGGCTTTTCTTCTACAGAAACAAATGTTGCTTATTTTGAAGAGATTTTGTCAGTATTTAGTCATTAAAAAAGGTCTCTTGGTATGTAAAATTTGTCACACCCCTTGCATTTCTTTCATTTAAAGAGTATTCTGCATATTTAAGGGGCTGTTATGCTTTGGAGATTTATTGTATTCTATGTTTGATACTATTAAGAAAAAAGAAGATGACTAGAAAACAAAAATACACTGGAACAAGTTACCTTCACCTTGAAGAATTCTTGTATGCCTTTAAACTGCCTTTCACCTGATTGCCTATGAATAGGGACTTCCCCTCTGCCTAGTCAGCAAGTGAGTTATTCCAGAGCTGCCATATTTCCAGATTTGCCAAGGACTGTCTTGGATTACACCTACTGTCTCAGCCTATTTATTCATAGTGTTCCCTCCCATTCTCAAAAAATCCTACTTTGGATGAAAAATTATATAATCACCTTAATTAATAAAAATTCTTGTAATTTTGATTAAAAATCTCATGTTTTCCCAGAAAATTCATTCCTTCTCTCAGCCTTACTATTCTATCACACAATGGACATTTTAGCTTTAAGTGACTGTATTAAACTCAGTTTTCTAAACAACACTTAGCTTTCTATGGAGAGGATTAGAAAGTCATTTTAATCCATTTTTAAAGTAGGTTGGCATCCCCCCCCCCCTCCCAGATCAGGGGGGAAAAGCCTCTTTCTTGACTCACAGGAGCTTTTAGAATATGTTTTTACCACGTACCAATGTCTTCACTAAAGCACCAACTTCCCCTTGGAAACAAAGCCATTGGAACTCCAATAAGTTCAATGTGACAGAGGCATTGCACACTCCTAAAATGTTTGCATTGCAAAACCACATGAAAAACATCTTCTTTCCCGCTAGCCAGCATGTTTCAGCATCCCCACAGTCTGCTGAGATTAATAGAGGGGTAAAAGTCATATGTTCAACACCGAGTCTATTTATTAAGGAGGGAGGTGAAGAGAAATAAGTGCTGGGAAGGAGCTGTTGAGAGACAGGATTGCTCTGTTGCTGATAAAACAGAGAAAAAAAATTTTTTTCACTAGGAAGAAAGCAAGGATTAGCTAAACAGATTGATGTTTCCACTGTTATCTACAGACTATACATATATGTTTATTAGCATGATAAATGAATAAAACATTCAACAGTGGGAGGGGTGTGGGCAGAGTAACAGTAGCACAGGTATTTCTTTCTTTCTAAAAAGAAAAATTATTTTGGCTTTCCACATGCCACTAGATGGCTTCAATCCCTGTATCCATATTTCATGATTAAAACTGGAAAATGGACCCACTGGCTAAACTTCCTGGCTCTCAGAAACACATCCATTTACTACTAAACAGATTAATTACCTTACCTGGAGTGGGAGACAGATAGATTTAACTATATGGATTTTACCATTAAAACCAACAGAATGAGGCTTTGTTCAAAAGAAGGGAGTTTCCTCAACATGAATATCTGTGTGGAATCATTCCAGACCTCAACACTCCATGTTTGAGTCTGGTAGGACTTGCAGACGAATATTGGCTGGTAAAAACTACTGTCCCATTAGCTTTAGTGGTACAAGAGCAGTACTATCCAAAATCCTCTTGACAGATCCTAAAACATATTCATGAATACCAGAACCAACAAGCACCCAAGGTAATGATCAAACAAACAAAACAAAATGGTAAAAAAAAAAAAGCAGCACTGCTCCAAAAGAGATGCATGCTTTCTCTTTGTTTTAAAATGAGACAAAAACCATGTCCCAACCATTCTAGTCTCCCAAGAATCTCATGCCTTTAGACCTGGCTCAGAAGACAGATTAGTGATATAACGACCATGCTTTACTAACTCAAAATTAGAAATACATTGTTTGTTAAAAATAAGTCGACAATCAGAATACGAAAACACAGGGCTATGCAAGAAAATTCCAGACATGTGATCTCAGATTGAGGTCTTTTTGTCCAAACACATCATTTTTTTAAAGGGGGGAAACTGAGATGACTCAAGCAGCTACGTATTGACTAGTCTGGAATCAGGAATCATGTTCCCCAGTTTACTGAGCCTTTCTCTCCTTTATCCTTCATTCAAAAAAAAAAAAAAAATGCCCTTTCTCTCCTTTTTCCTTCATAAAAAAAAAAAAAAAAAAAAAAATCCAAGTACCAATGCCATAAATATATCAAGTAATCAGAGCCATAAGGAGAAGAAAATAATGTTCACAGTCAGGAAAAATGCAAAGGTAGCTCCTGGCTGTAAATACAAGAGAGAAAAACTAGAATAGGATGATTTTCTCCTCAGACACAGCAGGAAAATTATCTAAGAGGAAGTCAAAACTATGCAAATGTGATTGGGTGCTGAATGCAAAGAACTTTGTTTGAAAGAGATTCTGAGCAGGAGCTGGTGGCTGGGGTCTTACTGAACTGCTTGGTAGGTTTCATGCAGCTAAGGGAAAAGACATTCTTAGTTCTTAGTGGATGACTACCAGTGAAGGTCAACAGATAGAAAGGTGTTTGTGCTTTTATGCTCACTTTTCCAATGCTTTTGCAGAAACTAAAAGCATCTCTATTGGGAAGACATCTTTTTGCTTTCCCTTTGCAGATTCTAGTGGAAAATCCTTGTTTTCCTTCACCCCTTTTTAGCCCCAGTATTTTCTGAATCCAAACATAATGTCTTCTTGTCATATTTCCCAAGGAGAGAGGCTCTGAATGAGGGTTTTCAGATGCCTTCAGGCTGGGGTTCAGTAATTTAGAATTATAGAAACTTTGAACTAGAGGGGCTGTTAGTTTAATGATTCTCCAGGGGGGTGATTTTGCCCCCCAGGGAACATTTAGCAAAGTCTGGGGGCATTTCTGAGTCACAATTTGGAGCCACAATTGAGTGGGAGTGGTAGTAACATCCAGTTTGTACAGTCCAGGGATGCTGCCAAACCTCCTGCAATGCACAGGGCAGCCTCTATAACAAAGATTTCCCCCCAACTGACAATAGTGTCTAGGTGGAGCCATGCTTCTGAATGATTTTGTTTTATAAATGAGTGTGTAGAAGTTCAGTGAGGTTAAGTCACACTCCATGATGTTGAACCCAATCCTATATCCCTTGTCTCTTGCCTCCCTTTCTAGTGCTCTTTTATTTAATAATTGGAACTGCTATTTGCTTTGTTCATTCTTGAGGGTGGTTCAGATATTCTATTTACAATCCTCAATATTTTTAAAAGGAATGAACTCCATTGTGTTCTCTCAATTTGTTAAGCATCTCTGAAAATGACTAATTTACCAGCTTTTTAAAAACATTTACGATAAATTAAAGGAATTGAGTTATACGCCATATCCTCAATGTTCTCTCAATTCATCTAATGAAGGTGAATACAGAAGGGATCATAGGCTAATTTATAGACCTGCTGCTAATGATATATTTCAAAAAATGTAAAGCAAACATCTCAAATTTAAGAAAGATGAATTGAGAAAGGAAAACAAACTCACCTTCTCAAAACATTAGGAGTATGGGATGTGATTCTCTGGAAGGTTTTCCTTAATGAAACTCACATAAATCACCATATCACTCTTCTTATCTCTTCTTTTTTGGCTTCCTGTGCAGGGGAGAGAAATGGACAACTAGTGGCCATGATGTGAACTTCTACACCCACTCTTCCTTGGCCTCATGGAGCCCAAAACTATGTAAATTAGTTGTTCAAAGTAGACTGTATCTCAACCAAATTGTACTATTGGACGTTTCAGAAGATTTTGGTCCCTGATTTGAATTTCCTGAGTTTTGGTGACCTTGTACTTTCTATTATATTAAAATTATATAGATGTAAGAGTCTCCCCTCCTATAGAGGCAGAAACAGCATGGATTCCACATGTTTGAACACATTCCCTCATTTCCTAGCCTCTCATGAGCCAGGGTCCAAGTTTCAACTTGTCAAATTAAGGAGAGAGAGCAGAATGTATTTCCTCTTCTTTTCTGAGAGTGGTTCCTGAATAATCTCTAGCCACTTATATTAAAAAAAATTAGTGACCTATATTTTAGCTGTATGTCAGCCTTTATATGAACATATTGATTATTCATCTATAACACATGTGTGCAATAAGTCTACATATTAGTCTCTCTCCCAATAAGTTACCTGTCCCTAATTATTTGCAAGCAGTTTTCTGCAGAAGTTAGTAACAACCTGGGCTTGAAATTTGCCATTGAAGTGGTGGGCTCTGTGGGACTAAGCCCTTTACCTGCGGGATCTGATACTCTCTCTGGATAGGTAGTTTCAGAGTCGAATTGAACTGAGTTGAATTCTCAGACACCCAGCTGAATAGCTCAGCTCTCATTCACACCAGTGCCTAACTCAAAATAGCACTCAGAAAATTATTCGTTAAATGAATGAATCTGAATCTGCCACTTAGTGTTGGGTCTTTAGAGCAGGAGTCCCCAACCCCTGGGTCATGGGCCAGTACCAGTCTGCAGCCTGTTAGGAACAGGGTCGCACAGTGGGAGGTGAACGGCGGGCATGGGAGCGAAGCTTCATCTGTATTTACAGCCACTCCCTACTGCTCGCATTACTGCCTGAACCATCGTCCCGCCCCCACCTGTCCGTGGAAAAATTGTCTTCCACGAAACTGGTTCCTGGTGCCAAAGCTGCTGGGGACCGCTGCCTTAGAGGACAAGACTGATGTTGGTTAACGTGTGATTCTTTCATTCCGAGCACAGTGTTCGGCAAATATTTGAAGCATAATTAAGTAGTGCCTGAAATGAATTATCCAATAGAAAAAACAAAATAATTCTTCTGACCTTCCGGCTTCCAGTATAAAACCTTGCCTCACGTGGAAAAAATCATTGAGAAAATGTATACAAAATTAAAAGCATTAACAATGATAGATTTAATTTTTACCGTTTTGTTTCCAAAATGTTACATGGTACCTCAGTTCAAACATTCCCTTTGGAAAGTCATCCCTGGCCACTTCCTAGCCCTTTCCTTCATCTTACCAAACATGCAGTGTGATCATTAAGCTCATGGAGCCTAGGGTTAGGCTGCCTTGGACCAAGTCCTAGCTCTCTGCCCCTTACGAATTGTCATCAGATACAACACGATTCCTCTTGTGTGTAGGTTCTTTATCATCAACTGGAGATAATGTGTGTTCCCACCACAGGCATTCATTGTAAATATTAAAGGACTTAACATAGCTAAAGCACACAGAATAAATGTGACACAATAACTGCTATATACATTAGCAATAATTCCCAAAGCATTCTGAACAATTTTCCCAGATGTATAAACAGGTAATTACAAGACATTCCCACATTTAGACTGTAAAACTCCATGACGATTATTTGATTAAGGATTCTTTCTCTTTTTACTCCAGCATCTTGCCCAAAGTCTAAAATATTGCATCTTTCATACAAAACAACATTCATTGAGCTCCTATGTGCCAGCTGTATTCTACATGTTTAAAAAAAAAAAAAAAAACAGTGAAAAAATACATGCCCTTGTGAAGTTCACAATAAATGGAAGAGACGGAAAAGTAAATGGACCAAAATAATGAGATGGAACAAATGTAAATGAAAAGTGTAAAATGAAAATATAAAAGAAAATGAACATGGTACTTTGGGAGCAACAGGTTAAAAAACTAGTTCACTTTGTTGGTGTGTGTTGGTGGCTATGCCTATGGGACGGTGAGGGTAAGGGTGCAGGTGTGGATAGGTGGGGAGGAGGTGGGTGAGGCACAGTTTTTGCAAAGGAGGAAGCAGCTGAATTGAATCCTTAAGAATTAGGAGGAGAGGGCTTCCCTGGTGGCACAGTGGTTGAGAGTCCACCTGCCGATGCAGGGGACACAGGTTCTTGCCCCGGTCCAGGAAGATCCCACGTGCCACAGAGCGGCTGGGCCCATGAAAAAGAATTAGGAGGAGAAAAGGGAGTGATCTGTAGACTGTTCTTTTTTTCTGGTAGTGGGAGCTTTGAGTGGGGAGGTGCAGTGGGCAGGGACAGCTTCTCCAGGTGAACTAACAGATATGTGAAAACCCTGAGATAAGAAAGAGCATGACCCTTTTGAAACACCGGATTTCCTTTCTTTTAAGTTACCAATAAGAAAAAGGTACAGTAAATTTGCAACAATTTGCTAGAGTAACTATTATTAAATATATGTTGTTTTCACTTTCTATTTTTTTTAATATTGGACTATAGCATACATGTATTCATTCAATCACCTTCTGCTTTCTTATTCAGGATCACAGTCAACATTTCAGTCTATCCCTTTACAATATTCACACACCGAAAATCACTGTGGACACCTCTGGTTATACATATCCTAAGGATCACACATTGCTTTGCAAAGGCCTTATTTATGATCACAGCATCTTTATCACTTTTAAGACAGTGCATAATGTGGAGGCACACAGAAGAATGTCAGTGCTTTTTCTGTTTCCTGTTTGTTAAAACTTATACTTACATTTGTTTCTTTACTTAAATTACGTATCTGTAGAAGGTGAAGGGCTTCTCTTGAAAATCAGCTAGAAGCTCTAGAGTGATAGCTATTCATGCCTGAGTGACGGTCCATTTCAGCCTATCAATTGTTCATACCAAACTTTCCAAGCTGAGGAAATTCTGATTTACTTGAGACACTACTTTATTTAGTTTCATGATTGTCATGTGATAAGACACTCCCCTATAAACAAAATAACTTTTTGTATCAATGCTGTATCATCTTTCAGAAGGGTTTTATTCAACAACAGGAGCTCCAAATTCCAGGTCCAATTTAACTGGGTGCTGCTATTTTATTGGTCAAGGTCCCATCAGGAGAGGGAAACCACATAGAACAGGAAAAGCTGAATATAAAGAATTATCAACTATAATGAAGGAGTAATTATAAAAGAGAAAAAGACAACTCTAAGGAATATTTGAGGGCTAAGGGAGAATAACCAAGGGAGGAGCAACTTGGAAGGCAGAATGGGGGGCCGAGGGGATCCCCAAGGGTGGGATTCAGATCTTATTGTAGAAGATGTGGTTGCAGCTGCCCTAGATTGTGAAAGAGTTCTCTGGGTTACCCAGGCCAGAACTAGTCAAGTCAATGGCAAGTAGGAATCTTCCTTCAGGGGTGCAGGTAGGCTGAGGCCCATAGGTGTGCACACAGCAGGATTCTGGGTGTTGGAAGTCTGCTCACCCACGGGATGTTGCAAGACCCGGTATGCAGGGTGTCTGTTTGGGGAGGATCACAGAGAGGCATTACTAGGCTGGGGCCCGGGCTGTAAGCTCTTTGAGGGATTGCACACTCTAGAACACAGAAACTCTGGCAGGGATACAGCAAAAGCAAGGGAAAACAGAAAATGGTAGCATACTATAACCAGAAAGAAAACTTGCAAGCCCCCTCAGTACCTCTACTGCAAGCTTAACCTTGTGTTCCTTGAAAAGTATATACACTTGAAGCCTCCAGCTCAGCATCACAGTGTAGGTAATAAAAGGGCTGATTCTGATCTGAGGGACAATCATTTGATAACTAGATCAGCTATCTACTTGAACTGCTCAGCAGAGGTGGAAATCAACAGCAAGCTACCTCCCACACATTGCTGGGTTAGCACTTGCACAAACCATGGGCACCAACATTCCTTCCCAACTTGCACCTATTTTGACATGAATTTTTAAAGATATCCCTTATTTCAGAAAATGAGAAAACACAAAGCAACATGCATCACACCATTAAGAACATATGACAGTTCCCTGTGTCTGCAGCATAGTATGAACTGGGAACAGTCAAGAGTTGAATCAGAAAGAAATCATCAGGGGCTCAATCACAAACTGTCTCATATGCCCTCTAAAGGAACTTGAGTTAACTTTACCTAATATAGAGAATATGGCAGAAACTCTTAGAGATCATCAAAACACGTGTGCAATTTTCTGTATTACGCTTAGCTAGGTAAAATGCAACTAATTTTCACAAATGGAATGTCAAAGTAATGCCATTCTATCAATAGTTTGAGGCAAATAAGAGCTGGTGTAACTTCTCCAGCCATATAGTTTGAAGCAAAGAACTTTAGAGGTAGAATTGCAAAGTGGAAACAATCTGGGTCCCTGAGTCACTGCTTGGAGCAGGGACTTACAGAGGAGAGTAATCTGACCCATGTTAGACTTTGACATTAGTGATAAATCTGTATTTTGCTTGTTAAGTCACTGAGATTTTGGAATTTATATGTTACTGGTTCATAACCTAGCCCAAAATTGTAAGCAGGAGGATAACATGATCAGATTTGGTTTTGGAAAGATGTTTTCTCCAAATAAATGTAAGCTCACTTCAATAAATTCAAATCAAATTGAAATAGAAACAACAGCCAACAGTATGTACTGTTTACCTTATTCCTACAGGATGCTTCAATACTGTTGTGTTGTGGTGAGAGTACTGACAATGAAATGTTACTAATAAATAAGAACGTCTACTTGATTTAAAAAATTCAAATATTATAAAATCCAAGAATTTATCTTATGTGTAATAGAAAAGTCATGTAATTCATGATTCTTCTTGACATATTGACTTCTCTGGATGAACACTGAAGCACATTCACAAACATGGTGGCTGAAACAAGCTTCCTGGGAGTCACTGAGGTTTATGACAACAGGAAGGGATAATGAGTGAGAACAGTCATGACAGGGGCAAAGTGGTTGTACTAGTTGATAAAGGATTGAGTAGACCTCTAGTTTCTCATCATGCACCTGCAAGTGTTCTGTCTAGTCATTGTTACACAGTGTTATCATACAATTACTGTCCAAAACCACGTTGCCTTAGCACAAATATTTTTCAATTATTTGTCAATGTGGTCATTGAGATCTAGAAGAAACAAGCATCTTTTCAAAGGTCAAAGAGATCCAACACCTGCGAAGGGAATCTCGTGAGGGGACCTGGCACATAAGAGCTGGGCAAATATTACAAATATTGTTATCTTGTTTCAAACCATTCACAGGTATGATTTGCCTTAATACCACCAAAGTATTCCAAGGTCTTTATTGCTTCATTAAAACAGTATCTTTATTGTGTAACTGTAATAACCATACATTATTTGATATAATTAATAAATACTATTTCAATTAACTTTCCTCCTGTGTCCTTTCTTTTTGTTTTTCTATTTTTTAAGTTCTGTTTCCTTTTTTTTTTTTTAGATTTTTTTTTTTGATGTGGACCATTTTTAAAGTCTTTATTGAATTTGTTACAATATTGCTTCTGTTTTATATTTTGTTTTTTTGGCTGCGAGACATGTGGGATTTTAGCTCCCCAACCAGGGATCAAATCTGCACCCCCTGCATTTGAAGGACCATCCCTGGACCATCAGGGAAGTCCCATAAGTTCTTTTTCTTTACCTGTCCCCATTATAAGTTAAAAACTCTGAATCAGTATTCAGAAATATATTTCAATATTTATATATTTAGATTTATAGCTACATATTTTAATAACAACAGCAGATCTTTATCCAACACTAGGTAACAAGCACATTTTGAAGCATTTCACACATATGGATTTATTTAATCTTCACAAAAAGCTTATAATGATAGGTACTATAATTGCCTGCATTTAATGTATGAAGAAAGTGAGGCACCAAGAGGTTAATTAATTGGCCCAAATCACACAGCTACTAAGCTGATGCAGCTAGGATTTGAGCCCTGATAACTTTGACTCCAAAATTATTTCTCTTAATTATAGAATTTGGCCTCTTTAAGAGTCTAATAAATAAAACAGCAATGACATTATCACAAAGTGTAGACTTAAAATCCTATTTAATCATCGTACATCAAAGATTCTATTTATTAATTGGCCTTTCTTAAAAAAATATCTTTATCTTTATAATTTGGGTCATGGCATCTATCTGAAAACTTAAACATAAGCAAACTTCAGGTCATAATTTAGTCACTGGCACATGTTCAATTTTCTTTCTTCTTTTCCCCTTCATTTTGCATCTCACTGAAGTCCTTAAGATTTGTGACAGCATTTAAAACATCAAGTATACTTTGGTCTGATTGATCATTTAATGTTTGATTTTTTTTTTTTTTTTTTTTTAAGGAAGGACTTGGGAAGAATTTGGAAATAGATTTTCACATTAAATTATTAGATTAGAGTAGCAACCATCAAGGTTGCTGTGCTTTCTCTGAAAGAAGATTAATCAAGACAGGCATCCTCTCATTATATCATCCTATTGTAAAAAGATTTGTAAGTGTGTATTTTTAAATATATATATATTTATACATATTTATATATATATTTCTTAAGGAAAAGAATTCACCAACTGAATTCATGCACACACACAATTTAAAAATTAGATAATTCAGTAAAGAGGAATGGAATCTTTCAAAGCAGTAAGTACCCTGTGCCAGGTTGGGGCTAGGGCTGCGGGTAGAGACTGGGTATGCATGGGGAAGTAGAGCTGCTCAGCTGATGCATTAAATTCTGTTCAAGCAATTTGTAACTTTGCATTTTAACACTGGAAACAGCTTATGCTGAATAAATTAATTAACATACAACAATTTTTACATCCACAATTCATAAAAGAGACTAGAATATTAGATCTAAACCTTTTCTATTGTATAAAACAATGCTTTTTAATAGGCTTGGATTGCTTGCTTTTAAGCAAGGGAACTATCACTGAATAACAATGGCCCAAAGAAAATATAAACCAGAGAGTAGAGAGGTATTATTACTGAATAGCTTGCCCATTTCCTCTTTAAAATGAATAATTGTAGGCTTTTATTGGTTTAGTTTTCATCTGTTTGAAAATGCTTTCCCCTCCTCTTTGGTTGGTTTGTTTGTTTTAAAGACCAGCACCACAGGGAGAGTAGTAAAGCACAGCCTTTCTGAAAAGTCTTTTGTGTCTGTTCATCTTGGTCAAGGAATTAATCCCAGACCTGGCTGTTTGTATGACAATGTTGATATCTGATTCTGTCACTCAAAGGAAAATAGGAAACTTTCTCTTGGCATCAGTATTTCTGAACTTCCCCGATTGGGTAAGATACAGACCCTACTACTCTGAATTTTATTTTTCCCTGGGAAGAACGGCTACCTCTGACAATTTAAAACCATATATTATTAATATACCTTTGAATATTTATTTGAAAGGCTCTAAATACAGGTGGAACTAAACCAAAACTTTCTGGTTCTGGTCTTCTAATTAGTATTGTTAAATGTTATGTTGCCTCTTATCCACATTTTGTGCTTTTATTTTTATTTCTCTTACCTTTCTTACTGATTCTAATCTTCTTCTTCTGTTCTATTTTAAAATATCTTTATTATAAAAAAGGTCACTATTAACATATTAGTATCATGAGTGTTGTGGAAGACAAGAAAGATGAAAATAAACAACCATAATTTATCCTAATAAAGTATGAATAACTTTAGTAAAGTACTGCATTTACCACTTTTAAAACTACAAAAATTAGGCTCAAAAACTGCCTGATTTCACTGTCACAACTACATGTAGACTACATGTAAACTGAGGGCTAATCTGAGAAACAGCTTACTAACCTTGCAGTTAAAAAAAAAAATGCAAGTGGAAAGAAGGCTATACGTGATGTATGAAAACCCAACTCTACTAGTCTCATAAAACTCATTCCTTTTATGTGAGAAATAATGTAAAAGAACTTTTAAAGTTGTAAAGTGTTATATAAAGCAAAAGAGTTTTAAAAAATGTTCCCAGTGCCAGCCATGTAAAATCTCCATGTGTATATTTAGCCTATAAAGAGGTTAAGGATTCATTGATTAACTTTTATTTAAGAATTATACTTTATTCCTCTGTGCTTTGCAGAATTGTACCAGCATATTTTAACTGCAAACTTCCTTTCTGATTGTAAGCTGGAGTTCAGATATCAACTTTGATTTAGTAATAGACTGTAATAAGTAATCAACAGTATTTGCAGAATAAATGAAAAAAAAACTTTTTCTTGTTAAACAAGGCATATACACGTCCCTCTATTTTTTTTTTCTTTTCTTTTTTTTTTTTTTTTTTGCGGTACACGGGCCTCTCACCGTTGTGGCCTCTCCCGTTGTGGAGCACAGGCTCCAGACACACAGGCTCAGCAGCCATGGCTCACAGGCCCAGCTGCTTTGCGGCATGTGGGATCTTCCCAGACCAGGGCTCGAACCCGTGTCCCCTGCATTGGCAGGTGGACTCAACCACTGCGCCACCAGGGAAGCCCACCCCTCTAACTTTTTTCATGTTCTGCCAGGACATATTGCTCTCATCACAAAAATGAATAGAGGATTTAATTTTGGGGAACAGTCCAGAACTGAAATAATGATTTAGCATTTGGTTCGTGGTAGACATACAATAGATATTTGTTAAAAAGGAATGCTCAAAAAAAATTGCTAATAGATTTGTGGACTTTTGAAAAAGCCGTTGCTCTTCACACTGTCTACCCCAGTCACTTGTGCAAACTTACTTATGCTAGAGGAGGGAGGGACAGTGTGAGTCTCAGAAAGTGTCTCCTGGACAGGAAACAGGGAGATCCTCCTGCTGGGAAGCACAACATTGGCTCAGTATAAGCATTTGCCTTTTCTCTTGTTTTCTAGCCTTTTGTTAATCATGTTTGTTTAGCTCACCTGGTCTGTATATCCAGATCCCCTGATGCTCAGCTTTCTTGATTGTGCTCCTGAGTCCTGAACAAGTGACACTGACCTCATTGGCCTACCTGTTGAGGCTTTGTGGTTTGCTGTCCAGAATTCACCATGCTCAGATGACAGGCTTTCCCAGTGTGCATGAGTCTGACCTTGAGGTCACTCTGATTGATTGCCTCTGAACTTGAAGCCACTCTGATTGGGTCCCTCTGACCTTAGACCACTCTGATTGGTTCTCTTTGGTCCCAAAGCCAGCTCTCCCTTCCTCAGACTCCTAGGCCTGTGGTTGGGTCTGTTTTGCTCTCCTGGCTGAAATGGGAGCTTGACTCAGACTCATGGAGTGTATATGGAAATAGCTCTGTTCCTGGCCTGCCTTATATCACACCTTGTGCAGACACCTTCAGAGAACCATGAGGCTGGTTCACAGATTAAAGAATGAGCATAATAAGGAAGGTTAAAGAACAGAAATTATTTAGCCTGAGAATGTGAAGTCTGAAGGACAGCTTAATAATGGTCTCTAATTATGCTAAATGTTCTGTTAACATCTTAGTGCTGCAAATTGCAACCAGCTGTTTTTAATCTCTACTGAGGACAGAAATCATGGATATGAGTGTCAATCATAGTACAAGAGATCAGGGTTAGGCAAAAAAAAAAAAAATTCCTTATGGAATTAGCTTATAGCAGTCTCCATACATATGGCAAAAATGGAATAACATGAATTCAACCTCATATTCTTATTTCCTTTGGTTGAATAGGAATATTGAACTCTTGAGCGACTCAGGTTTTCAACTGGTTAACGGCAACAATGTCTAAGAGCATCTGTTTTCCAGGTGATGTAAACAAAGACTGAAGCTGACTTGGAGCCTCTGAACTTCCACATTTGGCTCCTCCCATTTCTCCATCCGGTCCCCACACCTCCCCCTTTGTACTCTTTTACTTTTCTGCTTCAAGTACTGATTTTGTGCTTAGGATATAAGAGCTGAATAAGACAAGGTATCTGTCCTTGGAGCCAATTAACATGGGACTTATTTTAAGCATACCATGTCACAAAATAATAATTTAAAAAGAAAGCATTGTGCTACCAGACATTTTTCATTCATTTTTTTCATTCATTTAAAAGATATTCTTTATTTATTCATGTAAAATTTAAAAGATATTCCCCAAGCAAAGCACATAGGGTCCTAGGCACTGGGTGAAAAGTGCTAATAAAAAAATTGTATTAAGTTGCGGTGCCATTCTTTAGTTACCTTAATTGAAAATTCTTCTATCATTTACTTTTATCCTATATAAATTTGTAAGCCTTTATTAGGAGCTTAGCTCTTAATTTAGTAGATCCCCAATCTCTGCAGAAGAACATTCTCTGACTCTCCACCTTCCTATTTTTCTGCTTTCATTTTAGGGTCTTTTATCAATTCATGTGAATTCAGAAAATCTTTTTGAGGATTTAATATCTATCAGCTATGGCATCTGAGAACTAGGCTGGATATATGTCCATTTTCTTCTTCAAAATTACCCATACAGATTGCATCAAACCAACTCTCGGAAATCAGTAAAACCTATTTCTTTAAGTGACCTGAAGGAGTATCATCCATGAGGTCAATGGCGCTGCTATGCTAATGTTCTTTCTAGCACCCCTAAGGCAGATAGGGTCCCTCTCACTAAGGCAAGTCAAAGTGGTGAATAGTTCATTACCATATAGAGAGACTTTGCTTCTCTCTATCAAAAGTCTTGCTTTGTTTTTTAGAAAATTCTGATTAAATCTATCACTATCAAAAAGTATTCTATCTCTTCCAGTTCTGCCTTATACACGTTTGTGGCTGAAAGGATGGATTCTTTGTTCCAGTAGTGCACAACATGGCAGACGGGATCATCTAATAATCTGGGCCAGACTGGATCACAGGCATGACTCACGAGGGGCTTCGAGTGGGTGCTCTTGTTTGTATACCTGAAAAAACTCCCTCCTCTGATTGCCTTGTTCAGAGTTAGGGTTTTGTTTCGTTTTTTGTTTTTTTTTGCGGTACGCGGGCCTCTCACCGTCGTGGCCTCTCCCATTGCGGAGCACAGGCTCCGGACACACAGGCTCAGCGGCCATGGCTCACGGGCCCAGCCGCTCCGCGGCATGTGGGATCCTCCTGGACCGGGACACGAACCCATATCCCCTGCATCGGCAGGCAGACTCTCAACCACTGCGCCACCAGGGAAGCCCCCAGGGTTAGGGTTTTTATTTCCCCCCCCTTTTGCGTCCATATCTACAAAATGCCTCTCTTCTGAAGTTAAACCCCAGCCATTCACTCTTAAGAACCTAGACAAAATCTCTGGAGTGATTCCAACTTTTTAGAATTTTCAGAATTAAGGTAACACCCAGGATCTTTTTAAATCGTTGGATTTCTATTGTCTATAGAGTCTTTCCCAGTTCTGGTAATCCATCAAAGCAGCGGTCCCCAACATTTTTGGCACCTGGGACCGGTGTTGTGGAAGACAATTTTTCCACGGACGGAAGGGGGCGGGGACGGCTCAGGTGGCAATGTGAGCGACGGGAAGCTGCAGGTGAAGCTTCTCTCTCTCTCTCACCAGCTGTTCACCTCCTGCTGTGCAGTCCGGTCCCTGACAGGCTGTGGACTGGTACTGGTCCACGGCCTGGGGTTTGGGGACCCCTGCAATAAAGCACACTGACAATTACATTTGTGCTTCTGGAAATGTGGTGCACTCAAATGTACACTCAAATGCTTAACAAGTTTCCTAGGAGATTCTGAGACTCACTCCAGGTTAATAAACCGAGGCTAAGGAACGTGTCATTGATCATGAGCCTTTTAAAATATGACTCAAGAACTTCCCTGGTGGCACAGTGGTTGAGAATCCGCCTGTCAGTGCAGGGGACACAGGTTCGAGCCCTGGTCCGAGAAGATCCCATATGCCCGTGAGCCACAACTACTGAGCCCACACGCAGCAACTACTGAAGCCTACCTGCCTAGAAACAGTGCTCTGCAACAAGAGAAGCCACCGCAATGAAAAGCCTGCACACCGCAATGAAGAGTAGCCCCTGCTCACCGCAACTAGAGAAAGCCCGCGGGGCAGCAATGAAGACACAACACAGCCCAAAATATAAATAAATAAAAAATAAAATATGACTCAATAGAAACGAACCTATAAAGGTTTGTTACAGTATTTGAGGATGTCCTACCATTTTGTGCCAGAAATCACCACTCTTCTGGTTCAGCTGGGAAAGTGAAAGTGTCCGTCACTCCTGTCCTCCAGTCTGTAAATCCCTGCCTACATCTCACCCTCATCCCTTCATGTTATAAGAAATAAGTGCTTCTCTGCAAACTTTTGGGCTTGAGCCACACCACTGTTCCTGAACAGCATGCTTTGCTACATTTCATTCAGGTCTGCTATTAGACTTCTTCCAGAAGAAGGATAGAGAGAGTGTACAAATATTCAGTGTAAAATGTGTTATTTGTAGTAACATCAAGAATAAAAGGAAATATGTTCGTTGGATAGTTGGTCTTTGGAAAAGTCACATGTTCAAAAAATATCTATTAAATATTGCTTGTTCATACTGTGTAAGGGCTTGACCCTTAAGAAGTTTAGAACCTTATTTCATGACACAATAAATAAGTAAACAAAATGGTATGTTTAAAAACAACAACCACCACAAAATTCAATACAACAAAAGAAGTCCTGGAAGCAAAAATGTAGTAGGCATTTTATAAAAGTCTATTAAATGAAAATGAGGAAGTATAGGATTGAATGAATAGCTGGAGGTAAGCTGTTAAATCAATAGTAGAGATGAGGCTATAGAATTTTGGAGTAAGAAAATATTTTCAGGATCCCATGATTCCAAAAAGCTTTCTGGAAAAGGCAGAAAGGGAAATGGAGAAAATGCAAAATATTATGGGAGGATAGGTTAAAATATTATATAATTATACAAAATTATTGTAGGACTAGTTAAGACTTGGCCAATTTCTTGTAGCATTCACTTATTTAATGAATGGAAAATAGCCATTGATTATTTGCATCCAAGGAGACCTGAGCAGAGAATTAGAAAACTCAAAGACAGGTTTTTTCAACCTACAACATTTTCCTTTCTTAATTTTGTTTTTGGGCTAACACACTGTGGCAGAGCAAACATTTTAAAAATATCATTTGTCAAAGTTCCCAACAAAACCCTTCATACATAAACCAGTTGAGAGAGACAAGACAGTAATGGGTCTCTTGTTTCACAAAAAGTCATATTGCACTTGTAGAGAAAGTCATTTCAAATTGCTTAACAACCTTTGGCAAAATAACATCTTGAGGCACTTTCACTTAAGTGTGTACATCTGAAGGCCGGAACAAAACTGAAATGTTATGGTTCCAGAAATGCCAATTTTTACCTGGGAAACATACCCACAACACAAATAAATACAGTAAGGGAAAAGGGAAAGCAAAGAAAAAAAGAAAATGCAGCTCTCAGACAGCTGTTGCTGCTTTCTGGCTAATGGGCCTTATTTTGAGAAAAAGTAGCAATTATACTTTAAACTCTGCATGTATGTGTGTAGGGCAGATTCAAAAGTGTCAGAGCTCAGAAGAATGCCACTATACCCTCCCCCAGCTGTTCAGTATAAAGAAGTTTTGTTTTGCTTTTTTTCCTCCCACCTCCTTCTCCCCTCCAAATAAAAAAAGATCTGCGGTGTGGGGAGCAGGATGAGGGAGCACAGGTAGAGAAATTAACTCCTAGACTGGGTGTACATGCTTTTTTGTCCAGCACTTAGGAACTTTGATGATTTACTACACTCTAGGCAATTTCATCACACAAAATGTCACTTACAGCACTTATGTGATTACCTAATTAAGTCATTAGACACAAAGGTGGTTATCATGAGATAATTACATCCTGGGGATATAAAGAAAGAAAGAGAACCCAGCTTGAAACAGGAGTCCTTCCTATTACAAGAGCTCCTTCAGTATGGAAACGGTATCCAAGTAGGCAGGTGGAAGAGACGGGAGCTCTGTGTTTCTCCACCAAGAGAGCTGGCATTGGAGGTCAATCTGAAAAACCCTTGACATCCAGATTTTACTCAATTATGTGGACTCCACTAATCACTGCCAGGGCACCCATGGGGATGTGTTCCTGCAGCTCAGAGTGCAGAGGGCTGGAAAGGTGCTCCAGAAGGATGAGAAACACCAGTCACAGAGCTGAATACATTTGTTGCAACTCCCCTGGAGGTCTAATTGCTGATAAAATTAAACTTACAAAGAGATAGCTCTGCCTGGCAAACTTAGAAGTCAAAGCTGTCTTAATGTACTTTTGAAAACGATCAGATTTTATCACTGGATGGTCATTAAAGGAATAGAAATTTCCCCCTAAGTGTTCATCTCATTACATCATATATATCCACAAATTCATGTTGTGTGCGTGTGTGCATATAAAAATGCTTAGACAAACACATATCCATATATATAGACACAAAGCATGAAAATACAGATGGACCAAAATTTAACAAAGTTAGTCAAGCCTGTAAAATTATAACCAACATAGCAAAAAGTAACATCATCAATCACACATAACATCATTAAAACATCTTTAATTCTATAATGTGCTGCATAAGAGGTTACAGGTATAAACACAAACATTCACACACACATACACATATTAAGTTCTACTCAGAGAAGCTGCGGGCATTCTTTTATAAACAGATTTTCTGATACTTGTGGGGTTTTTTTCACAAAGATACAGTATAGGGACACCTAGAGCAAATGCAATATATTGTCACAGAAGATATAACAAGAGTGCAATAATAACCCAAAGTCATATTACCTAGGTATTTAAATAAGAATAACATTTTTGAATGAAGGTGATTATGAAAAAGAAGACATATGAAGAAAAAACAAGATGTACATTTACATACAGAAGTTATTTGCTTTGGAAGAAATAATGAAAAATGGAAAAGTTGTGAAGTCCCCTAAGCTCTCTGGCTTCAACCACTTAAGATTACAGAAATGTTTACACTTCAAGTTTGAGACTAAATTATAGCTTTTATAAATATTTTCTGAGTGCATTGTACATGAAGAAATAGAATTGAAAATATACAGATTTTAAAGGTGGAGTCTGGTGGTGTAAAACTAGTATTGACCAGAAAGTCAGCAGATCTAAGTTCTATGTCAATCTTTCTCCTATCAGCTTTGTGTTTGAAGCAGCTCAGTATTTCTTTAATTAGCTTTTATAAACAGGTAAAACAGGTCATCTAGATCTGTCTTTTTTCTTACCCACATACTACCCACCCCTCTACAACATAACACACACACCACATACATGCACACACAACATCGGTCATAGCTCCCCTTTCTAAATTCATTCTGCAAGAAATTCAATTAAAAAACTATATGTAACCATATATAAAATGTTCATAAAATTTTTGCAGCTAACTTCTACTTTTTTATTAGAATAGGCAATTAGTTAGTTAGCACAAAGCTTGTAGGCCTATGATTCTGTGCTATTCCCTTCTGTATTTCCCAAGTGCCTATCCAATCCCATGCAAGGACCTGTTTCACAGATAACAACTGGAACAGACTAAATGACGTTGTCTTTACCCTCAAGATCTTGCTGCCCAAGGAAGAAATCCAGGAAAGCATGTAACTGAATATTAAATTGTATATTGTGTAATAGGAACCAGAGCTTTCAGAAATAACTGGTAGAAATTTACAATTTGGACAAGGAGAAGAGAGGGAGGGAGGTTGTCCAAGCAATGGGTACATAAAGCAGTTTGAATACAAGCACAGAGTGGAAGCGAGGCACAGTTGGGGTAACAGCTCAACGAGAAGCAGTGATAATCTGACTGGTCAAAATAAGGTGTCTCCTGCTGTCTCAGTTCATCCTGGTTTTACATCTAGTTTATAACACGATGTAAAAACGTTTGGCTTGGGCTTTCCTGGTGGCACAGTGGTTAGGAATCTGCCTGCCCATGTAGGAGACGCAGGTTCGTGCCCTGGTCCGGGAGGATCCCACATGCCACGGAGCAACTAAACCTGTGTGCCACAACTACTGAGCCTGCTCTCTAGAGGCCACTAGCCACAACTACTGAGCCCGTGTGCTGCAACTACTGAAGCCCGTGTGCCTAGAACCCGTGCTCCATTATGAGGGAAGCCATTGCAATAAGAAGCCCACACACCGGGCTAGAGTAGTCCCCACTCGCCGCAACTAGAGAAAAGCCCGTGTGCAGCAACAAAGACCCAATACAGCTAAAAATAAAATAAATTAAATAAATAAATTATTTTTAAAAGTTTGGCTTTAAAATCTGCTTTGAATTGTCAGTGAAAGTCCTATGAAAACTATTTCTTTTTTATTTATATTTTTATTGGAGTATAGTTGATTTACAATGTTGTGTTAGTTTCAGGTGTACAGCAATGTTTTTTAAACTGGAGTATGAAAACTATTTTAAAATACAGATGAAATTGGGGAACATGACACACTGCTGAAGTCTTCAGAAATGAGCATGTTTTAGAGTGCTGGTGGAAATCTAAACAGACCTGTATTTCTGGAAAACATGTTGATAAAATGTGTCAAAATCCTTAAGTGTTCATACCCATTAATTTTACATTTGGAATATGTTCCAAAAGGGGGAAAAAACTCAAAGTGCATACAAAAGTTTTAAGTACAAAGAATTTTTTTTAACAATTCTTAAAATAGACACAAATAATGACAGTAATTTAAAGTATCCAGTAATGGGTATTGAATACACAAATTATAATGTAGCCACATGCTGAACAGTATGCAGTCATTGAAAGATTGTATAAATGGTACAGTGCACTTCCTTATAAATGAAATACGTATTAATTTATGTGTACACATACCCACACATACAGAAAAGTCTTAAAATCATAGACATTCAAAACGCTAACAGCTATGAACTCTAGGAAGTGGAATAAAAAGATTCAAAGTAAGCATGACACTAGTTGGTTTACCTGAGCTCCATCCAAGAGACATATTTTTAAAAATAAATGGTAGTTATGATGAAAAAATAATATATGTCTATTTCTAGATTTTATCATTATTCCATAATAAGTCCATCCACACTATTTGTACACTAAAATTTTCTGAAAGTAAGAACACCAATTGAGATGATATTTTTAAAATATCTTGTAGCATGGGAAATATATCATATTTTAATTTTAGGCAAAAAACTTACAAAATAGCAACTGTGTTTCATTTGGCATTATTGACTTTTTTTTTCTCAATCCTGGCTTCTTAAAGGTCTCCCTTCCTGGACTGCATGCTTTGTGTTCTCCTATTTGCTTCCCACCTCTCTGCTCAGTCCTTCTGTTTCCAGAACTGGCCCTTGTTCCTCTACCAATCCTTTAGATGCCGATGGAGCCTCAGGTTCTGCTTTGGTCCATGCTCTTTATAGCTCCAGACGTTTCCCTCTAGGGTTCATCCACTACTAAGGTTATAACTATCATCTATATATTAGTGGTGCTCTAGATTTTATCTTTAGCTAGACCTGCAAGATATTTCCACATAGTTGCCCCACAATAACTGATACTCTACTTACCGACTTTGCATTAATCAGCATATACCCCAGAAATCTAATCCTCCTTCTTGACTCCATTTCTTGGCCATGGTCCCCAAATCCATAAGCTGAGCTAGAAACCAGGAAGCCATCACTAATTTCCCTCTCCCTCACCCCTGCCCACTTCTAATCAATCATCAGTTCTGCTGATTTTACTTCCTAAATATTTCTGGAATCTGTCACCTCTTCTTAAATACAACATAAGAAGATGATAAGTTTATATCATCACTTCCCTGAACCACCACAACAGGCTTCTAACTGGTTTATGTGTCTCTAGCCTTGTTTCTTCTCAAATTCATTCTATGAGGATTGGCCAGAAGATCATGCCTCAGCCATAAATCTGAATAATTCACTCACTTACTTTAAATCCTTCAGTAGCACCCTGGGCCTGTAGGATAAATTCCAAGCCCCTTAATGTAATTGGCAGGATCTTTCCTACCAAGGCCCTTGCTTTCTGAGAATTTCATCCTAAGTTCAAATACAGAACTACTTATATTTCTATTCACACATCATACTCCCCTCACAATTATATGACCCAGTGCCTTAATGTGCTTATCTACCTTTTCATCCCCAAGGCATTTTGGCAGTTGATTCATACTTACCTGTTACCTAAGAGCTCACCTTCTCCAGGAAGTGTTACTGACTCAGAAGACCACCAGTGGAGTGCTGGTGTGAGCTCAAATGAGCTCATGAGTAATGACTATTAAATTTTCAGAAATTTTGTGAGCTAGATTTAAACACAGACATTAATAAAAGTTAATTTAGATAAAGTTATGATGAATTTTGAGTTCTCGCTCTCTCTTTCTCTCTCTCCTCTTCAAGTACATCAGTTTATGAGGTCAAAGCAACCTATGTGGAAATCATCACCGGATTACATTATCTTGGACAACGACTTTATTTCTCTAAGCCTACTTCTACATTAATAAAATTGGGATGCAAATACCTATCTCAAAGTCTTATTCAAAAGTTTAAATAAGGGGGAGGAGCTTCAAGATGGCGGACGAAGAAGACGTGGAAATCACCGTCCTCCCCACAAATACATCAGAAATACATCTACACGTGGAACAACTCCTACAGATCACCTACTGAACGCTGGCAGAAAACCTCAGACCTCCCAAAAGGCAAGAAACTCCCCACGTACCTGGGTATGGCAAAAAAAAAAAAAGAATAAACAGAGACAAAAGGATAGGGACAGGACCTGCACCAGTGGGAAGCTATGAAGGAGGAAAGGTTTCCACACACTAGGAAGCCCCTTCACGGGCGGAGAATGTGGGTGGCGGAGGGGGGAAGCTTCGGAGCTGTGGGGAAGAGCACAGCAACTGGGGTGCGGAGGGCAAAGCGGAGAGATTCCCGCACAGAGGGTCGGTGCGACCAGCACTCACCAGTCCAAGAGGCTTGTCTGCTCACCAGCCGGGGCGGGCAAGGCAGGGAGTTGAGGCTCGGGCTTCGGTCGGAGCGCAGGGAGAGGACTGGGGTTGGCGGTGTGAACACAGCCTGCAGGGGTTAGTGCACCATGGCTAGCCGGGAGGGAGTCCGGGGAAAAGTCTGGACGTGCCGAAGAGCCAAGAGACCTTTTCTCCCCTCTGTTTCCTGGTGTGCGAGGAGAGGGGATTAATAGCAATGCTTAAAGGAGCTCCAGAGATGGGTGTGAGCTGCGGGTAAAAGCGTGGACCCCAGAGACGGGCATGAGACGCTAAGGTTGCTGCTGCCGCCACCAAGAAGCCTGTGTGCGAGCACAGGTCACTCTCCACACCTCCCCTCCCGGGAGCCTGTGCAGCCCGCCACTGCCATGGTCCTGGGATCCAGGGACAACTTCCCGGGAGAACGCACGGCGCACCTCAGGGTGGTGCAAAGTCCTGCCAGCCTCTACCGCCGCAGGCTTGCCCCCGCATCCATACCCCTCTCTTTTTATTTTTTTATTACTTAAAAATATTTTTTCTTAAAATTATTTTTATTTTAATAACTTTATTTTATTTTATTATCTTCTTCTTTCTTTCTTTTTTTCTCCCTTTTATTCTGAGCTATGTGGATGACAGTCTCTTGGCACTCCAGCCAGGCATCAGGGCTGTGCCACTGAGGTGGGAGACCCAAGTTTACTACACTGGTCCACAAGAGACCTCCCAGCTCCATGTAATATCTAATGGTGAAAATCTCCCAGAGATCTCCATCTCAACACCAGCACCCAGCTTCACTCAAAGACCAGCAAGCTATAGTGCAGGACACCCTATGCCAAACAACTAGCAAGACAGGAACACAACCCCATCAATTAGCACAGAGGGTGCCCCAAATCATAATAAGGCCACAGACACCGCAAAACACACCATCAGATGTGGACCTGCCCACCAGAAAGACAAGATCCAGCCTCATCCACCAGAACACAGGCACTAGTCCCCTCCACCAGGAAGCCTACACAACCCACTGAACCAACCTTAGCCACTGGGCACAGACACCAAAAATAACGGAAACTACAAACCTACAGCCTGCAAAAAGGAGACCCCAAACACAGTAAGTTAAGAAAATGAGAAGATGGAGAAACACACAGCAGATGAAGGAGCAAGGCAAAATCCCACCAGACCTAACAAATGAAGAGGAAATAGTCTACCTGATAAAGAATTCAGAATAATAATAGTAAAGATGATCCAAAATCTTGGAAATAGAATGGAGAAAATACAAGAAATGTTTAACAAGGACCTAGAAGAACTAAAGAGCAAACAAACTGTGATGAACAACACAATAAATGAAATTAAAAATTCTCTGGAAGGGATCAATAGCAGAATAACTGAGGCAAAAGAACAGATAAGTGACCTGGAAGATAAAATAGTGGAAATAAGTACTGCAGAGCAGATTAAAGAGAAAAGAATGAAAATAATTGAGGACCGTCTCAGAGACCTCTGGGACAACATTAAATGCACCAACATTCAAATTATAAGGGTCCCAGAAGAAGAAGAGAAATATAAACGGACTGAAAAAATATTTGAAGAGATTATAGTTGAAAACTTCCCTAATATGTAAAAGGAAATAGGTAATCAAGTCCAGGAAGCACAGAGAGTCCCATACAGGATAAATTCAAGGAGAAACATGTGAAGACACATATTAATCAAACTATCAAAAATTAAATACAAAAGACAAATATTAAAAGCAGCAAGGGAAAAGAAACCAAGTAACACATAGGGGAATCCCCATAAGGTTAACAGCTGATCTTTCAGCAGAAATACTGCAATCCAGAAGGGAGTGGCAGAACATACTTAAAGTGATTAAAGAGAAAAACCTACAACCAAGATTACTTTACCCAGCAAGGATCTCATTCAGATTTGATGGAGAAATTAAAAGCTTTACAGACAAGCAAAAGCTAAGAGAATTTGGCACCACTAAACCAGCTTTACAACAAATGCTAAAGGAACTTCTCTAGGCAGGAAACACAAAAGAAGGAAAAGACCTACAATAATAAACCCAAAACAATTAAGAAAATGGTAATAGGAACATACATATAGATAATTACCTTAAATTTAAATGGATTAAATGCTCCCACCAAAAGACATAGACTGGCTGAATGGATACAAAAACAAAATCCGTATATACGCTGTCTACAACAGACCCACTTCAGACCTAGAGACACATACAGACTGAAAGTGAGGGGATGGAAAAAGATATTCCATGCAAATGGAAATCAAAAGAAAAATGGAGTAGCAATTCTCATATCAGACAAAGTAGACTTTAAAACAAAGACTATTACAAGAGGCAAAGAGGGACAATACATAATGATCAAGGGATCAATCCAAGAAGATATAACAATTGTAAATATTTAGGCAACCAACATAGGAGCACCTCAATACATAAGGCAAATACTAACAGCCATAAAAGGGGAAATTGACAGTAACACAAGAATAGTAGGGGACTTTAACACCCCACTTTCACCAATGGACAGATAATTCCAAATGAAAATAAATAAGGAAACACAAGCTTTAAATGATACATTAAACAAGATGGACTTAATTGATATTATAGAACATTCCATCCCAAAACAACAGAATACAGATTCTTCTCAATTGCTCATGGAACATTCTCCAGGATAGGTCATATCTTGGGTCACAAATCAAGCCTGGGTAAATTTAAGAAAATTGAAATCGTATCAAGTATCTTTTCTGACCAGAACGCTATGAGACTAGATATCAATTACAGGAAATAATCTGTAAGAAATTCAAACACATGGAGGTTAAACAACACACTACTTAATAACCAAGAGATCACTGAATAAATCAAAGAGGAAATCAAAAAATACCTACAAACAAATGACAATGAAAACACAATGACTCAAAACCGATGGGATGCAGCAAAAGCAGTTCTAAGAGGGAAGTTTATAGCTATACAAGCCTACCTTAAGTAACAAGAAACATCTCAAATAAACAACCTAAACTTACACCTAAAGCAATTAGAGAAAGAAGAACAAAAAACCCCAAAGTTAGCAGAAGGAAAGAAATCATAAAGATCAGATCAGAATAAAATGAAAAAGAAATGAAGGAAACGATAACAAAGATCAATAAAACTAAAAACTGGTTATTTGAGAAGATAACCAATATTGATAAACCATTAGCCAGACTTATCAAGAAAAGAAGGGAGAAGACTCAAATCAATAGAATTAGAAATGAAAATGGGGAAGTAACAACTGACACTGCAGAAATACAAAGGATCATGGGAGATTACTACAAGCAACTCTATGCCAATAAAATGGACAACCTGAAAGAAATGGACAAATTCTTAGAGATGCACAGCCTTCCGAGACTGAGCCAGGAATAAATAGAAAATATGAACAGACCAATCACAAGCACTGAAACTTAAACTGTGATTAAAAATCTTCCCACAAACAAAAGCCCAGGACCAGATGGCTTCACAGGTGAATTCTATCAAACATTTAAAGAAGAGCTAACACCTGTCCTTCTCAAAACCTTCCAAATATAGCAGAGGGAGGAACACTCCAAAATTCATTCTATGAGGCCACCATCACTCTGATACCAAAACCAGACAAAGATGTCACAAAGAAAGGAAACTACAGGCCAATATCACTGATGAACATAGATGCAAAAAACCTCAACAAAATAGTAGCAAACAGAATCCAACAGCACAATAAAAGGATCATACACTATGATCAAGTGGGGTTTATCCCAGGAATGCGAGGATTCTTCAATATACACAAATCAATTAACGTGATACACCATATTAACAAACTGAAGGAGAAAAAACGTATGATCATCTCAATAGGTGCAGAGAAAGCTTTTGACAAAATTCAACACCCATTTATGAAAAAAAACCCTGCAGAAAGTAGGCATAGAGGGAACTTTCCTCAACATAATAAAGGCCATATATGACAAACTCACAACCAACACCGTCCTCAATGGTGAAAAACTGAAACCATTCCCACTAAGATCAGGAACAAGACAAGGTTGCCCACTCTCACCACTATTTTTCAACATAGTTTTGGAAGTTTTAGCCCCAGCAGTCAGACAAGAAAAAGAAATAAAAGGAATCCTAATCAGAAAAGAAGAAGTAAAGATGTCACTGTTTGCAGATGACATGATACAATACATAGAGAATCCTAAAGATGCTACCAGAAAAATATGAGATCTAATCAATGAATTTAGTAAAGTAGCAGGATACAAAATTAATTCACAAAATGCATTTCTATACACTAATGATGAAAAATCTGAAAGTGAAATTAAGAAAACACTCCCATTTACCAGTGCAACAGAAAGAGTAAAATATCTATGAATAAACCTACCTAAGGAGACAAAAGAGCTTTATGCAGAAAATTATAAGACACTGTTGAAAGAAATTAAAGATGGTACAAATAGATGGAGAGATATTCCATGTTCTTGGATTGGAAGAATCAACATTGTGAAAATGACTCTACTACCCAAAGCAATCTACAGATTCAATGCAATCCCTATCAAACTCCCACTGGCATTTTTCACAGAACTAGAACAAAAAAATTCATAATTTGTATGGAAACACAAAAGACCCCGAATAGCAAAAGCAATCTTGAGAACGAAAAGCAGAGCTGGAGGAATCAGACTCCCTGACTTCAGACTATACTACAAAGCTACAGTAATCAAGACAGTATGGTTCTGGCACAAAAACAGAAATATAGACCAATGGAACAGGATAGAAAGCCCAGAGATAAACCCACACACATATGGTCACCTTATCTTTGATAAAAGAGGCAAGAATATACAGTGGAGAAAAGACAGGCTCTTCAATAAGTGATGCTGGGAAAAGTGGCCAGCTACATGTAAAAGAGTAAAATTAGAACACACCTAACACCATACACAAAAATAAACTCAAAATAGATTAAAGACCTAAATGTAAGGCCAGACACCATCAAACTCTTAGAGGAAAACATAGGCATAACACTCTGTGACATAAATCACAGCAAGATCCTTTTTGACCCACCTCCTAGAGAAATGGAAATAAAAACAAAAATAAATAAATGAGACCTAATGAAACTTAAAAGCTTTTGCACAGCAAAGGAAACTATAAACAATATGAAAAGACAACCCTCAGAATGGGAGAAAATATTTGCAAATGAAGCAACTGACAAAGGATTAATCTCCATTACATACAAGCAACTCATGCAGCTCAATAGCAAAAAACCAAACAACCCAATCCAAAAATGGGCAGAAGACCTGAATAGACATTTCTCCAAAGAAGATATACAGATTGCCATCAAACACATGAAAGTATGCTCAACATCATTAATCATTAGAGAAATGCAAATCAAAACTACAATGAGATATCATCTCATACCAGCCGAATGGCCATCATCAAAAAATCTACAAGCAATAAATGCTGGAGAGGGTGTGGAGAAAAGGGAACCCTCTTGCACTTTTTGTGGGAATGTAAATTGATGCAGCCTCTATGGAGAACAGTACAGAGGTTCCTTAAAAATCTAAAATACTACTACCATACGACCCAGCAATGGTAAGCTGTGACAAAGTGAGAGAGTGGCATGGACATATATACACTACCAAAAGTAAAATATATTGCTAGTGGGAAGCAGCCTCATAACACAGGGAAATCAGCTTGGTGCTTTGTGACCACCTGGAGGGGTGGGATGGCGAGGGTGGGAGGGAGGGAGATACGGGAGGGAGGAGATATGGGGACGTGTGTGTATGTATGGCTGATTCGCTTTGTTGTAGAGCAGAAACTGACACACGATGGTAAAGCAATTATATTGTAATGAAGATGTTAAATATATATATATATATGAAAAAAAAGTTTAAGAAAACACATTAAAAGAGCTTAGTGAAGTGTCTTAAACAAAGTAAACTCATAATAAGTGGACGGTAGAGGTGCTGGTAATTAGTTGAAGTAGCAGCAGCCACAGCACTGGTAGCTAGTGATGGAAGGGTATGGAAGATTAACAGCAATAGGAAGACTTCTCTTTCTCTGGCTAACATCATCTGCTATCCTGTAGTTCAGCAATCCTCCTAGTCTATTTCCCCAGTTATACCCATAATGAATATCTGTCATATGTATACTTTTATCTCATTTAATTTTCTCTCTTCTCTAGTTTTTTTCTTCCCCTTTTTCAACTTGAAGTCTCCAGTAGCATTCTATGTGCCCAAACTCTAGTCCTTTCTTCAATCCTTTTCCTTCATTTCCTTGATCTTAGAGAGCTCGCTGCACTCCCCAGAAACATCTCCAATCAGGATAGCCTTATGGGCAAAATGGATTGGAGACTTGAAAATGTGACCTTTGTCAGCTTGACTCTGATCATGCATATACGTAACAAAGTGAACAAACTTAATACTTTTTCTTATTATTTGACATTAAGGTTTATTTTCAGACAGCAACCTTGTGTCTAAGTAATGAGCTGAAGTGCTTTTAAGAAACCTTATTATAATCTATCAAAGCAACTGTGTGGGAGTTGGCAAAGAAGAATTACATAAACTTTAAAAATATAAAAGTATATAGCTTTCTGTGTATTAATATTATAATGGATGAGATAGTTTCTGGACAAGTAGAGAACTAGGTTACTCTATTTATCATGGGATATTTAAAATTTTAATTCCTCTCTAAAGTCAAACATAATACATGGCACTTAAAGAAACAGTGAACTGTTTTGTTTTGTTTTTTTGCTATCTTTTAAAAGACTGAAGGCTTTGAGAGAACGTTTGTTCTACTCCAAACCTCTAGTTTGTAGATGGGCTCATTTCCAGCTTTCTATTTTATGACTCACTATGTGCTGTAGTTCCAAGAGTAGAACCTTGTCTTATGCAGCCAAACTTAATCCTAAGTAATTACAGAGGATACACAGAATTAAACCAAAATGGAAAATAAGACAAACACTTGTCTTCCATGTAAAGGAAAATGGTTGCAGTAGGGAAAGAAGAGTTCAGGGCAAAGATAGGTGTAAGGAGTCCAAGAAATGAGATCCCATTACTTATTAAGCATCTTCTCTATATCAGTCATTGAATTAGCTTATTTGCAAATAATATCTTACATAATTCTCCTCTAAAAAAAACAAGATGTAGAAATATCGTTGTCATTTTATAGGTGTGAAAATTGAGTCTTAGAATGACTAAACAGCCGAAAGTCATGAAAACTGTAGGAGAGTTTTACTTTGAATCCAAATTTGTTTAGAAACCATGCTGAACATGTCTAAAACTATTCCATAAACAAATACTACTCAGAAAACAATACTACCTCAACAACAATAAAAAAAAGGAAATGTTGAATAAAAAAAGGAATGTGATCACAAGGCACTTTCCAAATAAAGGCTAACTTTGAGGGTGAGAATAATTCCTATCTTGTTTTCTAAAAACAAAAACAAAAAAACCCAAACAAACCAACAAACAAAAAAAACCCAAGCACACTGGAAAAATCACATCCAGGACTTGATGAACAAATAATTTAAGATTCTTCTAACACCCCAGTCAATTTTTCCATGAGGTTCCCCAAACAGTATTATTTCTAATTACACGTCACATTAATATGATTGCTAGTCTTCAATAAAAGACAAAAAAACAAAACAAAACAAAAAAGAAACAAAGCAACTATTAATTCACAGGGGAAAAAAACTGAAATATTTAGAATTTATTTGAATGCAGTTCAAATTGGAAATATACCAAGGTTTGCCTTTATCTTAAGTCCTGATTTTGGCTGTTAACTTTTCTGCACTTCAGAAATATCCAAAATTGATGCCAATTTTTTTAGAACGTCTGGTAAAACTTAACAGAAAAACCCATGTTGTTTACAAAAGCAATTGAACAGCTGATAAGGAGGCTACACTGATTCAACCCAGAGTTCACAAATTTTCTTAGGCAACAGAAAAGATGGGAAAATCATGGAATTTGAGCTGAAGATCATACATTTTAATTTTTGGAATATCGATCTATGCAAATAACAAAAGTTCCATTTTCTCTAGCTCAACTATAATGATTTTCCACAAAGACTCTGGGACCATATTAACATCTTCTATTTTACGTAAATTAGAAGTTAATGAACATAAGAACCATTAGTCTTCACTTATGTTCTATAATTGAATCGATGCAATTGATTTTAAAGTTTAGAAGCACTCCACGTTTCAGTAAAGCATACAGAGGCTTTTAAGACTCTGACTTAGCTCCATAAGCAAGACGATCAGATTGATAAGAATTCCCAGAAGAAATGAAGCACAGCATTTACTGTGCTCAGAATTCTACATTCATGACATGAAACCTTGTTTTTTCATAACGTCAGAGGATAAGTTATGCAAAACAGAATATAATGAGGTTTGCATGTTCAAATGACATCAAATCTTTACTCTTTCATAAAATCACAAACACATCCATACACATACACAGAAACAACAGTGTAGGGACTGGAACATAGTCAATAACTTACATGAAACAAGTTAAATTTTCATTTGAGTCTGAGGGGAAATGTTTTGAAATCATGTTCAGTGGGGACCCAGTAACTCTTTCTGAATGATGGTGCTTTCTGATCTCCCACTGGGACTTTTGGGGACTCGGCACTTACCTCTCAGTGGTTTGACCATGTGGTCACATCCTATAAAGTCATCACTTTCTAAGGTCATCAGATATATGGGGAAAAGGCCAAGAAGCCTTCTTACTGAATTCTTTAACCAGAAAGCAACAGCACTGCACCATCAATTTAGTTAGAAAAAAAAAGAATTACTTAGTGTCCAATTTCTGAAAAACGGTTTTCACTGAATTAAGCCTCACTTTAATGAAAAAAAGAGCGCTGCCTAATTGGATTGATAGTTTTTGCTTTTAATAGATGCCATTGATTTTCCCAAACAGGTACTATTTCTCTGAAGTTTTATTGTCAAGAAATAGCAGTTCACAATTTTAACCAATGCCATCATCATTGGATTGGTTTTCTAGCTACCTTCTTTTTTCCTTTTCCCTACCATGTGGCTACTGAAGAGTCTAAAGAGAATAGTGGGTTAAATTTATGGAATTTGACCATCTGGCCATCTCAAAAACAACCATAAATTCAAGAGGTTTTAGCTTCTGTATACTCTACAATATTTGCAACAAAAACTGATGAAGGGGAAATTTTTTAAAGCTCAAAATATTTCTAGAGGAATGATCTATACTAGCCCGTTAATAAGAATCACACACACACACACACACACACACACACACACACACACACACAGATATATACATATATATATATATATATATCACATTTTTTCTCTTTTAACTATCTTTATTCAATTGAAGTTTCACAAATTCCAATGGTTCAGTATACATTTTATATACTAGTAAGAGTCTATACTAGAAGCCACCAACTACAAGGGCTCCCTCAAATTTTGAAAAAGCCATCTCCCCAGAAGTATGGGGTAGGAAAAGTACAAAGTTATGTCAGATATATGCACCCAGCAAAAAGGAAAGTATTTCTACCATCTGCCTGCCCATACATTTCTGACGATGACTGGGGCATTCACATCCACTCTGAACTTAAGTGTCCACACACTGAGATTCCCTCAACCCTCCCAACTGTTCAGGCCCTGGTATTCCTTACAGCGATGCAAGGCTGCACCGCTCGGAGTTAAACCCCACGTTGCTTTTTCCTTTCATTTCTGGGCAGCCGCCCAAAGCCACGCAGCAGGTGCTGTCTCGGGAATGTCACCATCTAATAAAAGTATTGTAACATAACCCAGAGACAATGGAGTTCTCTTTGCATGCACTTTGCTTTTCTTGACAGATTGCATTCCTAATAAGACAGTGTCTTAAACTCAAGGCAGAGCAGTATATGTGTTTTATCATTCCAAAAAAAAAAAAAAAAAAAAAAAAAACCACCAACCACTCGTATGAATTTGTCTGGGGCAAGGAACTCCGGTTCTGGGTGACAGGAGTTAAGAAAGCACTGCCAGCTGCTGCACTGCAGTGTTGAAGGAGGAAGGTTCAGGCAAAGTTCTCCAAAAGGCAGCGTTTTGCATTCCTCTGGTGCTTCATAGAATGACACATTAATTGCTTTTCTAAGTTATGTGGAAATGATATAAAGAAAAAACAGTTTAAAGGGAGTGTGAGTGATTTAAGTGATTCAGTTCAATTCAAATGATTCAAAGGAGTAAGAGAGCAGAAAAGTTAAATTATGTAAACAAAAGGAGTTAGAACTAGGACAGTAACAACTTTGAGATTAAATCCCATTACTCTGGGATCTAAAAGCTCTGGATTTAAGGACTAGACCCTGGGTCTGTCAATGTCATGCTTCCCTGAACAATTGTGAGGTTCAAGTTTTTATGACTCTCTTCTTGGGGCTATGATTTGAGAACAGAAAGTAAATGTCCCAAGAAAAAGTAACTAGTTGGACTATTTATCTTAGGAACAGATACCGTGTTCGAGCAAACTATACAATAGTGCACACAGGAAACACAGATAATACAGCCTAAAATTCAAAGAGAGGACTTTTATTTTCAGTTAGGAACTGGCCTGAATTGTTCTACATTTTTTTGGCTGTCTTTGGGAGAAGATCCTCTTTGGATCTGGGTCAAGGTCATAGGGAGTGAGCCACTAATGCCCACATAACAGATAGATTTCTACACAGATTCAGATACGTCTCAGGTCGGATCATTCCCCTCTCAAAGCACTACTATTTCATGAAATAGAAGATTTCAGAACATTGCCTATGGGAACTGAATAGTTAATATTACTAATGGAGAATATCATCATTACGTCTCAAGCTTACCTGAGTTACATCTCCAGAGTTATTCTTTCCTCTTTCAATGGGTAAAAAATAACTTACGTAAAAATCTCAATGTGCTTTTGTAATAGCCAGCCTCTTAAGCATCAGCCCTGCAGCTGTCTCTCATTTTACGATCCTCATATACAGCCAGATATGGTGAGAAGATTGAGCGTGTGTTATTCTCTAAGATTTTATATTCAGTAGCTTATGGATCCTTTCAACCTGGTAAAATAATTGATTTTATATTTTTAGACAAAGAAACTTAAGATCAGAACAGTTAGTAACTATCCTTAGGTCACAACCATCAGGTATAGAGCTAAGATTTGAATCTAAGTCTGACACAAAATCTTGTATTCCACGTACTATAGGACACTTCCTTTAGCACAGAATGTGTGCTAAATTTCTCTCCTTAACATACTAACTGTCATAAAACAGTATCCATCACTTAAACTCATCTCCTACTTAAAGTTTTTGTTTTTTTGATTGAACTAAATTAAACTGAATAAAACTCAATGTCAAATAAATCTCAGAAGGTTTGGGGATTAAATGGAAGTGGAAATCTTTCCAAGTTTAACAGCCCACTCTAAACCTTCTGGGCAGTAGGTTTACAGCGCAGATTGAGTCTTTTAAGATTCAAGATTCCTTGTATTTGACAAGCTGTGCAGTCCTGTCTAGAAGTAGAAAGGCACATAAAAGAATTCTTTGGACATCAAAAGACTCATAAACAGGACCACATCAGGTAGGTTTGTACCTATTACATGTACTCTTTAAAGGCTTTTAAATTTGGTGTCATCCATTCAATGGGTTTGCATAATATTTCTTTTTCTCAATCATTTCTCACTAGAATTTCCTGACTCTACTTATCTATAAATATTTTCCTTAAAAAAATCGACTTATAAGCAGAATAGAGATAAACAAATTAAGGAGTATAAAGGGAATTGTAGTTTATAAGGAAATGGAATGCATCTATGAGGAGTTGGTAGGGTGTATCTTGTTTTTTTTTTTTTTTTTACTGTGAAAGATATCTGGTAAACCCCAAACCCGGACTGTCCTCTCTTTGCTCAATATTTAAATCTGGATGATAGTTTAATTTCAGCTACTTTTCTTTTTAAACTCTTTGGGTTGACAAACTGGGCTTTGTGTCCTATGAAAACAGCTTTTCTCAAGAGATTTCTGGTACTTTCTGATTCTGGTTGGACTGGAAATACCACAAAAACAACTTTCCTTATGGTATTTTGGCACTTCGACCATCAGGACCAGATGGTACACAGAAGTGCAGAGGAAGCATTGAATATGAATAATGATACATTTTTAAAAATCATCGACTCTTCTCTAACTTTATTGCATTTCAGATGAAGGTTCATGCCAATTTACACTCTGATCTGAACATGTTCATCCATTTCCTGTGCAGGAAAACTGGATGGCAGGGCTGTAGAATGGTTTGGCTTTAGACAAATTCTTATTCTTAGTTTTGCCCCATGAGACTCAAATCCCCACAATTTTCTTTAAGGAGGCAGACCCCTAAATTGTGGTCCTCAGAAGAAAGTTTAAGAAAGACTGCAGATGCAGTACTAAATTTGTCAATCAAACTTGAAAAAAAAGAAAAAGCATCATCTTCATCCATCAGGAACAATAGTGTGATTGTAGGTGACCATTAAATTTGGTCATAAAATTGCCCAACAGATATTTGGTACAATGTGTGCTGAGTTATCAAAAGGGAAATGTAACTCAGATCTTAAATGAGGTGTGTTGTTTTTACACAAAGGAGGTTGAAATGTTGCATTGAGTGATGCTGTCTTTTTTGTTTGTTTTGTTTGTTTTTTTTTTTTTTGCAGTACGCAGGCTTCTCACTGTTGTGGCCTCTCCCGTTGCGGAACACAGGCTCCGGACGCGCGCAGGCTCAGCGGCCATGGCTCACGGGCCCAGCCACTCCGCGGCATGTGGGATCTTCCCGGTCTGGGGGCACGAACCCATGTCCCCTGCATCGACAGGCGGACTCTCAACCACTGCACCACCAGGGGAGCCCTGCTGTTTGTTTTTGTTTGTGCATATTCCCCACCATTTCTGTCTCAAGATATGGGTCCTAGGGAAGTAAGAAAAATTCAAAGCTGACTTATTCTTCCTAAGCCATTTATAAAAAAATGATGGAGACAAATCTAAATTCAACCTCCTGTCCTGTTTTCACCTCTGACAGAAGTGCTAAGAAGAAAGTAGCTGGAAGTTAGGAAACAAGATGTAAGATGCAATTAAATCAAAACAAAAATCAAATAGAAGAGTGAGACTAGATATTCTAAACTACTTTTTTTTCCAAAATGTGTTGCTTGGAACATCAGATTCACTAGATGTTAATAATTTTGAGACATGCTAGGATAAATCAAAGAAGTTTCTGCTGGTTTCTTTTTACAATATGTATTGAGACTCTCCAAGAGAATGATAAACTGAGTAGGTTTTCCAAATATTACATGTCCATGTAATCATTTTTTTTCCAGGGAGCACCTTGCAGAACTAAAGACTCAAGTTTTAAGTATTAAAAGGATAACCAACCTTTAAAGATTCTGGGGTCATCATCCTATTTCCACACAGCTACATATTTAAAAATCTCATTTGTAATCTCTTAGCAAACAAGTATTAAGGAAAGTTCTTTACTTATTAGATGTTTAATATTGTTTTAATAAGATATTTTTAAAAGATCCAAATTCGGGATTAAGTCCGAAAGTTGCAATTACCTCATATTCTCTGTCAGACACCTGAGATAAGAGTCTAGAGTGGACATCGGAAATTCACTAATCCCATTTATCAACAATGAAAATATAAAAGATAATCCCAGACACCACTGCTATGTTAGCTAATTTGATTTTTGATAGTTACTTCTGATAGTCAGTGTCGATCTTTCTCCATGTTTTGGTTACTTAATATTACTTCTATAAACAGAATACAGATCCCTGTCCTTTTTTTTTTTTTAACCTTTTGGCATGATGAAGAAAAAGTAAAAGCAATCTTAAGTAAAATCTTCCAGTAGAGACAGAGAAATTACTAGGTTTCCTTGTGGTACTCTTTGTTGTGACTAAAGAGAACTTTAATTAACAGAGATTACCAAAAGTGAATGAATGACTAAAGAAAAAGAAAATTTCGCTTTGAAATTGTTCTTTTAATTTTGTGTCACAGAGAACTAACAAAGTAAATATTCCTTCTGGCCCAAGATCCACCAGAAAAGCATATCTGCCTACCAAAATGTAAAAATAACTGTTTAGAGAAGCTTAATCTCATTAAAAAAAATCTGGTGCCGGGACTTCCCTGTTGGTGCAGTGGTTAGGAACCTGCCTGCCAATATGGGGTACACGGGCTCGATCCCTGGTCCGGGAGGATCCCACATGCCTCTGAGCTGCTGGGCCTGTGCGCCACAGCTACTGGGCCTGCACTCTCTGCAGCCCGCGGGCCACAGCTAGTGAAGCCCGCGCGCCTAGAGCCCACGCTCCCCAACAGGAGAGGCCACCACCATGAGGGGCCCGTGCACTGCGACGAGGAGTAGCCCCCGCTCGCCGCAGCTAGAGAGGGCCTGCGCGCAATAGGGAAGATCCCATGCAGCCAAAATTTAAATATATAGATTTATAAAAAAAAAAAAAAAAAAAAAAATCTGGTCCCATCCCCATTAATGTTTTGATACCAAAGGTATTTTATTACGGGTATCTGGAAATAAAATGTTTGATTGCTTCACACTTGCTCTGAGAAAATGATTTTTTTTTAAAAAAATTAATTGAAGTGTAGTTGATTTACAGTGTGTTAATTTCTGCTGTACAGCAAAGTGATTCAGTTATACATATAAATATACATTCTTTTTCATAGTCTTTTCCATTTTGGTTCATCATAAGATATTAAATTAAATATCCTATCCCTGTGCTATATACTAGGACATTTTTGTTTATCCATTCTATAAATAATAGTTGGCTTCTGATGAAATGATTTGACCACTCTTTAATTCAAAACAAAATTTAAAAGTGGAGAGCTTTTTTTTTTTGGAACTTTATTTAAAAAACACTTTTATTTCAAGCATAAATTAGTTTAATTAAAAAAAAAAAAAAAAACCCTCAAACCAAAACAATAAGTTTTTGTAAGATTCTGTGCAAGGAAGAATTCATTACATAAGAAAGTCATGTATTCAATGACCTTAAGAATAACCTCTTGTGAAAAAAAAAAAAAAAAAAAAAAAGAATAACCTCTTGACTGATATGTCCAAATGTACAGGATGAGACATGAGGAAACTTTGGAGTCTCATTCTCTTGAGAATACGGAATATGATCAAATGTTTGGGATGTCTAAAACAGGGTTCTCAATTTCAAAACTATTGACATTTTGCACTGGGTAATTGTTGTACAGGGCTGTCCTGTGTTTAGCAGTATCCTTGGGCTCTACCTACTAGGTTTCAATAACACACTTTCCCACCAGTTGTGACAACAGAAATGTCTCCAGACATTGCCAAGTGTCCCCTGGAGGGAAATATTGTCCTCAGTTGAGAACTGCTGGTCTTATTGTCCTCTCTAGACATGAATTCATGGAGAATTCATTTATGGAGTTCTGGAATCAATTTCTGTGTGCTTCCTGGCCTCTTGGAGTTTACAGAAAAGGAGATGCTTGCAACACTTTTGTAAGGATATTTACTTCTACTCACACTGAACTTCATTATTTCATTGTTTCCAAGATTTGCTTGTCCCTGTTTTATAAATTCATCACTGCACAATAAGGATTTTCCACAACAACATTCCTGTATTCTATAACCTTCCCTAAGAAAATAGAAATTGTTTCATTTCTGAATAACAGTGTACTCTAATCGACAACTTTTGTGCCCTCTAAGTTTTTGGGCAAATTTTGTGTTTTTAAATGTATTATTTGTACAGATTTTAAAGCTATAAATAAAGTCAACATTGAGTATTCAACTTTGATCACATCCAGGTCAAAGCCCATGTTTTCTCATAAGACCTTTAAGGTCCTCTGTGGTCAAGACCTAGCTAACTTATAGCTTCATCTCTTTCAGCGCCTTGTCTCACAAATCACACTCTAACAAAGTTGTGGTGCAGTTCACATCATACCCGTCTCATTCTCATACCTTGGTGACTTTGTTCCTGCCATTCCCTCTTTTGAGACTAAGTATTTTATCCTTTTTCCATTTACATACACAAATAAACCACACGTGTTTTAGGTGAACAACACAAATGCAAGTAGTAAAATGTCTGCGTAAATGGAAAGTATTTCCTCAACTTACAGAGAATTCAAGTAAAATTCTTTCTAAATCGATTTTTTTTTCAATTTTTCTTTTCTGGTTTCCAGCATGAAGCTACATAGAGTTGATTCCTAGAAAATTATTTAGAGTTTTCAGGAAGAAAACGTTGAGAGGTAATTGCATGATTGTATTTCAAAAACAACAGCAATCAAATGAACAGACATACTAAAAAGTACAGACATCATCTGATGTCACCAATATGTCACCAATATGTTCTATAGATAGTAATTAGAATGGGTAGATGAGAAAATAATTTCTAATTTTTCTGTTTATTTAACCTAAATCTGGAATATCATGGTAAAATATACGTACATAGCATCCGTGATGGTTTAAGTTGTTGGCTGTTTTTGTTTTCTTTGTTTAATTCATGTATTTAGATGTTTTTGTAAACAAAACAAGTACCCTGTAGCAGCTGGGTGACTAACCCACCCATGGTTGTCTTTAAAATGAGCGGGTGGTGTCCAGTGGTTTATGAGCTGCTTCTAAGAGGTGAACAGGGGTATGTGACTATTTTTCCATCTGTTCTTTTGTGATTTACACAGATTCCATGCAGATAAAGAGGAGCTGCTACATCTGAAAGAACTGCCCAAGCTGCACTCTAAACAGCAGGGAGGGCCACCTGCTACTCTCCAACTTATGTTACATCAAAGCAGCCTGGATGGCTCATCCTGACTGGCTGACAGTAAGTCTCCGACAGCAAATGCCTGCCCATTTTCACAGAAAGAAATTAGCAGGCGCTAGACCACTGAAGTGTCACCCAAGGGGTTGTAAATTTGGGATATGTGAGGAAGGCGATTATCAAGTTTTTGTCCTTTTATGTTTTAGAGTTGCAAGTTTTTCTCAGCTACTTCTGGTAATATTTTATTTTATTTTATTTTTTAGAAGTTGCATCTCTTCTCCCTCTTATATCTAGGTATCTCAGAGTGCCACAGTATACTTCTAAAGATGATGGGGAAAAGATGGAAAAAGGTTCTAAGATGAGGGCTACAGCAATACGTTTCTCTTTTCTTCTCCTGCTGTCATTTTCTGTGAGGACTCAGGCAAGGGAGTTTGATGTTTTGGTTTTCTTTCATTGTGTTTTGGCATTATTTTATTTTACTTTAGAACAGTAATCCTATGGGTGAATAACTAGGATGAAAAACTTGGAAATTGAAGTTATTAATGACTTTTGGACATAATAGTCTCCAAGGAAGGACACTCAAGGCCCCAAAACTACTGTCTGCACACTTCTACTCAAGGGATGGCCCCGTCACCAGGTCTAAAAGCATCTTGAGTATCTTCCTCTCAACAGTTCTGAGTTATTTCATTTTCCACCCTGACAAGTTGATCAATTATAGCAATAACTGCAGAGATTTGGGGTGTTTTTTTTTTTTACCACCATGATGTGAAATCAATCTGAAATAATTTTAAGACATACAAGCTATGTTAATGCATGCATGACTTACGTCTTCCCAATGACGTTTACAAAACTCCTTTAAGCTTAGGCAAATGATGGTAGATGCCAAATTTAATTTAATATTTAGAATCATCTTTATAGTGGCTTATCTGTTTTCAAAGTGTGTATACAAATTTCCTGCCAATGAACTTCAAGCACCAGATTTAATTTTCAGGTACAGGTTAGGTCCACAAAGTGCCGAAAAGCAGAAGCCCCTTTGTATCTTGAGTGCCTGACACAACTTGGAGGGTATAAGAAGTACTTATTGAATAACTAAACTAATGGATATATAGAGGTTATCTAAATGGTAAACCTCTATAAGAGCATGCTTTAGTGTCATAATTGCCCATCTATAATATTTCATTTCAATCCAAACATTTACAACTGTCTGTCTACTGAGAGTTAGAGACTTGTCAGTGTGCAGATGTTTCTGCCAAGTTCAAATTGTCCAGATCCCTAGATGATAATACAGCTTTGTCTATGTTGCAGACATTCCTCTAAATTCCTAAGCTGTCTCAGAACTGGCAGTGCCTCCTGGGGCTGTATATCAGCCCAGAGACGCTTTGGCAGAACTGCGAGGCAGCTGAGGACACAGGCGTATTGGAGGTGCTCGGGCAGCAGGGTGTGGGAGAAATTTACAGGGTCCCTGTCCCGCTGCCCAGCTCATGTGTGATCCTCACAGAGATGTATTCTTGAGTAGCTGGAGATGAAAGGAGGAAGCAGCAGCAACAGCAACAGCAACAAAAGAAACTCAAACCCAATAAAGGCAATTAAGGAAACTTCACCTAAATAAGAGAATAAGTCAACACACTAAATAGACAGGTCATTACTGGACTCGCAAGAGGACTGTCTGGCAGCCCTGGGATGCTTGTGGAATAGGAGCCCGAGTTAAGTAGAGCTAGTAAATGAAAAAGAGAACGTCATGGCTGGAAAGTGTCACAGTTTGTAAAAGGAGTCTTCACTTTGCATTTTTGGAGAGTTCACAAAGGTGGCCCCAGGGGAGGAAAGAAGGAGTATTACATTCCTGGAAAGGATTTCCCCTGCAGCCTGTGCAAAGGGTCAGAGAGAGGCTGATTAAGGAGCCTGGAGATATCAAATGTATTTGGGCTTTAGGGCGCTGAATTTAAGAGATAAGAGAGAGAGACAGAGAGAGATAGAGAGAGAAAGACAGAGAGGCTGAGATAAAGAGGAGAAAATGAAGGTGCCAAGTGATTTCTGTTCTGTAAATAAATCCATAGTCAAAAAACTATACTATTTCTAAGTGTCAAAACTCCATGAATGTATTTATTTGTTCTTAGCAATTATTTTGAACATTCTAAGAAGAAATCAATTGACACACTAGATTTTTTTGGTTTTGTTTTGTTTTGTTTTAATTAAAGAATATCCAGTGAGCACACATTCTCTCAGCCTGCTTTTAGAGTCCCCTCTCAACACAAATCAGATATTTGAATTTTTAACCCTGTGCTAAGCTGGATTTAAGGTCATGTGTTCCTCCGGCAAGAATGTGTCCAGTTCCTGACTTAATCTCATCCTTGGCAATGGTCCCCTGCACCCTGTGGAGATGCTATGGTATTTGCAATATCTGTTTATGTGATGGCCTCTGGGACCTGGGACAACTCAGGGGGAGCCAGTAAAGCAACAATGAGCTGGGAGAGGACAGGAACTAAACCAGCTCCAGGAGACATCCTCCAGCAGCAGTGCTTATCTGCAAAGACTCTGCAGACCATTCCCACCTGAAAATGTCCCTCTGTCCTCTTTGAATAAGGAACTGCTGCCACATCTTACTAGTCACAGAAATGTTCACTGGGAATTAGTGTGCTTAATACATCAATCGATAATTAATAGAAAAAAAAACATGAAAATACCCTTTGATCCTCTGATATTATTTCTCAGGAAATTATCCTACTGATATGCTCATATACATGCTCAACCATTCATATATCCCTGAATGATTCCTGACTTTGGCATACAAGACCCACCAAGTATGGGCATTCTGTCTCTTCTGCAACTCTATCACTCTTATAATTACATCCTGATCTTGATTTTTAGCAGAGTAGGGGCAGCAATTGCAGAAAATAAAAATGTCCTTCAAAGCTGCCATAAAGGAATACTGGCTTTCCCAGCATAACATGAGTTGGCAGCTGACTGCTCTAAGCCTATCATTATTACTAAAACTCCCAGAGCAGTTAATCGAGCACAGCTCTCTCCATGATCCCTACAATGATTACTGTCCAAGTATATTCCAAGCACCATTGCTGCTGCACATCCCTGTGCCTCCCCCTCCCCTGGCACCTTGTCCCAACTAACCATGGATGAATACCTGAGTAGTTGCGATGCGTGTTGGGGAAACAGATACCCTATGCATACCAGCAGTGAAGTGGCTTTTGCCATGAGTAATTCAGCCCACAAATCTGATCCTGAAGGTTTATTGGCTAGATTCATTCCTATGTGCCTACTTTCACAGAGGAAAGTAGCCTGTGTAGCCTGTATTCACTAACAAAGAAGCCAGAAACAAACGGCTTCTGGGCTGTTACCTTATTCTGGAGTGAAAACCCAGGGAATGGGAGTGAAGGACAGGATAGTAAAGTAGGGAAGGAGGGAAAACCAACATTAGGTGCTGCTCCTACCTGCAACTAATTGTTTAAGACCCTATGGGACCATCTTCTGAGAAGTCAGTAAACTGTAGGTCAGGACAATCAGCCCCAGAAAGAAAAGGAGGAAAAATTGATCTGTCAGCTCCCCACTTCCTTCAGACAAAAATGCACCCCATAGAACCTTAAGTCCCCACATTTTCACGTTCCACAAGTATGGGCAGCAAACTGCGTGCCATGGTGCCTCAAGCCTTAGGGTCCAGTTATGTGACCAACCTATCTGATGTGCTTGAAACAGAGGGCTTTCCCAGAATGAGAGACTTTCAGTGCTAAAAGTAGGAAAGTTCCAAGCATACCAGGACAAGTTGGTCCAGCTGGGAGAGGAGAGGTATTTAACCAGAGATACTATCAAGTTACTCAGAGATCTGGTCATCTCAGCAGCCAGTAGAACAAAGACTAGTGAGGCTAAGAGAATATAAAGTGACACATAAAAGATGTCTGAAGTGGTATTTTAACATCTCCGGGAAATTAATTCAGCCATTGAATAAAATGGTCTTATTGTAATACATCTGTCTTGTTTTATTAAAATCTACCTTTCTTGTTTTATTCCCTCTAGGACAATCAGAGTCTTAATCCATAGTATATTAATAATTCCTTTATGCTTTTCCTCAATCAGTGTAAACTTCTTTTGTTCTTTTGCATAATTATGAGAAATCAAATTATGATAGAAATGTTTAAAGATTACTTTCCACGGCAATCAGAGGAGAAATATTATAGTCAGTTGTATCATCCTGATTAAACATTGTAAATGGCTTCATTTTCAACTGAAAAGAGAAAAAAAGTAAAAAACCTTAGCAAAACGCAACCAGGAAAACCTCCGTAAGGCCGTGCCAGGGTGACATTCCATAGCAGAGCGAATGGCGCCCTGATCCCTCCTTTGCAGGACTGTGGTTCAAATTACAGTGTGTTTTATGTGCTTGTAAATGAAATCGTTTGAGGGTCTCATGACACACATCACATATGATTTGCAACATTTGGAACAGCTTTTACTTCGTTCTGGAAATACCTTACAAATGAGCTAGGATCTCAAGAGTGAGTTCTATCTTTCCAGGACAGGAAGTTAGTGGCCTTGAATTTATAGAGGTGAGGAAGTACTGAGGAAGTGGCAACCAAGGCTCATTTTCCTTAGGGTACAGAAGTGAATACCACTAATCTTAATTAGCATTCTGGATATTTTTTCTTTCTTTTTTATTTGGCAGATTTTAGTTGTTTAGGAAACTAGGCGGAATTGGGGTTATGTATGCAATTAAGGAAAACACAGTACAGTAGAAATATGTTGTTATTTTACTTGTCTACTTTCCAGACATTGTATGTACACTGCTCAAAATCAGAATCAGCTTTAGCATGTTTTTAGAAAGTGAAATAATAATTAATTTTTAAAATCCACGTTGTTTCCTTCAACTCTTCAGAGTTCTTTCTAATATCAACAACAAAAATGTGTAACAATAACAGCAGACACTTCTCCAAGGATGGAAGCAGCTTGAGGTTGTATAAAGAGCACAAGACTTGGTGTATATTGTGGGTTGAATTGTGTCTGTATAAAGATATGTTGAAATTCTAACCCTAGTACCTGTGAATGTGACTACTGGAAATAGTCTTTGCAGATGTAATAGAGTTAAGATGAAGTTGTGCTGGATTAGAGTGGGTTCTAAATCCAATGACATGTGTCCTTCTCAGAACATTATGTGAAGACACAGGAACACAGAGACACAAATGATAATGCCACAGGATGCAGAAGCAGGGATGGAGTGATGAAGCTGCAAGCCAAGGAATGCCAGGGATTGTCACAACCATCGGAAGCTAGGAGAGAGACATGCAAAAGATTCTCCCTTATAATTTCTAGAAGGAACCAACACCGTCAACTCCTTGATCTCACAGTTTGAGCTGCCAAAACTATGAAAGAATAAATTTCTGCTGCATTCAACCACCCAGTTTGTGGTATTTTGTTACAGCAGCCCAAGGAAACTAATTGATTATAGAACATTGGCTGCTACCAAAACATCTGCTACTGAGGAGCTAGGGTACCTTGGATAAGTCCTGTCTCTTTCTGGAGCCTTGTTGTACTCACCTGTAAAATGACTAAAATGCTTCAAATGAATAGTCTATTACATTCTTTCTAGTTCAACATTTCCTGGAATCTGTCATTTCAACAAAAAGAAAATAAGATCTGTCGCTAGCTTAAATTTTCTGTTGGAAAAACTGAAATATTGGAACACCAAGGAACATAGGTACAGATGGTCCTCGAACAGATCCGTGAGGATGTAAAATCCACCAGGGTGTGAAATTTGACTATTTTATTAATTGTTTCCCTGGTGCCTAGAACATTGCTCAGTATACAGTAGGCACTGATGCATTTCTTTATTTTTGAATGAATGAATGTATCAGTGAATGAGTACATCTGTGTTCAAACAGTTCTATTTCTTGTGGCTATTGATTCATTGACTCTTTCGCAAGTTTGACCATCACAGTAGTTGATAAAGTTCTTAAGCATCAGGTTAGAGAGGCGGGTTATTAAATATGACCATAGAGAGTCATTCCTAGACATTTACTCTCCTATCTCAAATATTCATGCTTTAGTAATAACATTTTTTGTCAATTTTTGGAGGCAAACATATTCTGAATTTATTCTGAACTAGCAGCTAAGTGCTTTAGAAGGATTTCTACTAAACAATGATAATGAAGAAACATAAGTAGTTTGAAAACATTCACCCTTCCTTGTAAGAAAACCATTAATTTCTAAGCAGATAACTGCAATTCTATAATAATTATCCATTCAATGCTTGAAACATACCTAAGCAAAATGCATGGGAGATCACTGTGTGTCTAAACATAGATAAAGTTGGAAACTCTGTTCTTGTTGGAAACAAAAGCTCAGCAAGGAGGGTGTGCTGGTCTGTAGCTCATGAACTTTAGGAGAGAAATCTGTCAGTCGATGTGCTTCTTTGGTTTATGGAGACAGAGGGAAGCACAGGTATTGAATGCTGATTGTTAAATGCTGGGAAAACCACATTAAGTCACTTTGTCATACACAAAAAAGAGAGGGGTATATATAGTCTAGCTTTAAGATCCCATAGCAAAGTTTTAGTATCAGACTCCAGCCTAAATCCCACATTCCAGAAACTGCATTAGACTCTAGCACAGTTTTTACAGAAATAGCACTCTTCTTATGCTTTATTATATTTGCAGAAATGGCTCTCTCCCCAAATCCCATGCTCTAGGATCACAGGCTACGGTCCCCCTCATAAATGGGTACTTTATCCGCTATTTCTCTGGAAGTATATTCCGACAGAGCAGGCCCTCCCCTGTCATCCTGCCCATTTTCCAAACCATTTTCCTCTCTGTGAGTAATAGCACTATCATGAGTTCTAAATATTTCTCCCACTGCAGACTAACAAGCTGGCTTAAAGTTTTCAGGGCAAAAATGCTGATGGACTGCCTTGATTTTCCAAGTCTATGAGAAAGTCATTTCTGCTCTTGAGCTTTCAAAGAACTGAGTTCTCTATACTGAAAAGGCACATCTGCTTTGCTGAAACGTTCCATAATTGTGTGTGGTCTCGCTGTTCCAACTGAGGTATGAAGCTGTTATAACAGGACTCCTGTTAAGAACAAAACCAGGTCCCACTCTTCACCGTGAAGGTGACGTCCGCAACTCTCTCTCTCTCACTGGCATCTGCAGGGAAACACCTTAGCACCAGAGACCTGTGAAAAGTAATGCAAGGCCAGATCTCAATCTGCATCCCAACTGCCCATCATAGATTTTAATTCGTAAAATGGTACCAGATAAATCTGAAGAGAATGCCAATTACATCTCCCAAAGAAAGGCAGTATTACAGACTTGTTTTGCCGAGAAATCCATCATGTGCCTCTCCGGGTTAACTTTCATATTTAAATATTTCAACTTTTGGAAAATAACCACTACTCTACCAACTAAGGACTCCAAAGCTCTGGGAAACCAGAGGCCTGTTTAGAAACATGAAGGTAAAAGAGGGAAGCCAGGGGGAAACAGCAAAATGGTTCCTTGCACATTTATTCCTACCTGCCTCACCAGTGAATTACTTTCAAATTGGTGTTTCGAAAGAGAAATAAGGGGAAGGGCTAGAGGAATCCAGCATGCAGCATCCCTTTCAGGTGGCAGCTGAAGTTATGTGTGTGTGTATAAGTGTGTACGTGTGTCTGTGTGTGTATCTATATGTTTGTGTATATAAGTGGGGTCAGGAATGGGGCCCAGGAAACTTTCACTTAAACAAATATACATGTATATTATGTGTATTTTTTAACCGTCAGAATAACAACCAGAGCTCATTTTAATAGTCTCATTTTATAGATGGATAAACTGAGGAACAGAGAAACAGAACTATGTGATAGAGATCAAAGAAAATAATCAAGATTTAAACCCGTGGTGGTCTGAATCCATTTTATTCCTCTGCCCTCTGCATCTCCAAAGTGCCCAGATGAGTTATATTGTCAGTTATCTGAAAAGAAAAATGTTTGACCAACACTGACCCAATTAAGGTCTGTGTCCCTCCTTCCCCACAATTTAACATTCCAATAAGACAGAAAATAAAATTTTTATGCTCTTGATGAGATGAAACCTTTGGATCATAAGCAATAAAACAGAAACTAATACCTTCTTAGATGATATTAAGCAATATACATATTAAATATTTCATACAAAATAATAGCCTATGCTTTCTAGATCACTTTTTTTTTAACATCTTTATTGGAGTATAATTGCTGTACATTGTTGTGTTAGTTTCTGCTGTATAACAAAGTGAATCAGCTATATGTATACTTATATTCACATATCCCCTCCCTCTTGCGTCTCCCTCCCACCTTCCCTATCCCACCCCTCTAGGTGGTCACAAAGCACCGAGGTGATCTCCCTGTGCTATGCAGCTGCTTCCCACTAGCTATCTATTTTACATTTGATAGTATATATATGTCCATGTCACTCTCTCACTTTGTCCCAGCTTACCCTTCCCCCTCCCCGTGTCCTCAAGTCCATTCTGTATGTCTGCATCTTTATTCCTGTCCTGCCCCTAGGTTCTTCAGAACCATTTTTGTTTGTTTTTTTTTTTCTTTTTTTAGATTCCATATATATGTGTTAGCATACGGTATTTGTTTTTCTCTTTCTGACTTACTTCACTCTGTATGACAGACTCTAGGTCCATCCACCTCACTACAAATAACTCAATTTAATTTCTTTTTATGGTTGAGTAATATTCCATTGTATATATGTGTCTCATCTTCTTTATCCATTCATCTGTCGATGGAGACTTAGGTTGCTTCCATGTCCTGGCTATTGTAAATAGAGCTGCAATGAACATTGTGGTACATGACTCTTTTTGAATTATGGTTTTCTCAAGGTATATGCCAAGTAGTGGGATTTCTGCGTCATATGGTAGTTCTATTTTTATTTTTTTAAGGAACCTCCATCCTGTTCTCCATAGTGGCTGTATCAATTTACATTCCCACCAAGAGTGCAAGACCCCTTCTTTCTCAAGATTGCTTTAGCTATTCGGGGTCTTTTATGTTTCCATACAAATTGTGAAATTTTTTGTTCTAGTTCTGTGAAAAATGCCAGTGGTAGTTTGATAGGAATTGCATTGAATCTGTAGATTGCTTTGGGTAGTAGAGTCATTTTCACAATGTTGATTCTTCCCATCCAAGAACATGGTATATCTCTCCATCTGTTTGTATCATCTTTAATTTCTTTCATCAGTATCTTATAGTTTTCTGCATACAGGTCTTTTGTCTCCTTAGGTAGGTTTATTCCTAGGTATTTTCTTCTTTTTATTTCAGTGGTAAATGGGAGTGTTTCCTTAATTTCTCTTTCAGATTTTTCATCATTAGTATATAAGAATGCAAGATATTTCTGTGCCTTAATTTTGTATCCTACTTCTTTACCAAATTCATTGATTAGCTCTAGTAGTTTTCTGGTAGCATCTTTAGGATTCTCTATGTATAGTATCATGTCATCTACAAGCAGTGACAGTTTTACTTCTTCATTTCTCATTTGGGTTCCTTTTATTTCTTTTTCTTCTCTGATTGCTGTGGCTAAAACTTCCAAAACTATGTTGAATAATAGTGATGAGAGTGGACATATTAGACTTACACATGATAATGATTAATGGAAATGTATGAAGGTGGATGAGGGAATAAGGTCACAAAAATGCTTTAATGAAGAGGATGGATGGTCTCAATATTTGGTCTAAGAATTTGGAATTTTAAAGATAACAACAATAAATTTATTTAAGACCTTTGATGAGAACACCACCATTAAAACTATGTTTATATTATTCAGATAAACAAATGCTTAGTATTTTGGGGGTTGCAATAGCAGAAATTGGCTCTAGCTACCTTAAGAGAAAAAAAATGAAGATTTGAAGAACTAAGCCTAGTAAAGATCAGGAATGAGACAGGTTTGGTTGTCTCAACTGAAGGCCTTCATTGGTGCAGCTTCTCATCCAGGAGGCTGTCATTAAAAATGACATCCACAAGTGGCTCTGGATTGTGATGGCTTTGTCCAATTTTAAGTATATTGGGGAAGTTACTTGATGGCCCCAGTTTGAGTCAAAAGTCCACACTTGAGCAACTAACCATCTTTGGCTCAGGGTCCAAAGATACATGGTACGAACATGTCAGTGTATCAGGCCAGTTCTTAAAGCAGGGAAGATGCTGAAGAGCTGGAAGATGTGCCAATTCTAGTACTTAAAGATTTAAAAAGTCTTAGTGTCAAGAATGAACTATAAAAAGGAGATGCTGGAAGTGGGGAGTCCAGCCACTCTGAAATGGTGTTGGTCTTAGAGTCAGGTAACAAGTGTCTATAGTAGGATAATGGATGCTGAAGTAGAAAATAGAGAAATGTATATTGATTGGATATGGGGCAGGGATTAGGAAAAATCGAGGAGTCCACCGTCATGATGAAACTTTGAGCCCATGACATGGAGGGTGTTATTATACATTTTATACACTTCAGTCTTAGCTCTTCAAACTCAGCTGATACTCACAGGTACCGCTTGGAGGAAATTGACAGTGCCCATGCTGTGGTTTATTTGCTGAGGACTATCTTCCTGATTGTGTTGTTTAAAGTTGATATAAACTGTAAGGTGTACATGCTACATTTTATATATGTTTCACCTCTAACAGTCTTTTTAAATTCTCTAACTACAGATCCTGTTTAGGTCAGACCAGAGAGAATTTTTAGTGCATTAAAAATATCAATACACATATTTTAAATTCCCACTATAAGTGGGACACGATGAAAAGTACTGGAAATCAAAATATACAAGACAATATCTGTACTCAAGTGACTTGTAGATGGGAAAGGAACCAGGACATTAAAGATAAATTGTGAGCCACATGACTGAAATATACAATTTAAGATACAGTAATTTGGAGAAGGCTAGGACAGTCAGGAAATATTTTATAGTCCAGATGGGATTTGAACTGGATCTTATGAAAGGATTTCAACAAGATTCAGAAGTATACGTATATAGACACTGGATAACTGTTGGTATAGTGAGTTGACATAGCGAAGTTCTGGATAATAATGCTACAGATAGGAACCAACACTGGATTCTTTCTATGTGCCAAGTATGGTGAGAGAGGTTTCAGTAAGTCATGACATTTAATTCTTCCCCAAAACCCCAACCAAGATGCAATTTATTTTCTCTATTTTACAGATGATGACACTGAGGGAGAAGTTAAGTATCTTGTTCAAATCACAAAGATTGTGAATGTCAGAACCTAAATGGTAGCAAGCAGTATTCTTTGGGCTCTACCACCTGGTTTCCCCAGTGATAGGCTAAAAAATAAGTGCTGTTCTCCATTGTCCAGGATTTTTTTTCATTTTGCTTGTCTGACAACTTTTCAGATGCATTTCTTCCCCATCCCACCCCAACCCACCAAATGTTCAACTGCAAGTCTCGGTCTCCCTTAGATGCCTCATGTTCAATTAACATCTCAACTTTGAGATCACTATCTTTAGATGTAGGATCTCTTCTCACTTCCAAACCTACATTTCCCATTATCTATTGGACATTTCCAATCTCTCCATCATATTTGAATTTTAAGCTCACAATAATTGGCACTCAACAGTCTATCTTCTGCTACTTAATTTTTTTGTTTCTGTGTCTTGTGTGTGTTTGGTGCCATCTTCCAGGATACTTGTCCCTACATCAGTTGGCTTAAACTGCATTTTTGTTCTAGTAACACATACTCCAAATCTTAGTGTTTTAAAACAACAACAGTTTATGTCCCACTCACATTCATGCTCATCGTGTTTTGCCTGTGGTTTTGCTTCATGTCCATGTCATTCTCAGAACAAGGCTAATGGACCAACTCCAATCTAGAACACAACAATCTCTTGGCAGAGGGGATAGAGAAATAGTGAGACCATGTGATGACTCTTAAAGCCTCTTCTTGGAAATGGTGTACATTTTATTAACCAGAGCAAGTTATTTGATGGCATCTGACATCTATAGGTTGGGAAGCATAATTATTTCCCAAGGACTGGCCCAGCAGGGAGAAGCAGTGAATATTTTTACTATGGTACCATTTACTACACTTTCCTATCTCCATCATCAAGATGCTAATTATCCAGGAAGTCCCATGTCACTAAGATGCTTTTTCAGATTTTCCCAGCCAAAAATGAGTCAAAATACAAAGCATTTTACTTAAGATTGTCTTTTAACCTTTTCTTTACTGTTCTTATGCCACTCCTCCTCAAAATCCTTCATATAGATTACAAGTTCCTCTGTGATTTAGTAACCATGGCAAATAACTCTTAGCACAATGTCTTGCACATAGTAGATGTTAATAAGTGTTTATTGAACTTAATTGATCTTATCTTTTAAGAAGTAAGAGGACATTGAATATTTTCATGCTGAGAAGAATATGAACAAAATATATCTCAAGCTGATAAATGTGATAACTGGAACAATATTTGCTTCTTCAAGCATCTTGGCTTATTTTCTTTGGCAAATATATCCCCACAATATACAGGACTCATGGAGCTAATTGTCTTCCATAGTTTGGTCCCCAGCAGATTAGAAAACCTAAAATTACTCTAATCCAACTTTCTTCCAAATGGTTTCTCTTGGACCCACAATGATTCAGCACAGCAAAAGTAAAATTTACTTAGCAATTATGATGCTTTTGGTGATGAAGTGAAAAAGGAACTATGTTTTATATCCAAATCTTTGAATTCAGGGTTCTGTATCACTGTCAGTAGATGTCTAACATCTAGTGTGAAGCGGGAAAAAATAGTGTCCCCAAAATGTTCAGTGAACAATGAATGACTGATCTAATGAATAAATGGATGAGGAATAAATTAATGTGATTATAAAAATGTTAGGTAAAAATAAACTACTCATCAACACATGTATATAGATATAATAACCCTTGAAAACATGGTATTATATTAAATATCAGACTATTTAAGTCTCTGTGCATGAAGTTAAAAAAATGATTCTGCTTCTATCCTAAAAAATATGGAAACTTTAGATACAGCTATTTCTTTTTTGACAATGTGGTCAAGAGAATAATCATAAGAACACCAATATGCACACAACAATATATCCATATCTATTAGGGCTTCTGATGTATTTCTTAAAAATTTTTATTCTATGAAAGAAAAACAAAATACAACAGACAACCTCAAGCTGTTTTTATAGGATCTTCTTTAACCAAGTGAACCTGAGTAATATATATAATGGTTTCCATTTCACTGTCAATGTCTGTAACTTAGTAAAAGTTAATCATGTGTTCATTTTATGTTGCCATACCAGCACCACAAGGAGCACTGTGAATGACCTAAGCTAGTAAAATCAAACATTTCAGAGACTGTTATATTGTAATAGAACAATTCACGTAAAGCAGATGAATTCCAGGTTTTCAATCAGAAACAGAACAATAGGAAAACTGCCAAGCCCCAAACTGGTAAACATTAGGTCAAAACAATAATAAAAATATTGTCTCACTGTCTTCATAAAAAGAAAAGCTGTCTGTAGAAGATTCCTTGTTAGAAATCTTTGTGACTACCAAGCGTTTCATTTTCCTTTGAAACAATTTCTTATTTAAAAATCTTGCACTGAGTCAGTATGTTTGGTCAGAGACAGTAAGACTAGATATGAATGCTAGCTTTGTGATTTACCCAAGTTTTTCTCCTTTGAATAACTCATACCACAAAAACTATAAATAAATTACTGGGAGAATATTTCGTGTTTTACTGCATGCAACTGGTAAATTGGAAAAGCCTTAATTTTATATTTTATTTTTGAAAGCATCGTATCAGAACACAACCTATACACAAGCAACTGCCAGGACATTAGATGAAAGCACATCCAGTGTGGACATTCACTGAATAAGTCCAACTGAGCTCCTAACACTTTTAATAACCAAGATGTTTCAATGTTTATATCTGTGATTAGAGCCCTGTAGAACAAACTCTAACCTATAATAATAATAATAATGATAATAAAAATGTTTAAAATATATTGAGAACTTACTATAGGCCAGGCATACCTCCATGTTCCTTTTTTTTTTTCAAACGTTATTTTATTTATTTATTTATTTATTTATTTAACATCTTTATTGGAGTATAATTGCTTTACAATGGTGTGTGACGGGATTTGAATCCAGGCAGGCTGACTCCAGAGGGTGCATGCTTCTCCACAAGACTGCATTTCTGTACCTTGTGCACCTCTGCAGTGAATAAATGATCTAGCATTACCATATTAAGTTCACATCGCAGTGTGGAATCACATATTATTCTAAGGATGGAGGCCTCTGTGTCATTGTAATCCCAGTCATAGGATTACCTTCCAATATATTATACCAACGTGGACGTGAAAAACATAAAGAAACAAGACTTTATGAATATTGATTTACTTTTTCATTAATTTATGTATCAGTTATTTATCAAGTACATCCTTAGGTATGGTATTAATTTCCTATTGCTGCTATAACAAATCTTCCACCAATTAGTGGCTTAAAACAACATGAATTTACTCTTTACAGTTCTGGAAGTCAGGAGTCTAAAACTGAGGTGTTAGAAGGACTTTAATTCCTTCTGGAGGCTTCAGGAAGAAATCATTTCCTTGCCTCTTCCAGCTTCTAGAAGCATCCTGCTTCCTTGGCTTCTGGCTCTTTGCTTAATCTTCAATGTACATCACTCTAAACTCTGGTCCCATTGTCACATGTCCTTTTACTCATTGTGCCCTTATTGCCTCTCTAAGGATCCTTTAGATTACATTGGACTCACCTGGATAATTCAGGATAATGTTATCATCACAAGCTTCTTAATCACAGCAGCAAAGTCCCTTGTGCCATGGAAGATAACACACTCACAGGTTCTGGGAATTAGAATGTGGGCATTGTTGAGGGAACATTATTGGGTTTACCATAGGCATGGTCCAAAAACCAAAGGGTAAAAAGTCCACGTGTTATATATTGGAGGAGATGTTGAAGAAGCTACTGAAGGATGTAATACAGGGAGGGACAGAATCTGATTTTAGAAAGAGTGCTTTGGCAGCCCTGAAAAGGAAAGCTACTGGTGTAATCCTTCTGACATTATTCAAAGCTTGAATTAAAGCAGTGGAAGCGAGGATGGAAAGAAGGGCAGTGATCTGAAGAATGTTTAGAATGTAGGATCAACTAGGACACAGTGAGATTGCCCACAGGCAATCATTTTCCTGATGGATCTGAACCTCCATATCTGCAAGAGATAAATGCTGTATTATGTAAAAGATTTTTAAGCTTTTAATAAAATGCATCTTCATCACGTTTTTAATTTAGGACAAATTAGAAAGTACCATGTGGCATAGCTGTGGGGCAGAAACCTAATATATTATTCATTTCCTGTAGAATAACATCAATCACCTATGCTTAATTGAAATCAGAGTTAACTATTCCCACTTATTCATAGACACTATCTGGAATAACTATTCAGAGTTATTTGGTGATATTAGATCTAAAATCCAGCTATGGGACATTAATTGGGTTTTGGCCTTAGAAAAGGTTCCTTTTTATCTGAAGTGATATGTTCCAGGATGGTGTATTGATAGACCTAGACCTGTATGAATTAACTCCATTTAATATACCAACACATGCTTGATTCCGGTTTTACTAATTGTAAATATTAATATGTCTTCTCAAGTTGCATTTCTACTCAGTAAAATGTTTTTTTTTATATCATGTGCTGTTCTTGGTGGTATTTTTAAGTCAGTTCATAATAGGTGCAATGTGCTATACTTGTATAATATCCCCGTTCAATAGACACCATTCAAAAACTTGCCAAGTCATTCATAGAAATTCATTCCAAAGAGTTGTTTCCAAAGTTCTTGCCAATAAAAGGAAATTTTGAATTAAAAGAGAAGAACTTGTGTGAATTTGTCAGATGGCTGGTGGCCAGGCTTAGTTTTAAGCATTTTGGACCAGATCTCATCCTGAGTAAATGTAAACCAAACACTTTTATCCTTTAATCATATTTGTGTTATTTATTTTGGAGAAAAATGTTATCTATATGCATATGTGAACCCAAGTGATTCATTTACTCTTAAAATCTTTGAACAGTTACTTTAGAAAGAGTTAATATCAAAAAATAACAGCTCAGCTTGGGTAGGGCTAAAAACCTTCATGAAAGGATGGCAGAAGGAAGGAAAAGAAAGCTTGAAAAATCCTGTTGCCATATTTTGCAAGCTTAGATATAGAAAGGTCTTAAGTATGGCAAGAAAGTCTAAGTATCAATATTCCAGTAGCTTTAAAAGTGTTAAAGTCCTTATTTTTGGGTTACTGGGTAGCAGAAAAATCAGGCATGGAATAAACAGGTCACCAATAAGAGAGTCCTATTCTGCTACAGTACTCTTTGCAGACACTCTTCTCTTCGCCATGTACTCACCTGTAAACCCTGGCAATGCATGGCGTCCAGTGCACCAGCCTTCAGCCCTGGCATTTCTAGCATGCCAAGGATCTATGTTTTGGACATATTCCTCTCTGATGAAACAGGAAATTGCAAACCTATAATGCTCTAGTCTCTGTTATTTCATTTCTTACAGAAAACTAAGAATGTTGCATGCAAGTAACAAAACTTTTTGCCCTCCACTTACTCAGGCCTGGCATTCTCAAACTGTTCCAAGCTTTTACAAAACCTACTAGGAAAGGCTTTCTGAGAATTTAGTTAGTGATCATTTTTATTTTAGCCCCTGTATTCAGCAGCCACAAAAGAATGCTGAAATTCCTGTTTTTCTTTTTTTTTTAAACATCTTTATTGGAGTATAATTGCTTTACAATGGTGTGTTAGTTTCTGCTTTATAACAAAGTGAATCAGCTATACATATACATACATCCCCATATCTCCTCCCTTTTTCATCTCCCTCCCACCCTCCCTATCCCACCCCTCTAGGTGGTCACAAAGCACCAAGCTGATCTCCCTGTGCTATGCATGCAGCTGCTTCTCACTAGCTATCTATTTTACATTTAGTAGTGTATATATGTCCATGCCATTCTCTTACTTCGTCCCAGCTTACCCTTCCCCCTCCCTGTGTCCTCAAGTCCACTCTCCACGCCTGCATCTTTATTCCTGTCCTGTCTCTAGGTTCTTTAGGACCTTTTTTTTTTTTTTTAGATTCCATATATATGTCTTAGCATATGGTATTTGTTTTTCTCTTTCTGCCTTACTTCACTTTGTATAACAGACTCTCTAGGTCCATCCACCTCACTACAAATAACTCAATTTCATTTCCTTTTATGGCTGAGTAATATTCCATTGTATATATGTGCCACATCTTCTTTATCCATTCATCTGTTGATGGACACTTAGGTTGCTTCCATGTCCTGGCTATTGTAAATAGAGCTGCAATGAACATTTTGGTACATGACTCTTTTTGAATTATGGTTTTCTCAGGGTATATGCCCAGTAGTGGGATTGCTGGGTTGTATGGTAGTTCTATTTTTAGTGTTTTAAGGAACCTCCATCCTGTTCTCCATAGTGGCCATATCAATTTACATTCCCACCAACAAAGCAAGAGTGTTCCCTTTTCTCCACAGCCTCTCCAGCATTTATTGTTTGTAGATTTTTTTGATGATGGCCATTCTGACTGGTATGAGGTGATACCTCATTGTAGCCTTGGTTATTTTTAAGATGCTCAAATATGGAACAACTTTTCTTTCACTATGGTTTGGGTCAAAAACATTGGGATATAGCATATGAGGCCCTTTTATCTAGAGAGGTAATGTTCTTTGCTTCAGAAGAGTAATGGGTTTTAGATGTAAAAAAAGTCCAGTTGGATATATCAGTTTTATTGGCATTTAATATTCCTACAGTGCCCAGAAAAGAGTACTTGTTAGACTGAGGAGTTGGTTATTTTCAAGATGCCAATGAAATAGAATTCTATCCCTAAAATGGACTCTGTGAGGCAAACAACCGTAGTTAGTTCCTTCTTTAAATGTAATTGTTTAAAAAGAAAGCTGATAGTGTCTTTAAAATATCCATACCCCGCAGTGAAGTAATATAAACCAACTATGTTTTTATTATTTCTGTCAAAAATAAAACATTTATTTTCTTAGTTTATCAGTTTATAAACCATTTTGTAAAGCACAATGGGGAAATCTTGGGGAAAGTACGCAAAATTTATTGGGGAATACAGCCTGCCTTGGAGGAAGCTCTGGGCCTTGACTAAGTCACTTAACTTGCAGGTTTTCTACTTCTCTGGGTAGAAACCTGGGATCGGAGCACCTGTCTAACTATCTAATAGAGGTGTGAAGAAGAGCTTCTGTCAAGAGCACTCAACTTTTGGAGTTGTATTTTATTCAACAAAAGTTATTAAGTGTGATCTAGAAGCCAGAAAATGTGTCAGTTCCTGGGGATAGAGATGAGTTTCCTTCACCCCCTGCCCTCCAGGAGTTCACTTTGGAAACACACACACACACACACACACACAAACACACACCAGGATGATTAATAACAAAAAGCTAACGGATCAGGATCAAACATTTCAAAGTGTACACTTCATAAAATCAAGTGTACATATGTTCATAATTATAAAAGTAAATTTATTGAATCATGCTTTATAGAGCTCAAGGTTTATATTTTCTTAAGGATACAGAGGGAAAAAAACTATCGTGGAGATGCTTAAAAGATTCTTCAATGGCATTTTGGTCTGATGATTTGTCTTATTATTCTGGTCACATGAGATAATTTCAAAATGTATAATTTCCTAATTGCTCTAACTATAAATACCTGCTCCTGTCCTTCCATGGGTGAATGGTTATACAAACTGCGGTACAACCAAACCATGGAAGAATACTTGGCAATAAAATGGAATGAACAAATGGTACATGCAACAACGTGGATAAACCTCAATGAAACTATGCTGAGCAAAAAAAGCTAACCTCGAAAGGGTATACACTGCATGATTCCATTTACATAACATTCATGGTATAAAACAATTATAGAATTATACTGTGATGTTATTATGCTAGGGATGGGGGGGCAGGGGTGAATGTGACCATGAAGGTGCAGCACTAGGGAGCCTTGTGGTAATGGTTAAGTGTCTTGATTGTGGAGTGGTTACACAAAGCTATACATGTGATAGCATAGAGGTTTATACATACACACGTGATTACATGTATAACTGGTGAAATCAATAAACTCTGTGGATTGTACCAGGGTCAGTTTCCTGGGTTTTATATTACAGTCTAGTCACCCCTGTCATTAACATCAGGGTGGCTGAATGAAGTAAACACAAGGCTCCATATGCATTTCTTTGTAATTTTCTATATTTTTTTCAAAATCCAAAGTTTAAAAAAAGAGTATATGCTCCTTCTTGCCTACCAAGTTTTCATTCACCTTTAGTGGAGCATACATTTTCAAGTAATGATGATACACGTGTACATATCAATCAAGAGTTTCTGGCTTTATTCCCCTTGAGACCTATGATACACATACAGGATATGATGGCAGAACCAAAGTCCATTTTGTCTTGTTGTGCTTCTGAGACAGATGATACCACTTAAAATTTTTAGAATACTTTAGATTTAAAAAAAAAATCTCAATTCAGATTCATAGACAATTTGTGTGGTAAACAGGAAAATATATAAATATCAAAATGCTATTGTTTAAGAAACTATAGGAAAAAAACTTATTAAAGTTAATATGGCATGTATAGATGGGACTGTTGGTAGGTTTACCAACTCTAAACCCAATGCTCTTTTTTTATTGGAAGAGTTTGGGATAATACTGTTGACCTGTGATACCCCTGCCTCAGGAAGCCATCTTCATCATGACCTCTCAGATGCCCACTGCTGTATACTGAGTGTTTGCATCCACTCAAAATTCACATCTTAAATCCTAACCCCTAATGTAATGATATTTGGAAATGGGGGCCTTTGGGAGATGATTAAGTCACAAGGACAGAACCCTCATGAGTGAAATTAGTGCCCTTATAAAAAGAGACCCCAAAAAGCTCTACTTGGCCCTTCTGTCATGTGAGGTTATAGGGGAAAGACAATCACCTGTGAACTAGGAAGCAGCCCCTCCCCAGACACCAAATCTACCAGCACCTTGACCCTGGACCACCTAGCCTCCAGAACTGAGAGAAATGTTTTTTGTTTATAGGCCACCCAGTCTGTGGTATTTTGTTATAGCAGCCCGAGCAGACTAAGGCAACTACATTACACTAAAAGATATCATTTAATTTTTATTCTAAAGACTGTTCTCTGATCACCACCTTTCTTTATGGAGGATAAATCCCACTGTTGCCAGTGCTCTACAGGTGGTGTTATCTTTAGGAACACAGGTAAACAGCAGTTTGATACAGTAGAAGGAGACAAGACATGAATGAGAATCCCAGCTATGCCATTTAATCTAACTGGACCCTAATGTCTTCCTCTGTACGACCAAGTTCCTTCCTCACAGGGCTATTCTGAAGTTTATAAGAGATAATGTCTGCAAAGATACACATCAAATATATGTCATTAGTAAATATGCACAAAATTATATCCTTCCTACAGCCTTTTTCTTCCTCACCTATAATATAACAGAGCCAGGAATGAGTGATAAATAAGAAAAGTACTCAGGTTCCTGACCACCACAGACAGTCATCGGAGTTCCTATAAATTATTCAGAGAGAACTCCCAAAGACCCTTACCCCCAACAGACTTGCATATTCATGCATTCAACAAATATGAATTGAATACCCACTCTCTGCTTGACAGTGAGGATTATAATTATAAATGAGATAGTATCATCTTAGATTTTCTGATATATCCATTCTACAAGTGGTTAATGAGTGTGTCATTATGTGTGAAGCACAAAGCAAGGGATGGGGATAGGTCTTTGAAGAAGATAAGTATTCTCTCCATATAACTTTCAATCTAGTAGTGGAAACAGTACTGGAAAAGTTAAAAGACCATCAGAGTCTCAGTAATAGGGTTCAAGGGAACACACAGACAGACCAACTAACTGGAAAGGAGCAGCAGGGGGTGAGTCAAAAGGCTTTATGAGAATATGACATTAGAATCATGATCTGAAATATATGAAGGATAGAAGAAGGAAAAAGGAAAGAGAAGAGGGAACTTATCAGGTTAGCAGAGGGCATGAAGGTGGAACAGGGGAGAATTTCAGGAAAGGAAGATCATGTTCAAAGATCATTAAGTAAAAAGAGAGCAAAACACACTAGTAGATAAAAGAACGTCAGTAAATTGGAAGCACAGAATGTAAGAAGTATTGAAAACTGAACCTGGAAAAAGAAGCTGGGCCCACATCATAAAGGACCTTGTAAGCTCCATTAAGAATTTTGAATATATACTGAGGATAATGAAAATCATTGCGTGGTGTTTGGGGGAAAGTAATATGATCAGATTTGTATTTTCCTGGTATTGCATACCAAAACCTGCCCAGCATTTTTGTTTAATTTTCAATGTCTAAGCATAGAAGAGTTGATCTTATAAGTCAGAGGAAAAAATAAAACAATAGTAATACTATAGACAGGAAAGGAAGAAATAGAAAAATACAAATAACAAGCTGCTTCAAAAGCAGGGAAACCATACCTTTTTTTTTTGTATTAATGGTATCTGTGATTACCAAATAAATATGGTTACTAAATACATATGATTAATATCCAATCCCTTACCAGACTGTATGATCATGAGGGCTGAAATGATGTTACCTGGTTTGCCATGACATCTTCAGTGCCAAGGGCAGTGCGTTGAACTAATGTATAGTTCCTGAATGACTGAGCACAGGGATGGAACAGCATACAAGTCTTAATGGCATTGAGGGCAACATCATATTACAACAGACTACAATGTAAATAAATATAAATTGTGTAATTTTGAATTATGTACAGCACATTTAGTTTGAGAAAGAAGAATAGTACATGATATATTTTAGAAAATCTCAAAATGTGTAATATTTTTAACCCACCAAGTAGGAAACCCTAGCCAGAAATTTGACTCCTCTATACTTTATACCCAAGGGGTCCAGAAAACTGAGGTTCTGTAATTTTTGCAATTATCATGATCATTATTTGGGGGTAGTATTTAAAATGTATATTCTCCTTTATTTCTTTATTTGATTAGGCTTTGGAACTTATGAACTAACTCTATGCTCAATTCTAAGAGATTCTGCAGTGTGTGTAAAATATTTTTCATGATTTTCATTGAAAATCAACCTCAATAATTGTCTTAGGCTAAAAAGTCTCTGAATGCCTATGATTACAGGTATTAACTTGCATGCATTGAAAGCAGCCATCTCTATGTAAATGTGTTATAGCTGTTCAAACTATTACAGTACAACAAACAGGAAGCAGAGGGTTCCATGTTTCCTTTAAATGAAAGAGAAATACATGTAAACAGCTAAAGTATGTCCCACTGGGAATTTAGCCAAAGCCACAAACCCCTACCCAGAAATTAGTCTATATCAGCCCCTCATTTAAACACACAAGAATCCAGCTCTTAACAGAGTATGTGGAAACAACAATTACAATGTGAAAGTAGCTTTTTACAAAAAGTATCAAAATTAAGCCTCTGACATATTATTTGTAGAAGAGTGCTTCCCTCTTCCACTTAATCATTATTTATTTTGAAATTTATTTTCTTTATTTTTTTTTATACAACAGGTTCTTATTAGTTATCTATTTTATACATATTAGCGTTTATATGTCAATCCCAACCTCCCAATTCATCCCCACACTCTGCTTTCCCCCCTTGGTGTCCATATGTTTGTTCTCTACATCTGTGTCTCCATTTCTGCCTTGCAAACCGGTTCATCTGTAGCATTTTTCTAGATTCCATGTATATGCGTTAATATACAATATTTGTTTTTCTCTCTCTGACTTATTTCACTCTGTATGACAGTCTCTAGGTCCATCCACGTCTCTACAAATGATCCAATTTCCTTCCTTTTTATGGTTGAGTAATATTCTATTGTCTATATGTACCAATTTTCTTTATCCATTCATCTGTCAATGGACATTTAGGTTGCTTCCGTGATCTGGCTATTGTAAATAGTGCAGCAATGAACATTGGGGTGCATGTATCTTTTTGAATTATGGTTTGCTCTGGGTATATGCCCAGTAGTGGGATTGCTGGGTCATATGGTAATTCTGTTTTAGTTTCTTAAGGAACTTTCATACTGTTCTCCATAGTGGCTGTATCAATTTACGTAGCAAAGCAAGAGGGCTTCCTTTTCTCCACACCCTCTCCAGAATTTGTTGTTTGTAGATTTTCTGATGATGCCCATTCTGAACTGTGTGAGGTGATACCCCATTGTAGTTTTGATTTGCATTTCTCTAACAATTAGTGATGCTGAGCATCTTTTCATGTCCCTCTTGGCCATCTGTATGTCTTCTTTGGAGAAATGTCTATTTAGGTCTTCTGCCCATTTTTGGATTGGGTTGTTTGTTTTTTTCAATATTGAGCTGCATGAGATGTTTATATATTTTGGAGATTAGTCTTTTGCTCATTGATTCATTTGCAAATATTTTCTCCCATTCTAAGGGCTGTCTTTTCCTCTTGTTTATAGTTTCCTTTGCTGTGCAAAAGCTTAATCATTACTTTATTTAAAATAAAAAAAAAAAAAACTATGTACTTTTTTCCTCCATGAAGAAGTGATTCTGGATACTTAAGAAAGGGTGTGAGATAGCTTGTACTTGAGTGTTTTGAATTCTAAGAGACAGGTTTCTTTGTTGACTAAATCAACAAACTCAGCACAACACTTTCATCCTTCCAAGTAGAAAGCAAAAACCACAGTCATCCTGTGTTGAGGCCACATAAATGGCTCTCCATTTAAAGATCAGAGCTGGCAGCTTGTAAAAGATTTTGTTCTCTGACTTGCTAATCACTGCAAGGTTAAAGAGTCATGCTATCTGCTTTTGCACATCTGGAGTGTTGCTTACAAATGCTGCATGCATATAACATTAAAATGATTTTTGCATGCACCATTATGATCAGCACAATTATTATTTCTTAGTTTTACACTGCTATGCACCTCTTAGTGCACTTTAACTCCTACAACAGTCTTGAATGCAAAAAAAACAAAAACAAAAAACAAACAAAAAAAATGGGAGTATCATTGCATTTTTGAGCTGAGACAATGAGTTTAACAGATATGTCCTAACTCACATTTGGGAGAACGATCAAATTCATGAATTCTACAAACAAAACCAAACAAACTTAGACAAACAAAATGATGGCTGAAGTGAAAGGCAATTTTATGTCATAAAATTATATAAATTAAAGCTACTTGAATAGCATTTCATGCTGCTCTCTGAGAGATTTTTGTTTTCATTTGTCCTCAAATGATACATGATTTTTATCAGTTAGTTGTTCTGACAATAAAAATTTGAATTAATGTTTGAATTTAATGTTGTCCATTTTTCAACAAAATGAGTAACTGAAAGCAATCCAACATTCTCTTAGATATAGCTTTAAGAAAATAAAGGTACATCGTTATAACTGAATGACCCTTAAATAATCTGGAATTCTTTTACTCTAATGAGGCAACTTCAACCAATCTGAGGAAATGTAATGTTTTTTAAAGAAGAAAGTCCATTGAAAACCAAGGAGAACCCTTCTTTCATTAAGACATGGAGTCATATAAGCACATATTCTCAGAACCAATCACCAAATAAACATCACGGTCTGGATCATGGCTACCACCTAACTGATTTCATCATTTTGACTGACCTGTGGTTAATTAGTACTGTGAAAGCTACTCCCTTATTCTGAAACATTGGTTCTATTTTATATCTCCATACAGGCAGAAACAAAATTACAGCATACTTGCCTTTATTATCAGTTAAATAGTTTAATTCCTATACTCATTATTACTATTATAACTCTTTAATTTCTAGAGATAAATATGCACTTACTATTCATTATAGAATATTTCTAAAGATGTACCTCATATCCAAGAATAAAAAGACCACAATTTTAGCTCTGGTTCTGCTACTCAAGATCTGTAATCCTGGAGAATCTCTTTGCTTTATAAAGCATAGGAAATAATACCTGTATTACAGAGATGTTGTGAGTATCACATGTTAGTTTTGGGGACCTGACTTTTCAGAAGGGTTAGAATCCTACTTTTCTACAAAATAAAATTGCTTTGGATATAGAGAAGTCAACCTTTAATTATAAAATTATGATTTTGATGTTCACCATTATCATTTATTATACACTAGAGGTAGTGAAAAAAAAATTCTTTATATCATCTAACCAAGATACTACTGAGGTTACGCTCACACTGAAAGTCAAAATTAATCTCAAAACTCTTGCCACTTCCAGTAGGTAACACAATATCTTTGATAATAACTGTAGAATTCTTACAGGGGATTTTATCTCTTAAACTAATGTCTAGCAAAAAATTGCTTTTCTAATGTATTATCCCAGTGTTTACATGCATAAATACATATTGACTATCCTTCTGACCCTTTTATATTCCCGATACAACACCTCTGTAAGCAGAAATGTGGGTATCACACTTCCATGATCACGACAACATACAAGTTTTATTTATTTATTTATTTTCTTTTTGCGATACACGGGCCTCTCATTGCTGTGGCCTCTCCCATTGCGGAGCATAGGCTCCGGACACGCAGGCTCAGCCGCCATGGCTCACGGGCCCAGCCGCTCCGTGGCACGTGGGATCTTCCAGGACCGGGGCACGAACCCGTGTCCCCTGCATTGGCAAGCAGATTCTCAACCACTACGCCACTAGAGAAGCCCTGTCTTTCCTCTTTAACCTCTGCTCCTCTTTCTTATCTCTAACCTTTATCCCCAATGCCTGTTAAAGTCATTTTCAAAGCCACCTAGCTCTCTCTTGTTTGTCCATCTGATTCCAGATCATTCCCTGGGGACTCGATCAGCTACCATGAAAGCAGTTTACTAAGGACTTTTCTCTATATCCAGTTCAGTTTCTCCACAAGAGAGACTTTGATGCTGTGGCTAAATTTTTTAAAATTACCCCTTGCCCCGGGCCCCAGGTGCATTGACAGCAATTCTGTGAGATGAACATAACAGTTATCACTGACATTTTGCAGATGAGGAAACTGAGGCGTCAACACTTTAAATCTGCAATTCCCAGGCTCAAGTGGCTAATGAATGGGAGGGCCAGCTTTGCCTCTTCTTTGAATATTGTCAGATTTGTCCTCAGATCACGCCTTGGATTCTCATTCCCATGTAAGTTTCTACTTGGATTTGGTCCTTTCTGCTTTGTCTGCCCTTCATCTGTAGCTGACTCTGCATTTATTCTAGAAATCTCCTGCCACCTTTTTTCCCTTAGTTTCTAAATTCAACTTCACACCCTATTTTTCACTTCCCTGTTAAAAGGAATTTCATATCTTCTAGAGATGTGAGATATGTCAGCATTAATCTGATGAGTTAATTCACATAAAAATGCTTTATAAACTATGAAACTATCACAAAATATAAAGATTTACTGCTGTTGAAATATGCTACATATACCTCATTTAATCAATAAAAGCATGTGAGTTATTTTAGCCTGCAAACTGAATGGCAATTTATAATAGACATCCTTAGTAGAAACTTCCATGCGATGCAACACTGATACCAATAGCAATCTGTTATCACAGACATCTAACACGATCCTACTAATTATTTTAAATTAAGATGTGGGCTATGTTCAAATGAAGCCAGGAAAACGATCAGAAGGAATAACTCTAAAATTTATACAGTTTGTTTATTTATACAATGACCAATTTTATTATGTGTAAGAGTTGGACTTTCTCAGGAAGTCAAAGAGCTCAGAAGTAAATGTACCCATCACCTTTCTCTGAGCTAAACAGAGGAATAATATACCATGATTCTTGAACTCCAAACAAAGATCCTGATAAATTAAAACAAAATAAAACCAAAAACATTAAATGCAAAGGCCTTTATATTTCAGTCAGACCCAAAAGATACAATAATATCTTGTAGCTATCACTTCTGAGAAAATGAATGAGTTCCTTTTTCACTCAGTATGTAAGGTGATGTACACAAGATTTGTAATTTACCTACTGGATGAACTTCTCTCTGATCTAAAAATAAGTGTCATGATGATGATCAATGACCATGAACACTCTTTGGTATACATACTGTTCAAGACAATGTGACCCTTCAATCTCCTAAACATGATGGGACAGATTGTAATGGCAGAAACATCTAGCCCACAGTCTGGTTACTGGAATAGAGTAGACCAAATGTCTGGTTACAGAAAAATGAAAGGTTCTCATTTTTTCATAAACTCTTACGACATAATATGTCAGCCTACAAAGTAGGATTATACTGAAACTAGATGGTCACAATGCTTTATTTATTTATTTATTTGGAAGTAGGGATGGAGTGAGGAGAATAAGCTGTTAATTACAATTAAAGGATCTGAGTGTAGGACAAAGACATTCCTAGATTACTTTGGCCCAGACAGAGAAATTTTTTTTTTTTTTTACTTTTATCATTTTTTCAATTATGAATATTGTCCTAGTATAAGGGCTCTATTTTTGCCATTTCCCGTAAGTCAAATTTGGAAAGAATCCAATAAATTAAAATTGGTTAGTTGAGCCTATAAACAAATGGAGCTATCTGCTTTGAGCCAGAGAAATATTTGACAGTTAGAGCATATGTAGAGATTGGTGGCTGATGTTTTACATTTGGATGTACTGAACATTGGAATATATCAATCAAGAGAGCTGCCCAGAGCAATTGACTCCACTCCACTGTCTGCTACCATCACATGCTTATCTTATATGTAATGTAACATACTTACGTTAACACTAGTAGATCAAAGCCCTAAACAAAGAAATCATATTTGAATGAGTTTCATATTAAAAACCAATGCTCATTTATTATATTTTTATTATTTTCAGTACAACTGGCTTAATCTAACTAAAAATACGAGATAGTCTTTTATCTAAAGTTCTGTAACGACTCAGTGTTGTATGACATAGCTCCCAAAGCATTTGGGCACTGAGTAATGAGTAAAGTCTAAGGCCAATTGAGGTTCCTATCAGTCCTATGGGCTATAAAGAATAAAACATTTTGATTTGTGTTCTGCCTCATCTCAAAAATATTCAAAGAATGTGGTGGAATGCAACTCAGTGATGAAAATGATTGGTCACTGTTATCTACAAAAAACACAAATGGTACATGCTTTTCATGTCTATCTGCTTTTGCAATAACCCTATGTATGATTCACATTTGAACCAGTGTATACACATCTTAACATTTTGTTCTTAGAAAATTATAGACATAAATACTCTGGATGCAAGGAATATGCATCATTGCATTCTGTGTTCCTTACTGTTAACGAAAACCACAGCAAACTAAATTGACAATGATAAGGCTAAACTAGTAATTTATAATTGAAAAGAAGGAAAGCAACACCTGAAAAATGAGCAGCCTGATACAAACTGTGACTTTCAATTAAGCACTCTGTCAATCTTGTTCATCATTTGACTATAAAATCAAAAGATGGGGCTTTAAAGTTCACAGCAGTTTATGATCCATTAAGAACTTCTTCCTCAGCCCATGAAATCATGAACAATACTTTGAGAGTCATTAGATAAGATTTAGACTGCTGAAGAAACATTGATGCATTTGCTTCAAAGAAACATTAATTTGTCATCTTTCAGATACTTCATATCATATAGTGGAAATAACTAGGACCAATATGGGTGAGACAACTGTGTTCTAAATCTGGCTCTGTTTCAAAACATTTTGACTCACTTTCTCTGTTTTGTCATCTACAAAATGATTAAGAAAGGAAAGACAGAAGAGTATAAGAAAGACAATTCCTGTTTACTGTCCTCACTCATAGGACTGCTTTAAGACTCAAATGTGATCCTTCCTGCATGCAGATACACACCAGAATGTATAAAGTACAAGCCATACAACATTGAATGTCAAAACGACCTCTGAAGTTATAAAGGCAATCTTCTAGTTATAGATAAGCAACAGAAGATTAGAGAGTGTTGATTTGCTCAAGAGCAACCAGAAATTTAGCATCCAGAATTCAGGTTTTTTCTGAGACCCAGTACAGGGATGTTTCAGTTTCTTTACACTGATCCTCAATTCACAATACTATTCCAATTAACCATCGATGTTGTTGTTAATATCTTACTGGGACAATACATAATATGCCCATCTAGTAACACTGCTGACCACACCTTTATTTTTGAAAGTTTCCTTTCTTTGTCTTTTTGACACCCAATAATCTGGTTCTTTTTTTCTTTCTTAATCAGATACCCCTGATCATATCTATGAAATCCCACTAAACTACTTCTGAACTTTAATCACTTCATACTATCATTGTTTTAACTGTCTTCTCCAAATGGTTGACTGTAAAATTTGCATGTCCACCTCTTTCACATTTAAGTGTTAATGAGATATTTACATACAAATGTTTCACTCAATGTCAAAATCATAACAGCTTTAAGCAGAAGCAACTTTGACATCAAGAAGACAATGACTAATGCCTTTAAAAGTCTAAAAGAAAGTGACGTTCAACCTAGAAATCTCAATCTAACAAATGATTAAACAAGTGTGACTAAATAGACTAATGGTACATTCAGACATGGAAAAAGTAAAAATATTTAACTTTCAACGCTTCTCATAGGAAGCATCAAGAGTAGGTATTCGAATAAAATGAGGAAGGAAAACAATAACAAATGAAGATATGGGGCCCACAAAATAGGGACATTTGAGAGTAGCATATGGAAGTGTAGGAATGAAAACTGAAGCAGCCTAAAGCGCTTCAGTACAACTTACAACAGAATAGAAATTCTGGAGAAAAGAAATGTATCAATAATTGATAGAATATCTAAAATACTTGATGTTGGAAAATATTTTTTATGATTTACACAATTAGTGGAGCATGTGAAAAATATGAAAATAGGTACCTAGGAAGCTAATCAAAAAAAAAAAAAAAGAAAGAAAGTAATTGTTAACTCCTGGAAATCTAAGATTGGGCGCAAAGGTGGGAAGCCATTGCCAAACTTCTCTGACCTGTGAAGTTCCTCCCTGTGACCAGATAGGGAGCACTTAACTCTGGGTACCATTCTACCATGGAGACATGGAATTCATGTCCACTTGTGCTTTTCCTAATCATGAATATATACTTTGCCCTGCTTGTTTGATGGTTCATCATGCCAAGTCCATGTCAATAGTCTCAGGAATTTTCAAATCTTGGCCACCATTTGTAGTTTTCTCAGAATAATCAACAACAACAAAAAGAAGTATAATCGTAGTTTATTACTTGAATCAGGAGTAGAAATATTTACACAGCCATAATAAACGCAAAGAACGCATGCTGTCTGAACCAAAAATTATGATCTGACTTTGTTGTGAGGAAGAGAGGGGATAAGCTAATTTCTTATCTAAACTAATAGGGAATCTATAGGTAATTTCCAAAAGTGATTAAGCCAAGAAAGGGCAGTGTAAGTATATTATTTAGAAATGAAGAGGTAAATATAAAAATAAACATCTAAAATATTTGAAAGTTACTATTCAGGAAACAACACTAAAGAACATTAATTATACAATCATATGCTACAATGTCCTTTCATTTGAAACATAAGCTTCTCAAGTTTCTCTTGACTTATAATCTTACTTTTATACCTGAACATACTTCCTTGCCTATGATAGAAATTCAAATATTTGTTTTAGGAATGCTAAATGAATAACAGAAGAAATTACCATTAGTTTAATGACATGCAAAATGTCTTTGCTTAAGCTTAAAGGTCTAGAGCAAAGTAGAGAGAAAGGGATTGATACAAAATTAAAGCAAGAATTTGTCCCTGGAATTTTGAAGACCTGCTATTTTAAAGTGTGTTTAGACTCTGTTCTTAATATCTTCCTTTTGGATACATTCAATTTTACTATTCTTTTCAATGTTGAGCATTGCACCCACATTTAATAAACTTAGATGAATACTTTATACTTTGTCTCTTTCCCAAAAGAATTTTAAAAACATACAGTAAAATGGCATGCTTTAACTTGGTTAATAAAATACAAAAGAAAAGTCAGGGCCATAGAAAAAAGAAGGAAACATATATGTTAATGAAAGCCTTTACTTATATGTTGTTAAACATTTCCTTCACTTATTTCTTTATACCAGCCAATCCTGGGAACAGGGGAAAAATAAGTAAGGAAATTAGAACAAAGGCAAAATAAAGATAAGTAAGAGCAATTAAAGCAGGGTTAAAATTTTTGTTCAAACTACATGTGTAATTTCTTGGACAAGTTGCTTGAAATAGACCCAAAATTTGGCTCTGGATTTCAAGCAACTGATATAGAAAGTGAGGGTCGTGGGAGACATAGCGAGTGTGGGGGGAGACATCTT